>NW_026136705.1:23412151-24012151 GCF_905237075.1 Dicentrarchus labrax | reverse complement strand
TGTGAAACTGAATGAAGTGTGAAAGTGCATCAACTTATTAAACTTATTCATGTCTGTGAAAGCATGTGTGCATGTGTGTGCATATTGCAAACCAGCTCCTGTTTCTATATATGCATCCCTACCTCTCTATTACTAACAACTCCTCCAAGCAGCTCACTCCTGCAGGTGTCAGAGAGGGAGGCAGGGCAGCAGAGCCATCAGGGAGAAATATGGGCTGTAAGCCGGAGCTGTAGCACCATTACCGCCAGCGTCTTACTGCTGCTTTCATCTGTTAGCTCTATCTCAATGGTCATCTGGGGAACCTGGCGGCCGCGCTGCCATCAAATTGGAGCTGGGCAGGAGGAGGAAACAAAGACATTATACAAGGTGTGTGTGTGTGTGTGTGTGTGTGTGTGTGTGTGTGTGTGTGTGTGTGTGTGTGTGTGTGTGTGTGTGTGTGTGTGTGTGTGTGTGTGTGTGTGTGTGTGTGTGTGTGTGTGTGCATGCATGGGCGTGGGACCAAGAGTGAGAAATGTACTTCTGTGCCAGAGCGTGTTTCTGCGTATGTGGGTGCAGGCATGCATTTCTGTGTGTGTGCCCCTGTGTGTGGATTTCAAGAGAGAGAAAGAGAGAGAGTGAAAGAGAGAGGCTGCATAACAAATCAAAAGCCCTGGTTTGTCCATAAGAAGGCTTGTGGCTGGAGGCTACAAAGAGAAGCTAGCGCAACACTTTGTCTGCACTGCCTCTCTCTCTCCGGTGGCAGGTCGTTTCATTGAACAACAGTACTGCAGCTGATACAGTACAGGCTTCTCTGACAGCTCTATTCAATAAAGTGCAGGATGAAGTAACTGTTATTTATTTCTTTGTGTGTTTGTGTAAGAGCTTATGTGTGTATGTGTGCCAATTTGTATGAGAGGATTGTTTGTGTACACTTGTGCTGTTGGTGGCAGCGTACAGTATGTGGATGCACAAAGTGGTTTGGCAGTGTGTGAGTGCTTGTTTGTTTGTGTGATAATAAAAAAAACAAGTATAAAATTTAAAAAAGATTGCTTTCATTTTCAACTTTCAGACGCTACGGCAGTGTAGGGTAACAGTCCTCTCTACGATGGAGCCAAGGCCATACATTGGAGACGAGGCCATAGTTTCCAAAGAAGGGAGCTGCTGTTCTTTCCCCTGCAGAGTCAGAGCTGAACACGCTACACTGATTTTTCACCAAAGTGCAGCAAAACCTTGACCTTTGACCCCAAATGTGCTGACCTCTACAATGAGCATCCAGTGGGATTCAGGCCAATTTTAATGTAGAGAAAAACTGTGGAAAATATCATTTTGTACGTCTCTATATTCCCATTCACAATCCTACTGGGACTTTGCAGAAAATATTAGAGAAAACAAGGATACCAAGTTAGAAAATTGTTTACATTATGATGTGGTATGCCGTTTTGTGCTGCTCTTTATGTTGCACACTGCCACGAGCATTTCCCATTGTACATTTGGTCTGAAACTGCCTTAATGCTGCAGCAAACAGGACCACTTCTCACTCTAAGTCAAGCGACTATGATGTCTTGATGGAAGTGTGCAGTTTGAGTGTGTATGATAATAATGCTAATAATGATGATAATAATGAGTGAGATTTAAATGAAACTTTTTGGTGTACTGAAAAATGGTTACCAAAAAAGAGCATTTGATTTATATAGGTGAAACTTTTATCACGTATTTCTGGACCTGTATGTGTCTTGGTAATTCAAAATGACATATTTTCATATTCATAAATATTTGTACTAAATACTAATGTTTCATTCATACAAATTTTTGGAAACCATGGTAATCCCTTAGGTGCTCCGTTCCCTCAATGTGATAGAGTCTGTATGTCAACCCAGCCCAGTATTCCTAGAAATGACTTCTATGTGGAATAATCAGGGCACCCCATGATGTAAATCCACTGCCAATACAGGTCGTTTTTGTATTCTTGTCCATTTGAATGCTTTATTAGATAGCGACAGCAGAGAGATGACAGAAAATGAGAGGAGAGCGAGATGGTGAATGACATGCAACAAAGGTCGACCAGGTGTCCTTAGGACATCAGGGCACCTCCAATGCGGAAAGTAGTGTGTCCTTTAAGTAGTGAGGTGCAAAGTAAGGGTGTAAAGGACAGAATGGTGAATAATTGTAGTGCATTGTCATTTATACAAGAGCCTTTACAATCTGTACAGGATACAAAACCCTCTATTCTTAGACCTTCAGTTTGAATAAGGAAAACAAACCAGGGAAAAAAGATGGAAGTTGGCATCCTATTACAGAGCTGTACTTAACCTTTTTTTTATTAATCACAACAACAATCTTTCACAAGTGTTTTAGTTGGCTGACCCTAACCGTACCTTAATAATACATTATTTACAGTAACTGCACCCTTTGCCCAACCTTAACCTTAGCGTAGTTGCCATGCCAGCTAATGTAGAAAGCAAAATGTAAAAACGTCATTAACCATAATATGAGATTTTGCTCTGATCTTGTTATAAGTGCTATCTTAGATGTATTTAAAAAAACATATCTGCATTACTTTTATAAACTGTGAACTTGACAAAACATTTGTATTTCAGTTCAGAGTGGGTGTAGCATGAGAGTCCCTCTACTGTAAGGGATGTAGACATGTATGTGTGTGAATCACATCAATACTTGCGATGGCGAGCTGCAGGAAAAGGACATAAAGAAGAGTTATGGCTCTATCTCCTGTGTTTCTGTCTCTGAGGAAGCAGCTACGTAAGAGAGACCTTTTAGTGCTGACACATGCCTGAGTGCCTTTAAGGTTGAGGGGGGGGAAGATGTTATGTTTCTGACGTATGACTGCTAGTACAAACACTCCTGAGCAAATGATGGCAGAGATAATGATGGCTGCTGTAGCTGCTCAATCCCCACATGCTAGTCTGAAACTCAGTTTGTGCAGCCATGGGTGTAGCTGTGGGTAAAATACACATGATGTTCCTCTTGCAATGCCACGCACGGGCTGTCGTCTATGAGCCCCTCAGGGGTCGATTCATATTTGCACCATTTACGTGTGATTGATTTGCTACTCAGGGTACGCCTACAGCAGTCTGAGCTCGTCTCTGCATTGCCCAGAGAGCTGTTAGTTTTATGAATAGATCTGATATGCATTTGTCAATAATGTGAATCTGAACATTTCCACTGCAATGGCCCAGTGACAGGTGAAAGGAATGTGTTTGTCTGCACTATGTATGTGTCTATGTGTGTGTTCTCAGGCTGTCCTTCAAAACATAAGAAAGTGTAAATCAGGTGTTTGAAAATTTGTTAAAATGTAAATACATACATTAAATACTGAACAGTAAGTGTATTGTAAAATTGTTCTTTAGTATTAAAACATAGGTTTGTGTGTATCTGGCATGGGCGAAAAACATTCAGAGTTAATTAGATCAACATTTGCCTCTACAGTACTGTACACCACAGTAAAGAACTGTAAATAACAAAGCATCATTATAAAATATTAATATCTGTCACATCCCATTAACAGCTACAGTATGTTGACGTGAAATTGTGAGTCTAATTTTTTCTGTCGGTCTGTTATTTTGCATAGTTAATATTATTCCACTTCCATTACAGTTTTTTGCACTTCTTCTACTTCACAGTATCAGCACCACATGCACAAGACATCAGAATGGTTTAGTATAACTCTTGGCAGCAAAGGTTTTTCCAATTTCTTGTACTCATGAAAATAATGTGAAAGAGTTGGAAGGAATAATGTTCAAACCTACTCCTTTTTTAAGCCCTGTATTACTTTAAGTTTAAATCAACTTCTATTTGATCTTCTATTTAAAAGAACCACCGCCCCATGTTTGGAAATAATAAATGACAAATATTCTACTTTAATTCAAGAATGAAAGAAAAGCATAACAACATAACATTTTGACCTTGTTCTGAGTGTTCTGAGGTTGACCTTACTTGTATTTTGCAGAAATAATGAAACTGACACTCCAGGACCATTCATTTCATTGTGAGGCAGACAAGCAAAAAAGAACAAAACAAACCGAGTGTCTTTGATCTGCTGAAACATTCAAATATATGTTCTGCCCCAGCTCATACTTATTATGTGTATACAGTTTAGTTTGAGTGCCAAACTTGGTTAACTTTTGAGTTTCTAATGGGCAGTAATAATACCAGTGGGAATAGAGGAGCAACTCAAAGCTGGGGAAATAAGACATATTGAGTATAAGAACAAAAATGGCCCAAGCAATTACTTAGCAACATCCAAGCATCATAGCAACCGGGGAATAAATTCACATTCTAGCAACCAACCAAAATTATATAAAGATATAATATTTGCACATAAACTTTAATTGACCTCCATCTATTGAAAATTGAAGATATATCCTGGTATATGTTCATTCTTTCTTTCTTTCTTTCTTTCTCTTGAAGCCTACAGCACTGTAAAAAAAAATCCAGTATTGCAACTTCATGACTAAAGTTCCTTTCTTTACTTTTCTCCTCTTCCTCTTTATCCCCTTTCCCTTTTTGGTTTCTTTTTCCTTTGCTTCTTCTTATGTTTTTTCCAACCGTCTTTTTTCCATTGTCTTGATAAATGTTACATCGAGCATAAATGTTTTAGTGCCACATGCAATTTTGATGGGGACGCCACCATTCTCGTGTCTTTTTAGGATACAGTATGTAGGCCTAATTGTGCCATGCGCAGTTATGCCTCTCTTCCCTCTTAAATACAAAGGGGTAAAGAGGAGGATAGAGAGAGAGAGAGAGAGGTGAATATGTTAGAGGTTGGAGTGACTTGGGTGTGTGTGTACTGCCTATAACTGCACTAAGATTGTACAGTACTGCACTGTCCTGTTGTAGCCTCCTGCATGTTTGCGCACGTACATGTGTGTTTGAACCCAGCTTTAATAAAAAAAACAGGTAATCTGCTGTAAACTTGCTCATCTGTGAAAGTGATTCGGGCTTTACCTGCCTGTCCTCTGCATGTCTAATGCCTCCTTTAACATCACGTCTGCCTTGTTGATTAGTCAGCGATGCCTGTTTGTCATATAGCCGCCAGTCACGGTCTGAGTGGAAAACAATCCGTGATAAACAAAATAAAATATGCATATGATACGTTTGACAACATTTGACTGCTTGACGTTGTCGCTGGATGAACCCAGGAAACAGCAACATCCTTATCGTCTGTCACCATATTCTCCTCTTTGATTCTTACCTTTTTTTTTCATCTTTATCTTGGCTTTTTTTTTTTTATTTTTGAAAACACAACGCGCTGTGAAATGTGGAGGTATCTAACACAGTAGAATTCAGCGGATCACACAATGCACATGGATGATAAAACTGGGAAGATAAAAGATTTCTTTGCTATTGTTTTTACCATGCATACACACACCATGTATCCCCTAAACCTGAACTTAAAACTTAATAGCACAACTTTAACCAAAACCTAAATCCATTCCTTAAATTTCATTCTAATCCTAAATTCAAATACCGACCCCTAAAATAAAGAAACAAAGTAAACCATCTACAAACAATCCACAATTCTGAGTCCCTGCCAGGGCATCTGGTCCTCACTAATGTCTAAGCAAACACACGCACAAACACTTGCACGCATGCACACACACAGGTGTCGCTTTCCAGTGCGATGAATCTGCAGATGCAGCCTCACCGCATTTGGCGTGCAGCGGCTGACGTCAGGAGGAGAGCGGAGTGAGAGGAGTTGAAATAGGGCAGAGCAGGAGCGGAGCGCTGAGAGGAAACCAGCCGGAGGAGCCGGAGGATGGCAAACCGCCGCTGAGAGTTGGGACGCGCTTACCCGTCGCTACTCACTAACGCATCTGCTGCTGATACACCAGCCCCTAATTAATCTGAACCATTTAAGCCCTGCCGAGCTGGGGGAAAGGAGTGGAACTAAAAAAAAAAAAAAAAGAGCGCAGTTTGGACGCGTCGCTGCAAAGGAAATCTGTGGCATAATTTGCTCGCATTTCCTATCTTTCAGTCCTCTTTGCCTCGGAATACCACAGGTAAGGTGGAAGCTGTATTTACTAATGCGGGATAAGGGCTCCGAGGTTGCTTAAAGGCGCATTTATTGTTTTCTTTGCAAGTTTTGGTTGTTTTGGTTGCATGACGCTGCTTTAACCGTCACTATTTGCATTGGCAGTGTGAGTGAATGGAAACTGTGAAGAGGGTGGCAGTGGCGTGCTTCAATTTTAAATTAGTTTGTGAGTAGCTGAGGAGAAATACATCAGTGATAGAGGGAGAGCTCCCGAATTTACAGCCAGGATATAGATAGGATATGTGTGAGGTGCAGCCCTTATAGCGCAGGGCGATGTCAATGGCAATCTGTGACAGTGTTTAACTACACTGCCTGGTATGTCGCCTATTGTCTGGCGCAACACTGGTTGAGATTAATCATCCAATATGACCAGATGCCAGTTTTAGTAACCCCATATAACCGTGCAGCGGCTCTACCTGCTTGAAAACAACAGGGCAGTGTTTGATAAATGGCTTCAGCAGGACTCCTCTGCCCGGATGCGCCAGCTTTGCTCAGGCAGCAGAGGGACTGGAATGATAACATAGTGAGACACGCACATTCCTTGCTGGGCTCTCTGGCATGGATTCCCGGTCCCAACACCCCGCCGCCTCCACCACCTCCCTCCTCACCCGGTCCTCCTCCCGTCAGCCAATTCATTTGGCGTGACGCTGGGAAGACTTCATCTTATAACGGACAGTGTCTCATAAAGCACATCCACTCCTCTCATCTACTCACCAGCATGCAAAAAGTCTCAAGAACGGGGCGGGGTGGGGGGGTGGGAATTCCTAAACAAGACGAGATTTTCTTGTCTGATTGTGTTAAATGAGCTGCTTCAGCGCTCTCTCATGGGAAAATCCTATCAGTGTCACCAGAGAGCTGGCACAGCGGCTGCAAAGCCTCCGTGACGGCCAGCGGAGTGAGAAATGAGGATTGGTCGGCGCGCACGCTGCCGTTATATAGCGTATATTGCACCGGAGCTCTCCAAGGTGCTGAAAACGCTCCAGCCAGCCTCTTGCTCCACTCCATGCCTTCCCCTTGCGCTCCAGCCTCTTTCTGAGGTTTGCTGAATTTCCTCTCTCTACCTGGAGCCAGACATGGAGCCAACATCCAGCAACAGAATTATGGTCATCCATCACTGTGCTATCTGTGAAAAACTGGTTGTAAATCCTAGTCCTTCAGCTTTATGCGGGCCAACAGCCCTTCCAACTCTCAACTCAGGCACGTAGTCTCACACACACACACACACACACACACACACACACACACACACACATACAGCTGGCGCACATGCAAGCACATGCAGAGACTTGGATCAATATGCTCCCCTCGCTCCTGAATGAGAATATTAATGGAAGCGGTTCTCAGCTGGATCTATTTGCACCGGGGGACTCAGGTCTGAACTGGTAATTTACAGTAACACACAACCTTTAGACATTAGGCAAGCATTCTTTGCTGGGGGAAACAACTATGCAAGCACGTAGATGCCAAAAGTGACAAGTGTTCTGGCTGAAAAAGTTAAATGGATTCAACAGTTGGATTTATTGTGTTTTTCATAGCCGACTCAGTAAAGCTGCGAGAGAAAATAATAGCATTTAGAAAGGTCAGAGAATAGTGGTGAAGCCACTACTAGCTGCCACTGCTGATATTACTTGACTGCAAATTAAATACAGTTAAACAAAGGATAGGATCATTACATTAGAAGTCAGTTTTCAGGTTCTTCTAAATTACTCCTGCAGGTTTTTGGGGGCCCACATCATGTCCTGAACCCTGTCAGAGCAGTTCCGCAGCCCACCCTCGGGTCAAAGTCAACGGGTTGAGAAATAATGATGAAGCCCAGAATAGTGACTCAGTCGGGCTTATTGCGGTTTGCAATCTGGAGTGTAACTTATTAGCTGTCTCACAGAGAGCCATTACAGCGCAGTGTCCAGCAGATTATGGCTGCTTGTTGTGCTTCAGAGACAGCCTAATAGTGGGATGACTCACACACTTACAGACTGACACTGAAGACACACTTGCATATACTGTGGGCACACTGGTGTATGCACGCCCACAAAAATCCTCACTGTAACATCCCAGTCATTAGAGTTGGCTTCTGGAGTGCTCTCTCCCCGCTAAGCACTTAAACCCTGCAAAAGCCAGAACCAGCTTGAAGCAGCGTATGTGCATAAATGCATGTGTGCAGTATGTCATGCATTTTAGTTGGATAAAGCAAATAAAATCAAGGATGGCAATAAAGCTCTAATCTTCTGTTGTGTAACCAGGCTGAGGAAGAGTTTTCACACGCTTTAACAGGTCTTGCATGATAGGCTATTCTTATTGTAGACTGGATTTAGACGTATCAACATAAGCATGTAATTTACTTTTGAGTGACACTGGTAATATATAAGTTGCAGTCAGATTTCCCAGTATCTAGTTTACAATGTTGATGCCTGATACAGATACATGGCACAGTCTGTACATTAATTAAACAAAACAAAGAGTGCTAAAAAATAACATACAACAAACATGCACATACAATGTAACCATACCTCCCAGCTTGAAATCAGTTTAATAATATAAGGAATGTGACACTTAATTGATCCTTAGAAGAAAAATTATCTTTGCCCAGCTTCTGAAAGGTCAGAGTTCAGACTGAGTTGATGGAACAGCATACACGAGTTCAGTGTCTTGCTCCAGGACATTTCAGCTGAGTGAGTGCTTGCTTGCTGACAGGAGAGGCTGGTAAAAGCACAGTCTCACTACCCA
The DNA here is from genome assembly GCF_905237075.1 of Dicentrarchus labrax. NCBI lineage: Eukaryota > Metazoa > Chordata > Actinopteri > Moronidae > Dicentrarchus > Dicentrarchus labrax. Next base: position 24,003,399 of record NW_026136705.1, on the reverse strand, counting down.
CTTGACTTCCCTGCTGCTCAAAGATGCTAAACACTAAAAAAGAGCGATGCCTGACCACTGGAGATGGATGAAAATAAAAATTCACTGCCTACTTTCCTTCTTTAATACAAAACCAGAGGAAGTACCACACAGTATGTCGCTATCACAGATATCCCACATGCTACTGCTTTCTTACTGCACCACCAAACAAAAAGGACTACTTTAAAGTGGTGTGTATTTCAAAGATTTTTCATAAAGTTTGCAAACAAAGGTCCAGCGGGTAGATGAAAGATTAATGTTGTGTTTTTTTAGGTCTATTATAGAGGAAATAGGTTGCAGGACAGAGAAGAATTTTGATAGTCACTTCATAGCAAGTAGTTGCTGGGAAACAGTTTCTTGTGCCAGTTTTGCGGGCCAGATGTCAAACTGAAAAGTGCTTGTTACAGAAAATCAATTAAGGATAGAACATGGCTCACATACATCATCATTACTGTGGTAGATATTTGGAGTTTGAGCTGGAGTATTCACATGACCAGAGTAGGCAGGACCCATTCCTTTTTTATAAATTCAACATAGACACTGCAGACTCTAAACAAAACACACATAAAGAACCCTAGTTGACAATTCCATGTAACACTTAAGTAGAATAAATTAAATTTTTCATATCAATTATAATGCTCCACTCGTGAATAGTTTAAATACTTGGCATCACATTGCCTGAACCCCATGCAAAGCTTGTCTAATCAGAAGCAGGATTTATTTTCACACAACAAAGCTATCCCCTCGGGTAAACCAAACCCACTTCCTTCCCTTCTTTTTTCTTACGCCTGGTGACTTTGATTTGTTTGGCTTTGCAAATTTTCCAAAGAAATATAATGAGCCATAAACAAAACAAAGGTAAAAATGCATTACAGATGGTGAGTCACACTCTTATGTCCTGGCTCTTTTGCCATACACTCACACTCTGAAGAAGATTAGTTTTAAATTGAAATGATGAAACTCTTTCTCATGGGTTTAGCGAGGTCACACTGGCACTCACACACACACTCCCAGAGACACCCAGAGAAATAGAACATGATTAACGTAAGGCCTGTCACAATGGGAGACACAGTATGAATGGCAGTGAAACTAAGGATGACCAGTAACTTGCACCATTAGATTATGTACCCTTTTTATTCCAGAGACATATTACTGTGCCCGTCGGCTCACCTGACAAGTCCTCTGTGCTTCCTGTAGAGTGCAGGGCCACAAAATGTGGGCAACGCGGTTCGCTTGAAATTCCGATCACTAACGTTGAACTTCTAGAAATGACCTTTACCGCTGTATCCCATATGAACACAGCAGCTGAGCTAAAGCGTCAGCAGCGCAGCTCTGAGCAAATAGTGCTCGCTGCCTCCTCTGCCTGAATGGAGGGAACTGACGAAAGAGTCAGCAGAGAGGGAGAAATGTGAAAAGGGGTTACCGAAAGGTCGTCTGGCATATCTGTTTTCTGCAGTGAATTTAGTCAGCCATCTGCCTGTCCCTTTCATTCCTCACTCCACTGCTTAAAACTGCCAAATGGTAGTTCTTTTGCTTAGAGCTGTTTTGTCATATTATTTCTGGAAAGGTGGTGTGATTCAAACTGGTCTTGAAATGTTACTTCATCCACTGAAACCCACCCATAAATCTTTGTCTAATTTCTCCTGTTCACTGAAAATATTTAGCTTGTCAAGTGTCATTAGTCATTAGTGCATCAGCTTCCTTTGTGATGAAAATGGTTTGTTGCTAAGGCAAAAGGAGAAGATATGAGAGGCATTGAATCTAGATGAATTAACAACATTAAATTGAAAACTAATTAATTTGATGCTGCTCTGATGTAAACTTTAAAAGCTGATTGTTTTGTTATATATAAGAATGAACTTCCATGCTCATGCTTCAAGTCATTAACTTGATATTTAAGCAATATCTAACAAAGTTCTACAAAACTCTATCTTGTTTCCAAAAATCTTATTATGATCACATGACTATTATCTTTATTTAAAATCTAGTATATAAGTATAGTTTTTGAATCAAACTTTAAAAGTTTCCTTTGGGTTTAATCATTTGTATTTACCCCTTTCAAACATCTTTACTAATATTTTAAACTATAACATCACATTTCTATAACAAACAAATAAAACTATAACATCACATTTCTGAATTAATGTGCAGATTTGGAGCTGCAGTAGGACAAACATGGCAACCACTAGGGCTGAGCGCAACAGCCTGTCAACGAAGAAAACGTGGCGACAAACAACAACAAACTCTGTATACCTTGATATCTTAATATCTAGGGAAAGTCTAAATACTTGTGGTAAAAAAAAAATATAAACTTTGAATCTTTGTAAATAATGTGTGAGCATTTGGAGGATCATTTGCTTTTACTTGAATACAGTTGGAGTAGTCTTATAGCCAGCATCCAGTGAGCATTTAGGGCAAAAGACAAAGGAAACAATGAATATAATGGTGGTGCTTTGAGGTATATCGATATTTCCGAAAGCGATATGAGGGATGAACCCTTTCCCTTTTCAGAGAGCATTGATTTCTGACTGCTGCAGCTATGAACGAGGCTTCAAACAACAACACACAACTATTTACAGGTTCTAGTGGTTCTTCAGTCAGTGATGATTATATATACAAACCACATTTTGCTCCACAAAGGGCCTCCGAAGAGCCATTTATGCTTCCGAAGGTGTTTTTCTGTTCATTACCAATGCAGACCTCCTTCATGTTGTTTGCTAACATTTGCCGCCGCTCAATAATTAGTAAACACAGACCTGTTAGCCAGGCAGACCTCCCTGTTGTGGCACTGCAGATCCTCCTGATATGCTTTTTGCTCTTACAGCCATGTCATAGCCTGTGGGGGATTTCTGGATTTAACAAGTCAAGTTGCTGTTTGTGTGTCTTTCAGCCACACCTGACAAGCAGGATGTCGGCTTTAACACCCACGGAAACTTGTCAGTGAAAGAGCCACCAGTCAATATCAGTGTTATAGAAAGGTAAAGAGGGAGAGGAAGGGAATAGAGCGTGACACAGAAAGAAGAAGCCTCTTATCCTTTCTCTCTCCAGTTTTCGAGATGGGGCCTTATTACTACCTAACAGCCTAAAGCCCTGTCTCTTCTATAGAGACAGAAAGAGGCAGAGAGAGTGTCAGACAATAATTAATTCTGAGGTAATGCAGAAAAAGCCAAGCTGATACAGATCTCTGGTCCTGCAAAAGTACCACAACCTACATTGTGTTCTTTCCAAAGTCCCTGTGTCTTTTCTGGGAGGCCAATGTATTGTTTTTCTCTCTAGGGGTACCACAAGCAAAGGCACATGTGCAGTTGTTTCTCTGCTAAACGAATACATTAACTTTTCTATCACTGCTGCCATATGTTTTTGTCACATGTTTTAATTGCTTTAATGGTGTCCTTGTTGTTGCTCACATTATTTGCTCTGCTTGCTGTTTGTATGTGTGTCCGTCTGCCTTCTGCCTGGTGCCTGGAGTTCTATTGTGTCTCTTCTACAAATTGCTAGACTTTTCTCCCCTTTTATTAAAGGACCGTGCCAGTGTTGTGCATGTTTTAGCTCAATTAGTACAATTCAGAAATACTTTACATCACAGCTAACCTTTCTGCAAACCTGCCGGGCAGCCATTGGTTTCGAGGAATTTCAATGCAGTTTGAAAATTAGCAATTAGCAGACTCTTATAATTTTGGTAATATTCTATATTCTTTTTTTTTTTTTTAACAAATCCCACAGAAAGACCAAAACCAACAATGAAGTATTGTCTGTGAATCCAAAGTCTGATATAGGCTATTTCGCTGTGCTATAGACCTCAATTGTTGTGCAAAAGTATAAAAAATGTGTGAAATTACCATGGGCACTGTACTTTGGAGTAAAACCTACATACACCATCCGGCTGCTAAAAAAAACTCTCTGGAGCACAAAATCAGTGACTGAAAATAGTCCCCAACAAAGGCACAATTTACTCCTGTTACGTGCCAAAACCAACAGCGCCCTGCTGTTTTAGGAAAAAAAAAATGCTTTGTTGTTTTGGGTTTTTTTAATGGAATGTTTTGACATGGATATTGCCAGCTTAATCCTTTAACTAATCAATCACATTGGACACATTTCAAAATGTAAAAAAAAACAACAATTCATAGGTAATTGTAATTGTAATAATTTTTGCCACTTGGGCCAGTAGAACAAGCTGAAAACACAAGATCTTATACTACCACTTTATTAAGTTTGCTTATTTTACACAACCTGCAGATATGAAGCAACATTAGCATTACTTCAGTTTTTGATGAAAAATTGGTTGATAAGAGCCAAACACAGCGAAGTTATGCCAGAAGACTCTAAAGTGTTCTGTAGAGCTGAGGGGCTCGGTCCCTACCTACAAGGGACACTTTTCACATTAGACATTTGATCCATTGTTAATATGAAAATTTTGATTAGTGCAGATTCATGAAGCTGGAATGTAAAAATAACAGGTAGGGTCTTTAATTATCAGATTAGATAAATAAAAAAAGGGCATTTTTTGTCAAAAAAGTGGGCTTGTAACAGAGCCACTGGGTTGAAACTGAGGGCCAGTTTCAGGAAGTGAACAGGAGTATGAAATAAACTTCACCAGACTGATAAAGGCTAAAAATGACTGGATATTCCCTTTCTTGATCAAACTGCTAACAGTCATCATTAATTGGATCTTTTCTTTCTTAATTAGTTCCAACTTGTCCCAGTAAAATCTTTTTAACTGTGAGCTGTCTGGATCCTGGGCTGATAAGGCCTGTCAACGTTTAACTGGTGTGCTGTTAACCCAGTCTCCTTCCTAGGGGCAGTTCTTATGAGACTTTTACATTTCAGTGAATGACAGTTCATAACCTTATCTTTTCGGGCTACTGTGCTGTATAAATCCTCTTTGGGAAACACCACACCAGAGTGTCCTGAGATTTATCACATGTCATAAAGAAAAAAAAAAAAGAAAAAAACCCTGAAAGGATGCGTATCCTGTTCACCTGGAGTGTCTGGAAGATAACTAGGGTTAGAACATGTGATCCTGATGCATGGCTGACAGACAGATTGACACCCCTCGTCTCTTCAGTATCTTCCCCAACCACACAGCAACAAGAATAAAATATAGACGAATGAGTTGCTGCCGTATCCAAGTGGCATGAAAAACATTTTGGGCAAAGGCGATCCCCTTGGTGGCTCTATTTCACGATACATAGACATCTGTCTGAGGAAGTGGCTGTTTGAAAAACCTGAATTCAGGCAGATAGGCCGGTAGACTCAAGATGATAGCAGAGATTTTACAGAAGAGGAGAATCAGTTTGAGGCAGCACTCAGAGTAACAGCATGTAGAGAGGTTTGTTCCAAAATGGGGCATGCACCATTTGGGAAAAATGTGACACCTACTTTCACAAAATGATTGACGGCAGCAAATCTTTATTTTCTTCTTTTAAAGGTTAGCAGGTTAACCATAAAATGCAAAACTCTTTCAAAAAACACAGTCTTCTCATTACTTGAATGAGTGATATTGAAATGAAATCTATATGCAGCATGGTAGCAAAAGAAGCTCAATGCAATGTTTCTTGTGCGAGAGACTTTACTTTAGGGTGGTGAAACTACAAGCCTTACAGTTTCAGCATGTGGTGTACAGCGTTCACAGATGTTATTTTTTCTGTCCCTGCCGTCCTCCTTTGTAATCTTTTTAAATACTCAGCAACTTGCAGGGAAGAAGCCTGCTGAGTGGGGACTGATTGTCGTACTGGAACTGCATGTGTCATTTGTAACTGTGACAGCAAACCTACCTGGAGAGCAGAGCTGGGACAGAGAGCAGGAAGGAGAGCTCAGCCTGATCACTTGAATTTGTCTCAGAGCTCAGCTAGAGTCCTTCCTCTTCTGCCATTACAGAGAGAGACAGAGGGACTGTAAGGCTGCAAGTAGTGTTCATTTACATGGCAGTTTTTAGTTTTTCCTTTAAGTCCGGCTAATTTTGTCAGATTTTAGCTGGGTCATAAGAATTCAATGTTGTGAAAACTATGGGTTTGTTTTATATGATTTTAGAATATTTTAGATCACAAGTTGCATTGTCTTTATAAACAAGGTTAGCTCAAATGCTAACTGAACAAGTTCTCATAATTAAATCATTGTTTTATGATGTGACTACACTATGGTAAAGGTTTGGTTTGGTTTAGGCAGAAAAACAACTTGGTTAGTTTAATGGAAAGAACATGGTTTGAGTGAGTACTTTTTTAGGGGAGCTTTGTCATCATGATTACAAAAATTAAATGGGAACATTGGTGGGCATGCATTAAAAACAACTATTTTGACTGTTGTTTAGAAACAGAAAACAAACAGTGGTTCCCTGTGTTAAAGAACCAGTGTGTAGGATTCAGTGGCATCTAGCAGTTGCAGTTTTTTTCAGAGGCTGGGTTTAAAGCTCAGACAAAAAAAGCTTAAAATGGTTTCACCCAATGTTCTGGGAAACACTGCTCATTGTGTTCTGAGGCCAAATCCCGCCTACAGTCTTGTTATGAGTGGCCGGGAAGAGTCATGCCCTTAGATTAGGATCAGTTTAATCAATAGATGATTTGATCTACACCCTAGAAAACACTGAGAACTGTAAATGAGAAAATACTTGACACAAAAGAAGCAGGAAACATCAGTCAACATTACTGCCATAGAACATTATGTTCTCTAGAACTTGATATTGCCGACACATATCAGCATTAGCCGCAGCCTGACAGCTTGTGTGCCTGATGTTTTGTAGTTTCTCACAGTAAGGAACGAAAACAGGGTTTTGTGTTGTATGTTTGGAAGACTCAGAAATACAAGTAATCATGTAATTTCTTTACTTTTGGTACCAAATGACAGACCTTCTGGCTTAAGGTCAAAATTGGTTTTAATTTAGTCCAGATTGGTTTCTGAATGTCTATTTTGCATGTGTGTAATCATATTTTTATGAAAGGAACTGCAAAGTTTACTGTGTTGATAATAAGAACCTATTTAAATGCAATTTGCGAGATGTTTTCTAAAATTGAGAAAACTGCTGGATACACAAGTTTTTTTGGTCATATGAATGTGACGGTGGAAGGAAGCTATCCACAATGATCTCCATTTATTAACATTTAGTTTACTTGGTGTATACTGTTTGGTCAACCATATAATACAAGGTGACTCTGAGCAGTAAGGAAGCGTTAAATAAAATAATGCATAAATACTATATTTATATTTTTAACTTAGACACCAGTTTTAATCTAAAGTGAACTGTGAGTCCTGATACTGAAACTGTATTTAGCCATTAGCCACTAACAAGATTCAAAAAGCCACTAATACATCACTATGTATTGAGCAATATTAAAAGGATAATAATAATAATAATAATAATAATAATAATAATAACTTGGTATTTATATAGCACCTTTCAAAACTACCGTTGCAAGGTGCTTCAAAAAACAAGGATACAAATAAAGTAAGTAAAAGTAAAGATAAAATAGGTAAAAGTACAGTTAAAATCAGTAACAGATGATAAATATAAACCTGTGACAGCTTTAATAATCCCATATTGGCTTTAGAATGGCTGCTTGTAAAGAGCAGTGATCTTCTCAAATCTTTGCAGCCATTCAAAATTAAACAATGGGTAAACATTTTAAAAAAAGAAGAAACTCCTCTCTGAATGGAGCTGATACGTCTCAAAGGGGTGGGAGATGTTGCCTCCCTCTGAATGCCTTATTTTAAAATGTGATGGCTAGCAGATGGCTCTTTACTGTACCTGAGCACTGCACATTATAGGGAATTAGCTGATTATTTCCTTCACTGTTTTAGTAGCAATAGAAAGAAAGCTGTCAGCTTCCCAAACAACCTATGGAACTGAACATCTGGTTCAATAGTTAGGTTTTTCTATCTTAACACAATACTCACATTTCCATATGTACATTGAGACAGTTATTGGTTGCTGTAATCATTCTTCAAGCCCATACTGGTAGTAAAGTAACCCTTCCAAATGCGACTCCAGTACAAGATAAGGTTCCTTGGTCTGTGCAAAGATGTATTTCAGTGCTGTAAGGGATGAGAAGTTCACCATCTTGTCTAATATTCTTGCCTTTTTTCATTTTTCATCTTTTAAAAAAATCTAGTACTACAAACTTGTGATTCAACTACTAACGGTCTGGTTCAGTTAATAATGTAAAAAGCCTTCAAACCAATTTCTCTGCAATGTATACGAAGAAAATGAGTTTGAAATTTCCTACCAGAAAGTAAGTGACTGAAAGAGGACACAGGCCAGCTGCAGGCAGCTCTACAGGATACTTCAGGCCCCTAACAATATCTTTGTGTCCTGAAAATTGGAACTTCTGAAGAAAGAAACATGCAAAATGAGAGATATGCAGCGAAGGTAGCTGGGATATGAGTAGATGGTATTTAACTTTCAGGGCATTGAGTCTGTTTAGAATGCAAGTCGCTCTCTGAACAAGTCTGATCTGAGCAAAGCTGCCAAAGGGTGCACTGGTTTTAAAGAGTCTGTCTCTTTAAGCTTTTTAATATGCTGGTCAAATAATAGCTTCCTCATAGACTTTCTCCCTCCTGATGAATTTCAAAATGGACCATTCACTCCACACCACCAGGACTCTGTTTGTGTATGTGTGTGTGTCTGTGTGTACTCATGTATTATTGTGTGTAGCTGTGTGTGGGCCAATGCCAGGGGGCCAGGCAGCACATTAAGACAGTGACTGGCAGATCTCATTTGGTGTTTAATTTCACAAGGGTGAGCTCTCATCTGTGAGGGCCCATTAGCCTCGGGCTAGCTAGCTGAATGATGCTGGTGGTTCCCTGCTAAGGGACGTTTACACTGACAGGACTTATGTGTGGAAAATTATGTACATTTACTCAAATACTATAATTAGTTACATTCCTGTGTACTTGAGTATTGCAGTTCTATGCTACTTTATACACCACATGTCAGAGGTAAATGCTGTAGCTGCACCACAACATGTATTTGACACCTCTTGTTACTAGTTACTTTGCAGATAACGATTTTAAAAATAATGAGCATGTGGGCAAGCTTAAATCATCTCAACTCAAAATGTTCTAATGATCTAACTCCATAGCGAGCTCCATTTGCTGGACTGAATTTGAATTGACAAACATATAATGAGCATATGAAATATGCATATGAGCATTGATTACAGTAAATGAAATATAAAATCATACTCTCAAAAGTCTGTTTTTGTATTGTTCTGACAGTGCAGAGATTACTGAATTAGTCAATAGGTTTGATTTCAGCCCACAGCACTTTGCTGCATGTCCTCCCATCTCTTCCTCCACCCTTTCCTCTCTGTCAGCAGTTACTACAAAATTAAGGCATAAGAAGAAAATTAAAGTAAAATTAATTCTAATAAAATTTTTTTGAAGGATTTGTTTATTTATTCATTGCAAAAAGCAAAAATGGATGTGCAAAGCAGAGAATGAGACTTCAGCTAGCAGCACCATGGCACTACAGGTCAAGGTGAAACATGCACCCTTGTAATATTCAATATTCTAGTGAAGAACTGCTGCAGGCATTTAACACCATAAACACCTGCACTGTTTGAGATGCATCATGTGTTTTTGTGCCCTTGTTTCAGTTCAATTGCAAACTTTATGGCCCCCTAAGGGAAATTTGTTTTCAGACTGGTTCTGTAGTAAAAAACACAATAAAGTCACATAATAAAGTATAAGACCACAGTGAAAACAATAAACACATTACCTGAAAGTACAAGAACACACATAACAAACTGCCGTGTCACACAGTACAACCATAAAGACCCACATAAGCTGATAAGACCAGACAAGAAGTCAGGCATTGATGGAAAGCAATAAATATTTCTCATCAGTGCAAAATACCTTCTTGAAGTTCTTCTGGAGGGCATCAGACATGCAGGGGTTGGACACAATAACAGCAACACCAGTGCAATGAAATACATACCCAGTCCAATAAATCTACAGTAATTACAACATTTACATATCTGATATTGATTCTTGTTGTTGTGAGTGTATCATAGAGTGCTGCTAGTTCATCATTAGCTGTTTAATGTGTCCGTCATTTGTGTTTTGGTGTACTGGATCGCATTTTAATGCAAAGTCCTCCTATTATCACAGTATTTCCACTCTATGAACATAATTCAGTGATCTTATTCCAGTTGAAATTAATAGCTGTCTGGTTAGTTCGCACTGTGGAGCCCTTCAAAGCAGTACCATTTAAAACACATTTTAATGTTTAATTATTTGAAAGGTACAGCTACATCAGGTGCTTTTTACTCTCCAGTGTCGCACTACACCAGTTGGGAAACTTTGTGTATTTTTTCTTGAAGGTTTATGTGCGTGTGTGTGTGTGTGTGTGTGTGTGTGTGAGTAAGTGAGTGAGTGTGTGGGTGAGTGTGTATGTGTCACAGGAGTGAAATTGATCTTCTGAGTTCATATTTTAAGCTCCCATGCCACACTCCACCATTTGCGACTTCAGAGGGTTGTCTCTTTGTTGACATCAAAAGATTTTCTGTGTCCTTTGTAATACAGATAATTATCCCCATCAGTGTGAGCTTTGATGTTCACATAGTCGTATTATGCCACATGTTCGTGTGCTATGTGTGTGTGTACATGATGAGTGTATGTAAGTGTACAGTATTTGTTTCATTGTGTGTGGAACTGTGCATGCATGAACATCATTTTAAGGTATTTGTCTCACATATGTTTATGAATCTTATCAAAATGGTTGGAAATTGACAAAGTATCAGTATCAGGGATACTATTAAGTTAGGGATCAGTCAGGGATACTAACACAGAGTTATTGAGATACTGGTATCCTATTTCAACTTGTTCATATTTGCCTTCTTTAGGCAAAAACATCTTCTGTTGTGATGTCATGCCTGGAAATAGCAACCAGCTCTGACAAAATAAGGTTATCTGAAGACCCTGATTTGCAAACATTTCCTCTCCTCCATCTCATTTATAGGGGAGTCCCTTTCGCAACAAATTCTGTACATTACAATGGTTACATTGACATAAAAACGTAATGAGTTTATTTGAACATATTTTCGTCTGTCTTTATCTTCTCTGTGGAGAACACAATGATGTTTTGTCATTTTGCTTGCTTGGAAATTACTGCAAGTGTTAGACACACAATTCAATAGCAAGTTTAAAAAGTAATTAAAATGCATTTCCATACAAATAGGATTACAGGAGATTAAAATCACAAAACAAGGCTTGAAGATTTACAGTTAAAGTTACATAATGATACACAACAACAACACAAATTTGACATGGTTCATTTAATGACATGGATATCAGAACATATAAAGGTGATTAAGCCTCAGTTTTGTAGTGCTCAGATACCAGTAAAAATTCCATTCCCCTTTCACCTAGATAAATATGAAGAGGACTACAGACCTGTGTAACATGTTTTATTTTTAGAAACTGCAGTGGGTACAACAAAGTGAATTCAAGAACTTTGTGTGCATTTTGTTTTTACTTCCCACTAGATAATCATGGGCAGCCTGGGTGTTTGGGCTGTGGCTGTGGCCGCTCTGCTGGGAACCTCAGGGTGCTGGCTGGCTGAAGGGCACAAGAGCAGCAGGCGAGGAAGCGTGGATACAGCCAGCATATCACGTACCTCCTCGCAGGAACCACACTCCATGGTAAATATTTTGTGCAATTCCCACACACACACACACACACACACTTACAGACACACACCACACTGCTTCCCGCTAAGGCCATCATCTTCTCTCTCTCAAGCTAGAGAAACACTTACAGAGATATAAATCAATCATATCAACCACAAATCAAATCAGGGTAGCAAACAAAAATGAAGTGAAAAAAACAGTGTGACAAAGCACATTTATTGTCACATTTTAGCACTTTTTAACATCTATGAAACAGTGCACTCCTGTCTTGATATCCTATGAATTTTGGCATGGGAGAAGTCAGCTTGTGCATTTTGACCTATTGGCATACCCATTTTAAATGGTTTATAATTCCTAGACTATGAATAACTGATGCATATCCATAGGATCATCAAACAAACAAACAAACACGTGTTCTTGTTTTTACCCATTTCACCTAATTGCTCAAATACAGTAGACCTACATCAGTCATAATATGGACAATGGGGCTGAAATTTACAGGATTTGTCCCTCATGATGACTGAAAAAACAAAAAACTAATTCTAGGTTGAAAGAAAATATGATTTAAGCAAATGCTGTACCACATGTGTCCAAAAGACGGCGCAATATAATTTAGCAAGTGTATATATAGGTAGTTTCATGACCCACTTTCATATTTTTATTAACGTTTTATTGGATATACAATATTTGACGCTGACTATCCCCTGGAGAGGGATAATTGGAGTGTTTTTTGTAGCTGCAGATTTATTACTGGATATTTTTAGCTGACAATAAAACCTGGGTGTCAGGTAGGCATGCGGTGATATGATTGGTTGATAGAATTGAAAGAATGTTGCTTTGTCGCCTACGTAGTTCGGTGATACTACACGCCATTGGTCGAGACGCTTGTCAATCAAATTTAAACTACGTCGTTTTAGCTGCGCAACCAACCTGTTTGAATTAGCTGTTAACTAGCGAAATTTCTTCCACCAATTTTACAGTTTCACTCTGGGTATGAAATAACTGAGTTGGGTCTAATTATCATTTAAGTATTGCTTCCAATGAAAATGCGCTCCTCAGTGGATTTTTTCGGACCTACAAATGTCTCCACATCCAGCTCACTGGAAGAGAGGGTAGCCGGTAAGTTTCTGACCATTTAAGTCATAAATGTTAACTCACAGTTGCTAAATTTCTCATAATTGCTGACATTTCTAACGTCAAAACTAGAAATAACTAAGCCTAAATTAGTGTTGTATGTGTTCACGACTACAGTTAGTTAGTAAGGTTGTGTCCTGTGACACATTCAAATTCAAATTTTAACTAGTTAACTAAAGTTTAGGCTTATTTAGGGAAACATTCAATGCTAATTTGAATATATGACCAATGACATCTTCTAACTGATTACTATATATATATATATTAAATATTTAATAATGAAAACAAACAGCATAATAAAAATACAATTTACAGCATTCATATTTATTTTATTTTATTCAGTAGCATTGTGAGCAGGCCTTTTTGTTTGTTTCCACAGTTTTTGCTACTAACCACCAGATAACCCTGATTACTGTAAACTGGTCCAGAGCATCCTCTTGCATTATTTTTGATGTTTCCGAATGTGGCATTAATATACAGATGAAAATCAGTTACTGACTCCAAGGACCTCCAACATGGCTCATGGCAACATAAGAAAGTGCTGCATACAGATGAGGAGTGTTCAGAAGTTCGGACACACTCTGAAACAAACTTACAATCTCCATTAGAGATTAGCTGCTGATTTTAAACATCTAGAGTAGATGTAATGCTCTAACTACTGCAGCAGACTGTAATATGTAACCCTGCAACCATTGTTTGCTGTCTGGTGAAGGGTTTAAGCTCTACCTTTTTATATGTGCGGAAGGACCTTTGTTTTATCTGTGAAGCAGGTTAGAGAATAAGGGCACACAGTTGCCTAGTTACCTTGCAGCGTGATGCAAAAATCTTTTACTCTTTTTCCATCACTTCTTCTATGTCTCTCTGCACACGTTTGAAAAGGAGAGGAAATTGACATGGGGAGGAATTGGTAGACAGTGAGGATGAGAGGTTTACAATTACTCTGTGAAAATCACAAGGACATTGCTTGGTCATGCTATCAGAAACAAAAATCTTTGGAATTCAACTTGACTTTACTGTGTCTCCAATTTTAGTTTCTTTGTCCTGTTAGTAGCTGTAAATGTGGTGTCTGGATTCTTTCTTTTTTTTATTTTACTGCTTGCTCTTGATTGTTGTGGTGACAATGGACATGACGTACTGCGAGTTGATCTACGCTCATTGGCTGTGCAGTTTTGACTCGTCCGTAACAGGAAACAATGGCAGCTCGCCAGGTCACAAACTTACTGAGACTTACTGAGAGTGACCTGTCAATCAAAAGGTAGCCCCGTCTATTTACTCTAAATTAGACCCTAATTCACTAAATGAACATCCGAATGTATGGAAGAAGATGGAAAACTGTTTACTGAGCTCATAAATGAAGTGTCAAGTCGGCTCATTCTCCATTAGAGTGAATGGGATCGGTGTTATTGCAGCCAGTGGAGCTCCCCCTGCTGGCCTTTACATAGATTGCATGTTTTAAGACACCGGCGTTAGCTTAATTTTTCAGACCCGGAAGCTCTGTCCATTTTTGTCAATGGCGTGAACTGATGTGTTTATTTGGTGTATGTACTGTACTGTTGGGCGATACGTTAAAATTTTCCAACCAGTCACCGCAAGTCCAACAATCGGTGAATGCAAATATATTCACCCATGCATGTGTACTGCCCCAGCACCCCCTGGCCCTAATCACTGCCCCTCTCATTGCATTAATAAAAAAAATAGACTCAACAAATGTCGAGAAAGGAAAGGAAAAGAAAACAGAATAATACAATCGTACACCTTCTAAATGTAAGTTTCTCTCTTATACCGAACTAAGAACTTGTTAACCAATATTAAAACCCACTTCACTCAAACTCGACAGAAACACAATATTACTGACCAAACCATCTTTATTAGTCTTTCCACTGTCCCAACAATCACCAACTCTGGTGTCTCTAACAGAGTTTGATGTGAAAATATTCTGGCTGTACGCACTGTCGAAGCCCCTTTGATCCCCGACGTACCCGCTTCATGCCTCTTCTGCCCCGGGCTGTTCCCGCTGTGTCCTCATCTTTCCCGGAGTTAGTCTAGTTTGGAGGCTCTGCGAATCACCTTGTAACGGTATTCCCTCATCAAACTAGTTGAAATAAACCCTTAATACACCGCAGTTAGATGTGAGAACGCACTGGCTCTACAGCTATTTTTCCTCTGCCTTGTTTTTTGGCTCAGTGTGTGTACTGCGCCGCTGAACCCCCCCCAGATGCCAATGGATTCAGCCAGTTGCTGATAGCCAAGTGCCATTGACAGTGTGTTTGTTGTGGCTCATACCTACGGGAACAAAAGTTTATAAACTGCCAAAGATTGCAGGGCATATGTTCGGTGTTAATAGTGCGTGGCAGTGTTTAGCGGTGTTAAATACACCTTTCTAGCATTAACCACACACACAATCAGAGTGAAAGGGCCTTTTGAAACTTAAACTTGAAATTTATTTTTGTGAATCTGTTTTTAAGGTAATGGTTAAGGCCACTTTAATGAATATAATGAGTACAAACAAACCCTGAATATCTCTCATTTCAACCTCAGCCCAGCTGAATTTAAGCAAATCAAAAGCTGGCATTTACCTTTATTCATTTAATTTAATTCAGGTACACGTTTCGTGCTAAGATCCTCACTTCCAGTATATTGGTGTTAGGTGTTGATCTTTCAGTCTCCACTAGAAAGGCATGGAGAACAGCAGTGCTTTGGCCTTTTGAGAGTCGCTGTGGCATATGTGTTGTAACATTACAAGAATGGTGTGTGTGTGTGTGTGTGTGTGGTTAGTGCCAGACATAGTTGTACATAGCTGTTGCTGTGCTGTTGAGTGGTTAACCTTACTGTTTATCAGCCTTTAAATGTTTGAAACTCAGTATCAGGGGTTGCACCATCTGACAGATTAAAACTACTGTGCATCCTCCAAGGGGCTGAAGATGTCCAGAGTTCCAGAACTGAACCTATTTTGACGTGCTTCGAGCAGGGACGGACCGGCTGAGCTAGCTTCTTGTTATTGTTGTTGTGTGTTTGAGATGAGAGTGACAGGCAGGGGAAGTGAAGTTGGACTATTGGATGCAATGTTTGTGTAAGTTATTAATAACTTAATAACGCATTTGTGAAAATTAAATGCTATGAAATAGGTCATATGTCTCATTATCATTAGATAAATATAATTAAATTGACGCAGCCTCTGCTCAGGATGTATCAGTTATCACTGCGCCCATATGTTGGGTGATTATCAACATTAGCAGCTACTTTATTGTTATGTGCCAGGCTAAATTAGCTTAGAACTAGTGGGCTCTAAAGCGTAGTTCAGAGTTTTGGTGAGGTCACCAATAAATAATGAAAAATCCCAGTTACAAAGACTCCACGCTGTAGCTCACAAAGCAACTCTCCTGCAAAATCGCATGAAATTTGAAAAAGAGAGCAGATGATGCTCATCAGACTTCATGAATCTGCATTAACCTCGATGACATGTCTTAGTAGCCAGTTTCACACAAGCAACTTTGGAAAAAACTTTGTTTTACTCAAGTGTGACAAGTAGGGATGTCATGATACCAGAAGTTTAGTAGTCAATACCAATACCATTTGATACTATGATAAAAATGTCCCAATAAAATGGTTCCCCCCCATTCCCCATTTAATATCTGCTGATACCGAGTCTTGATCAATACTTGTATTTTCCTTAATAATACAGGTGAATCTATCTAGAGGGAATTTCTCTCTCCCTTTTAAACGTGTCCTGCAGAGATTGTTGCTTCAGTGCAGCTATGGCTAACCTGAGTTACCTGAATGAACTGTATTCTACTCGGTGTCTCTCTTATGGATTACAATTACTCTTATTTGCTTGTGGGACTTTTATGCACTTACAGTGGTGTGGTCACTGTTCGGCTCTCCACCGCTCTCTGTCTCGCTTCTGACCAGGAACTCAGCCCAGGCCACGGCTGTGTTTCACTGCAAATAGACACAGAGTAGAGAAGCATTGTGCATGAAAGTTTTGTGAGTAAATGACCTGTACAGCTGCTCTTGTTGCCATCGTCTACATGTTCATCCTCTACATGTTCTTCTTCCTGTGGCATTTGAACGACCGACTAGAATACTTGTAGGCGTATATCCTGCTCCATCATAGGCGGAAGAATTGCATCCTCGGTACATACGGTACTTTAGAAAAACAAATACCTTTTTAAGTTATCAGAATTTGGCATTAACTTGCTACTGAAGTATCTGTTCTTGTGACATCCCTAATGGCAAGTAAGAAGTAGAGGTTTACTATTCAGACAAGTTTGTTGGGTGTAATTTAATCATTTAGCTATATCTGAGTAGAATGGTGGATGAATGCACACAGAGAGGTGTATGCTCTGCACACTAACTCTGCTGTGTTTAATATGGTCTTTATTGTACTTTTGTTAATGGTTACACCCACAACAAAAAGCAAGTGAAGCAAAAAGCCTTAAATCTGCCTACTTTAATGTGTGTGCTTCATTTATAAACCATGCTTTTGTTTGTCCCTCCATTTACAACAGTTTTGAGATAATTGCTTGAAGTTCTTAAATGAGCTCGCCTGGTTGCATCTATCATGATGGCACACAAGATTCACAGGCTAAAAAGAGGGGGGAAAGAAGGACTATCCCTGTGAGCAAACAGGTCCTTGCCAGAAGAATGAACCCTTTAACAAATGTTCTCTACATAACAGAAACATAAAGCCCTAACAGGTTGTCAAAAAGACATACGCACAGACAGACACATACCACACAGCCCCACGGCCGTCCTAATTCTTTGTGAAATGAAGCATGTACACCCCCTGGTCTGTTCTAAGTCTGACTCACTTTGGGCTTTGCCAAGTTGGCAGCCGACTGTGGAATGTAATTTTGCCCTGGTGGTTCTGTCCTTTGAAATCCCTTGATGCAAAAAAACCCCAAATTCCCAGGCATTCCCTCCTCCGCCTATCTGGCCAGAATTGGAACTTAAAAAGCTGTCAATTGGCACCAGAATTTAAAGTCGACCCTGGGGTGAAATCATGCGAATCTGTGAATTCGTATGAATATGCAGGATGCATTCTCAAAGCCTTTGGGAATAAATACGTTGTGCCAGATTTTTCTTTTTTTTTCTATGACTAAAATCCCCCCCAAACAATACAAAACATGTAAACAGAGGAACAATAGAGTCTCTTTGGGGTGTAACAGACTGAAAAAAGAGTGAGAAATGAAGCAAAAAAGTCAATGAAAGCCTTTTGATTTTGACTTCTTCTTAACTTCCTGGGGGCCATCTTGGATCCCTGCTGAGTAACCAAGATGCCTGCAATGTCATAACAAATCCACGCTGAGTTTGTGTCAGCTTTAGTAGAATTACAATACACTGGGTTATATGCTTAAATATTTATTTTTAGGAGCACAAATTTTATGGACACAGTATTTTCTTTGTTCACAAAGAGATCAATTCATTTAGTTTGGTGAAAAGTGTGCACAAGAGGCAGGTATTACTAAATAGTATTAAAATATAAGACATATTCGGTCCTAACAAAGGACAGAAATGCATTGTATTTTATTAATGCTTGAAATAAGGAGGGCTGTACCTGACTGAGAATTTTGTCAGTACATGGATCCGACTATTCCTTTTTTTTCTTTCTTTTTTTTTTCTGTTCAGTGTCACACTAAACTCCTATATCAGCAGTTCCTGCGGTGGAAACACAGCTCCATGAGTCTCATATTTGAGCCTACCTCACGTCTGCATGCCTTTCTGTGAAAACACAGTCAGAGAAAGTACGCCCTGCTCATAATTCAGTTATTAAATCCCAGTGCACCATGGAACGTCTCTGCTGCTGGGCTGCTGACAGCGCTGTCAGCCTAAGAGTCAGTCACAGTGGACGGCCGTAGAGGAAGTTGTACCACCGTCCGGTTTAAAGGTGGTTTAACTGACTTCACAGACAGTCATCACCGGAGCAGAAAGCATCAGTGCAGCCGCTGGCCCACTGTCTGGCGCCACTCTGCCCTCTGTTAACTGCCATTCTTCTCCGCTTCCACAGTTAGTTTTGTGATTTGTGGTCAAACTGAGACTCAGTTTGTACATTCTACAGCTTGCCATGTTTTCTTTCTGTGTACAATGCTAAAACTACAGCTAAAAAACAAAAGTGCAGACAACTCGAATGAAAACGTGAGTCAACTCAGGGTCCTCTAGATCCTCTAGATTATTTGACGATCAATAGCCCTAAAAATAAGGTAGAACTCAATTCAACTCATAAGAAATGTTGATGAAATATGTATCTGGCACACTGAAAAAACAGTAGCCTATTGACTTTGGCACTAACTTAAAAAAACAACAACAAACAAACTACTTTATCCAAATACTGGAGGTTCTGATTCAGAACGAATAAGTTTATGCCTTCACTTATTAATATATGAAAAGTCTAAGTCTAATTTACAAGAGAAGACATGTAACTCTGTAACACAAAAATGCAGTGATACTGTGGTGTTTACCTCTTAAACAGTGTTGGCAGTACAAACACCGGCTGTAGAAAGCACACAAACCCAACAACAGCCAAGTTTAATTTTGCGTTTCATCAAGTCACTCACAGAATTAACGTTAATTAGCAACAGTTGATATGACCTGCTGCCAGCGACGTTTGTCAGCACCGGCTAAAATTAGAAGCTGCTAGCTGAATGTTTTGCACACTGCTCTGTGCTAATGAGAACGAGAGAGGACAGAGAAAAGACTTGATAAAACTCAATATTTGTTTGTGTGGGAGCCCAGCAGATCTGGGTGCTGCTGATACCTGGATACGCAGAGTTTGCCTGGTATGCCCAAATACATGTTTTACATTCACACTTGTCATTGCAGGAAAAACACTGGTATAACTAATAACAATAACAGTGGCTTTATTAAATTTAAGTAGCCCGATAAGTCATGCCACTGAAGAAGCATACATATTTGCAGGGAACTCCTAAATTAAATGCAGTCATTATTAATAACATTATTTATACTGTGCTTTTCCTGGTATGATAAGTCAGAATGTTTGCTGTGAAAACAGTCTTTTACCTGCTGCAGATGGAAAGATTCCATCCCACTGCACAAATCCTGTCAAGGCAGTAATGTTGAACATAATGTGATAATGGGTAAAAAGCAAGATAATGATAGGAAAATACATTTATTTCTGTAGATGTAGCTTTGTTTGGATTAAAATAAGTGTTTTCATTTATAACAGATATATGCAGTATCTGTCTATCTGCATTTTTCCATCCATTCTTGTTATCAGTATATGCCATTTCAAACCATATAAACACCTACATGTACGTGTTAACTGAGGGATGTTGCAGGTGTAGTTGGGATAATGTACTGTGTATGATGCCGCAGCAGTCTTGGTCCTGGATTCTTGTCGGTGGTGAGAAATGTTGCAAATTACTGACAGCAAACATTGATGAGCATGTTGGGTTTTTATCTACTGCGTATTTGTAGCTCTACAGAGAGCAAAAAGAACGGAGTGGTTAAATGGTTTTGCATTTAGTACAGAGAAAGAGAAGGTATTGTGCTCATTGGATGAAAAGTTTAGGAGTAATAGGGTTATACATTGAATATATAGGGAATAACTGCAGGAACAATGCAAATGAAAATAATGAAAATAGCCTTCTCTCCATGAGAGCAAGTTATTCGCTTGTGTTTTAATTGTCAGTAGTGGGCCTACCTCTAACTACATTTACATTTTGATTATGACTTGTACCCATAACGCTTTTAGTTTTTATTTCGTTGCAGTCCCAGAGGGTTAGTTCACAATATTTCAGGCTGTCTCCTGAGAATTTGTATTTAAAGCTGAAGAAACCCTTTCAGGCAGACAGAGCATGTGCAGTGGTTACCATTATATGAAGCAATTATACTCTTCTCTGCAATAATTATACTAGAAGTTGATACTTTCTATGCTCAGTACGACCTTTGGTATGTTTTCAGCATCTGCTTTCTTGTACTGCGCCCTGCTATATGATGAACACCGTAAGGAGCATACGTTATTGGCGCCAGGAGGGCCAAAAGTGTCTAAGTTAGTGTGGACACACAAATAAATGTATACTTGTAGTTGGTAAAGCTGTATGCTGTGAGATGCTTTGTATATGATCTTAAACTGTTTTAAAATCCAGATTTGAAATGTAAGTGCCGTATTTGTAAATTTGAAACAATAAGCTGTGTACTAGTAGTAGGATGCAAGGTGGGTGTTGCTCATTACTAAATCACACTCAGTACATAAAACTTGAAACCTAAAGTGTAATCCAACTGGTAAGCCATAAAGCAACTTCTAAAAAAATGTTGTCTCCGGATAGTAGTGAAGCTAACATAATTTTGCCAGACAAATAAATTACAATAAAATGAAACTCTGGATGAAGTGACTTTATTTTACCTAGCTGTTTCTTTCCACATAAATATATGGGAAGAAAAAAAATAAGAGAGAAAAGACAGAGAGTAGAGAGACATAATAATGGAGCCTTTATTAAGAAAAAAGAAAAGAGTGAAATTGGAAAAGTAAAGATGATGGGGGCGCAGATGAATAAAGGTGATATGTCATAACCAAAAATTAAGTCAGCATCTCTACTGAAACGCTCAGGTTGTCTGAACTTGGCATGGAAAGGGCAAGCCTGATGAATAAAACCAGATTTTGTCCTTCGCATATTGCATCCAAGTCTAGACATTAGGATTATTATTTGCCCTTGAAGGTCAGTGTTGTTGTTCTGAACTATAAAAGAGGAGTTGACAACTACTGATTTGTCTAATAGTTTAGGTAGAATTATTTTTTAATCATCAATAACAAACACTGTATCCACTGAATATTGTATGAGCATGCTGTAAGGCTGTCACTTGTTCCAAAAATCAAGTTCGAACTAATTTGAAATGATTTGCAATTTGTTTGAATAACTTCAAATAAATAATCTAAAAGCACAGAGTACAACAGTGACCCCACACGGTAAAGACTATACATTCGTTCTTATAACACCAATAGCCTGCATATCCACATATCCATATAAATCTATAGCATATAAATCTTACTATCTTATCGGTGATGGCATTTTTACAAGCTTCTGGCAAGGGGCCTGCTGAAGCTGAGCGTGCCGGATAGTAGCAGTCAGACGAGGTTGTACACTTGACGTTGCCCCGGTCGTCTGTGGTCCATCCTCTCCGCTGCCTCACTTGGGTGGCAAGCTAGTGTTAGCAGGTTAGTCCACAGATTTATTTTCGTTTTAGAGTTGAACAGTTACTTAGAACAAAGTCGACAGAAGCACTTTGCTTAGGTGTTGCAATTGCTTGCTGTGGATGGCTTTGCTCACTAGTGTTTTTGTAGTAAACAACATAACATTACTAGTGTAGTTTACTGACGGGTCAATGGGCATGCCATAGGTCAAGCTCATAGTGGCGCGCCCTCTGCTGGATGTAATAATTTATTATATTTATGTAGTCAAGTAATGAGCGTATAGAGGCAAGTAAGGGTTAACCTAGGGCAAGTAGATTTCTGATCAAGTTTGGGGCAAGTAAGAAAAACAATGTTGAACCCTGTTACATTTAGCCTAGCATTTTCAGAAAGTATTTATTGTTCATAGTTTTGGAAGTTATTTGTGAAAGTGGTTTTGGTTGCACGGGAGATGATTTAGCTCATTAATTAACAAGTGCTATATCTGGTAGTGTATTAAAAAGTATAAAAGTTGTGAAGCAGTGTTTATTACTTTGTCTCTAGAAGCTAGGGAACATTTTGAATAAATGAAAATGTTTAGAGGACAGATCGTGCCAGTGAGCATCACTGGAAACATGAAACCACTCCAGCTAATGAAGCAGGGCAAAAAGATGGAATTTGTTAGGCTTAAGTTCTATTTTAGGATTCATCAAAGTTATGCCTGTGAAGGTATTACCACTTACATTGCCAATGCTTTTTTTCTTTTGGCTCCTCTTCATTTAGCTCCTTTTTAAGAAGCTTGTTGGTGCACTGATGAATTACTTTTAGATAAAGCAGGTCCCTTTTTTTTCTAAGCAATAGACATGAGGGAATAACTATTGAATGTAGATAGAAGAACTCTTGTGAAAACACAGACACCGACGGATTTAGCTTTCCTTCCTGCTCCCCCTCTGGCTGCCTCTTCGTCCTAATCGGGCAGTATCTTAAAAAAGGTCAAGGTATCAATATACTTCACATATCAGACAATAACCGAAGCTGCTGCGTAACAATATTGAAATTGCAACATTGTGTTAGCATGCAGGTAGTTAATTCTAGAGAGTTTTGTTGACTGGAATTAGGAGCCAGAGAGAGATGGAGAGGGACTAAGTGGGCACATATAAACATATGGGTCCTTGAATCAAGAGTGCCTGCATAGCACTGCGTATAAGAGAGAGACAAAAAGGCATATTCAACCATACTTCGTAAGACACAGTTTGACTTGAATTGTCCTGCTGTTCAAATTGCATTCCCACAAAATGTAAGTCTGTGGCACCGGTGTCAGATTCTTGTTTTGTGTGGGTGTTTAAATGGCATCCAAGATGGAGGCACGTAGCTTTCAGAGATTTGTTTGTGCTACTTTTTTTTTGAGAGGTTATACCAATCTTATTGAGTTTGTACACTTAAACTCTGTTGAAACCACAAAACCTAATAAAATAGGCAAACTTGAAGCAGACTGTGACATCAATAACACTACACTATCATGACATTTGGAGGATGTTTTTATTTTAATTCAGCTCACAGTACCATGACTGCTTCTTTAGTATGTGAAGCCATAGTAGATGTGCAAATCGAGGTTTATAACCATAGCAACAGTACTGCTGCTACCAGATACAAACCTAACCGTGAGTAAAACCAACAACAAACTTTGAAAACAGGACCGCATTTTTAATACACCCTGCCTTGTATTCCTGTGGTAGGTGGCCATGGCATAACTGTAATAATACTCAGTCTTGCAATATCTCTCACATATTAAATACATGCCTGGCACATTTTCCCTTCAGTGCATATTACTTGCTGCTCTAAGGTTGAGGTAGTTAAATCTCCTTTAACCCTCTGGACTGTTAAAATACTGCCAATTGATGGCATTTTTGAGTTGCCTAATCTGTCTTGAAAATAATAATATGGCATACCAAGAGACACATAGTTACTATGTCATGAGTGTGGAAAGAAAGGGAGAATAAGTCAAACAAAAGCAACCTGAAGAGGTTAGAAGAGTCTCCTGTCCTCCCCTATTGTACATAGCTTTCAGCATCCCTACTATTCTCATAATCGCATAATCAGAGCTGCACTGGGCAGTTATTCTGTATGTAAAAATACACCCATCTAATCAGCCTCTATCACAAAGTTGAAATTAGGTAGAGAAAATGTTTGAAACCCAGTGGGTTAGCCCTATTTGCTCAAATGGAATTTGTGTAGTTAGTTACATTTCTCCACCCACTGAAAGTGAGAATGCAAGTGTTGCATTAAAAGAGAAAAATACAAACTGCCTCCTAATCAGCTGTGTGTGAATCTACTTTGCCTCAAGTGACATTTCAGCAGTTGCCTTCAGTTATTACTAACCTATTATTTTATGCCATGAAAATCCCCCTAAGTTAGATGTGTAAGGAAAGGAAAGTGACAAAAAGAACCCTGGAGAGTCATGGTAAAGTATTTTTAGAAAGAGGCACACAGCCTTTCTTTCACCTCTATGCTTGGTTTGATTCTCTAATCAATTGATCAAACAGCGGCACTAGAGATGATGGAAGGCGGTGCTGATGAGCACACTCAATTTTATCCTGCTATCATGAGGAAGCACGTCTGCAATTAAGATGGACAGATGGCAGAAAGAGAGGGATAGAGATGTAGAGAAAAAGAAGGAGGCAGTGACAGGATGCACTAAAACTGCTGTGTTTTTCGTGAGGCGCTCAGTCTCCTGGGAAGTCAAGAGGGCCTTGCAGACACACGCGTGTTTTATCACTGAGCCTCATTACCGTTGACATCTACACTGAGGGACATGAATGCAAAATGTCACAACACTTCAGTTGCCGCCACATATTGGCTTCTTTAGAAGCGATGTTGCATTGGAAGACCTGCTTCTGTTCTATTTTTAAACAGCATGTCGATCCTTTATTCTGCCATTGTACACTAAATTGAATCTCAAGTTTAGATGCATTTATGCAGAGCGACATTCTCAGTGCTGTAACAAGCACAGGTGATCAGTAGCTAACCAGCACACAATGCATGCCAAAATGTGCACAATTTACACACACACACACACACACACACACACACACACACACACACACACACACACACACACACACACCAACTCAGGTCGGCTGGACTCTTACTGAAAGCAACAACAATAATTAAAGTTGATGTCCAGTGAGTTGCAGCGAATTACACTACACAGCTGTTGGGTCCAACCATTCAAAGCTTTCGCAAACCAAACATTTTTCCATTCACATCATTATTAATAATTCACACTGCAAGACATCATGATGTCACTTTTATTACCTGTGTTTCTTTCTAAAACTCCATTTACCTTGTTTTCTGCCACATAATGAAATAACACTAGTAACATTTAGTTGTGTGGAAAATTTTTTCCTCTTTTTTTTTTTTCTCCCCCGTCACTGCAGACAATTCTATTTTTTGTAAAAATTACCTCGCTTTATGATCAATGCATAAGTTTGCACATTCACCATGAACTTCAGTGCCAATCAATAATAATACTGTTAGGTCAGTACAACTAAAACTGTGTTAAACAAACATATGACATACATACAGTTAAGACTGACAAATAAATCAGAGTTTGGCCATGTGGTATCAATTGTTTGATATCCTGGCATATTCATTTAACATATGGCAGTGTACCACAGTGTACCTATTGTACCAGTTACGGTACACTAGTAACATGATATTTGTAAAACCATGAGAGTGACATTCATAGCAGCCATGTTGGAAACAAATAAACGCCATGTGGTATCAATTGATTGATATCCAATAAACATTCAGTCAAGCCCTGCCATCTAGCAGCCTGTTGGCAAAAAGCGTAATTACCTTTACCGCCTGTTTCTCTGCTGTCATCCACCATATATTCTCTCTCACTGCCTCTTGTCTCTCTTTTCTTTGTCATTCTCTTTCCGTCTGTTCACCTTTGTTTTCTGTCATCGTCTTTCTCTGAACCCAGAAAAGAGGAAAAGGCGAAGTAACGAATGGTGCGCGAAAAGCTGCAGAAAGGGCTGTTTTTGTCTCACTCCTCCAAGCCTGTAATAACCACTTTTGTGTGTGCTCTCTGTTTGCAGGAGAAGGGGAAAGCAGACGGGAACATCGATCAATGTGAGTACACTTACTGTGTTCAAACCAAACAGCATTTTTCAAAATATGCCATATTGTGCTCCATGACAAAACCTTTTTTCTTTTGCTGTTATTCTGGCACACACTTTGGTTTTCTGATTGCTGGGAAATGCTGCTGGGACGTAATTCAAATCTAAATGGCTCCCATAAAACGGACCATGCAGCCCTTTTATGGAGAAGACCTCTGATGATGGGTATAACTGTCACAATCTGAAAAATACCACTTGTTACTGCATCCCATTTATTACTCTACAGTCCTCAGAGGAAAAGTGTTTGAAAGCATTTCAGATTTTAATTTTTAAATCATCTAAGTTGTCAGTGGATGCCAAGATATAATCTACCAACCAGTTGTGGGACTGGCAGGCATCAGTTTATTTATTCAGCTGCATTTGACAGCATCTAGAGAAAATAGTGGGGTTTTTTTTCACTATGTCCTGCCATCCTCCCCAAACTCAATAAACAAGAAGTGGAAGCATCTAAAATCTCTCATTCTAAGTGACAACCCTTCTATAAGTTGAAAAGATTTACCAGATGAATAATTACTCAGCTGTTCAGTCCACTTTATATATTTTATATTTGTAAATACATTTGTGTATGGCTTAAGCATTCACATAAGTTTTTCTTGGCTAGCTGTTCTGTATATTTTGCTGTATTGTAGTGCATGGCAGTGAGATTGAGTGGGTTGTGTGTAAGATACTGTAACAGCAATATTTCCAGGGCTGACTGCTTCCTATTTGACAAGTGACTTCCTCTGTGCGCATTAGGCCCATTATAATGTGTTGTCTTCATCTCTACAGTAAGGCGCTGTTTCACTGCTTGCAGTGCAGTGTTCTCTGTGCCTGCTTCTTTTCGACCTAAACATGACCCTGAGGATTTCTTTGGTTTATTATTCAACACCTGCAGCATGTGTTTTTTTTTTTTTTTCGTTTTTTTTTACCTCTGGATGTGTGTTAGTTGATTTCTTTTTAATACATACTATGTGCAGAAATGTAGCTTTCTGAGTGATAATTGCTTTTCTCGCTATGTGTATTTACTTTACCTGCTTCTTACAATTCTGCTGCAGTAACACATATCCTGATGGAAAATCCCTTTAGACAATTCTGTGATGGGCATTTTCATTATACTCACAAACTGTACTTACTGTACTTGTCCATATAGATGTTGATTGCTGACATACTATATGTACATTTAGAAAGAAATCGAAACCAGTATTGATGGAGTAGGCTGATGATAAGGAAAGATAGCACTGCACCAGGAGTAAAATGCAAAAGAATACCACCTCTCTGTGCTGCAAGCATTTTGTACTAGCTCAGTTAATGTGCAGACACTTTTCCTGTACAATAGCATAAACATGTGTTGGCAGAAAAAGTATTCAGCATGCCGCCACAGAGGCTGATGGGAACACCAGAAGAGGAAAAGAATTGATTGAGGGTCATGGCTTTGGATTTACAAACACTGGGCCCATGTAATTTTAACATTTGTCTCCAGAGCTTAAGGTCCAACTGACAAAGTATTTTGTTCTTGATTTATGCACAGTTGCAATGCCCGGGGTCGACCGGGTTCTTTCTGTGCTTCATTTTTTGGTTCTCCCCCTGAGCGTGTGGGTTTTTTCCTGTGCTGTGAATATGAGAGTTGGTCTCTGTGGAAACCGCCCTGTACAACCATTCATGTACTGATGACCATTGAACAATAATTGGGGCTTAGGTGCCTTTCTCTAGGGCCCCTTGATTGCCTTCAAGGGAGGAGAGCATCTTACTTTCTATCACCATCTAGACTTTTCCAGTACCACACAGGGTATTCAAACTAGCAACGTTTTTTCTCTGTTAAGGTCTAGGGATGGGAATAGTTTATTTTTATTGATACTGATAAAATTTTTGAGACTGCTTAATGATCCGAGTAATTGAGTATTCTATTTATTATTGCATCAATTACTCAAGTAATCGGAGAAGAAATACTTTTGCTTTATTAAAGCAGTAGAAATAGAGCAATGGTAAATATACAATAGAGAAAATAAGACACGTCTTTTATATTAGTCTTCTGTTGTACCCCCACTGTACTGGCAGTGGAGTACTTTGAAACTGTGGTATTCGTACTTTTTCTTCAGTAAAGGATTTGATCCTTCCTCCACCCACAGCCTAACTGCATCTGTGTTTTCAGCCGAGCCTTCCCCTTTTAGAAAGGTGGGCTTGTGGGTAACCAGAAGCTGGAAACAACAGACGATCAAAGTGTCAATAAGCTTGAACCTTATTAATTTTAGGGTTTTAGGGAAATTTGGAACCAGGTCCTTAGAACCAGGTCTCCATCCCAATCCCTACTTCACTCAATTGTTTCTTTACATCAGCAGTGTGTGTGACTGTGTTAATGACGTGTATGGTACAAGCACATTTCATACAGTGTAAGCTCAATGTGCTTTACAAATGTGTATGAACATATTTGTGTTTTCCTCTTTTTGTATATGTCTGGGTGACAGCATCAGTACCAAGATAAGGTGTATTGCTCAGTGAAAGGCTGAGCTGCAGCAGCTGACAGAATGTACTATTATTGATAAAAAATATTGGGAAATCAGCAAAATGTAGTGCTGTATCACACTAATTGCTTCAGTCTGAGGTCCCTCTTGTCACATAACCTGAGCATGTTTTACCAACCGGCAGTCAACTGTTAACATATCACAATGTTGTCTTTTGACTGTAGTAGGCTGTTGCTTTATATTGGTGTTTTACAGGAATTGGTGAGGTGATCAGCCTGTAATACTCTCATAGTGGCGCTGTTCATGTTGTCATAGAAGTATTATGCTAAGCACTGACGCCCTTTCTTAGTACATGCATAGTTAAATAGTTAAATGTTTTGTGGAGCTGGGAGCCATATGACTGATGGCACCTTCTGCGTGTATTGGATTCCGTAGTATATAGGGCATATTGAGTTGGATTTAAATATGTTGTTTGCATTGCTTGTTTGAAGCTACTTCACGGTTTTAATAATTGATGCATTTTAAATATATATTATGCCATATACCAGAGATAAAAGTGATGTATCATAAAGTGAGGGAAGGATGAGAATATCCACCAGACAGTTAAACCTGTTATGTGTCTGCCCTGTCATCTGAGTACAGGCACTTTTAATATTGTGAGCTTTTTTTTCCCACTTAGTGTGTGCTGATTTACCTCTTGAGACTAATTATCTGCTGCCTGTTTGTATGCTAAACTAGATCCACTATCAAAATCAGGCAATTGCATTTCATTTTCTTTTTTTTTTTTGCTCTCCTTTTCCTTGGATGATGATCAGTGTATCTGTTTGGTATTGCCTGTTTTCCCTGCCATTGGCTGGTTGCTTCTCCCACTTTGGATTTTTCATTATTACACTACTTTTTATCTTTTCCGCTTTCTCTTTCTTCCTATGTTATGTCTTTGTGTTTTGCTGTACCTCAAGTCACTTTTTTTCTGCTTATTTTCACTCATTCTCTCTGTCTTTGGAAAACCTTTTATTGTGGCGTCAATGCACCTCATGTTGAGACAATGACATTAATCAAATTGGCCCAGTTTTACCTCTGGAACGCAGATGCTAGTTGTGAAAATTGCTTAACTGCAAACATTGCATATGCAGGTTTTAAGCTAGCTCAGACAGAAATTTTCTGTAAGTGACATTTAACTGGCTGGTGATGCACAGCCATCCCTGGTCAAAATGTCAGAGTGCGGAAAATATGCAGTCTTTGTCATTGAGTTTTCTTCTGTTCACAGTGTGTTATTGTTGTCAGTGGGATCCATATGGAAAAATTTAATATTGCCCATTTATCTTGCCAGGAAATGGTGACTAATTCGGCCTTGAGTGCTTAATTTATGAACCTTTGCAGAGGCCTAATCAGAGTTTGTTACCGTCACAAATTAAACAATGGGAAGAGGCAAAGCAAGTTAAGCAGTCCTGTGGTTCATTTAGATTGTAATTGGGTGAGAATTAGATGGGACAAGGTTGACAGAGAGACTCTCTAATAAGCAGCAAATGACTGGGGAGGAAGCTGGGAGGAGGAAAGGCAAGTACAGAAGATAGTGGAGGAAGCTGAGAGAAGCAGGAATAAGGTGTGTGCGGGGGGATGGGACAGGGATTGGGAGAGAAAAATATGTTCGCTTGTAAGTCATCTCGAAAGCCATCTTCTGGCTCACTCAATCAAAGTTGTTTTACTTGTCTTTTGTTTAGAATGCTGTGTCCTATTGCCATATTGACTTTTACATATTTGACCTGTCTGCTTCACTGTCAATACAAGACAATATCAGAGTACATATAGCTTTATAATGCTAACTGAAATCAACAGACGGTTGTGGCATCTCTACTTTGAGGTGAGAGAAAAATATTACCAGATGATGAAAGACGAGGAAATAAAAACAGGTGGGATAGTAAGCTAACCTTATTTCAGTCCCATTAATCAGTAATATTTATTTTAATATTTGAGATTCACATGACTTCCAGAAGTGTCTTTGGGGACGTTAACCTGGAACAATTGTATTTTGATTTTACACCTACAACTTACCCACCTACTGTATGCAGCATCTGTATTGTTCTTGACCAACCACAGAATCAAAGCTGCTTTAACTGTGTGGTTACAATGACAAACAATATCTTGCCAATAAATTGCTTATGCCTTTACAGTCTGCTTCCTGATGTCTGGTCTGGAAGAAGTATAGGAGGGAGGGAGAATAGTGGGGTTGAGGGTGCATAAGATAGATTTAACAAGAGAATAAATAGTTTCAGTGCTGTGCAAAATAT
Source organism: Dicentrarchus labrax (assembly GCF_905237075.1). Taxonomy (NCBI): domain Eukaryota; kingdom Metazoa; phylum Chordata; class Actinopteri; family Moronidae; genus Dicentrarchus; species Dicentrarchus labrax. Next base: position 23,972,592 of record NW_026136705.1, on the reverse strand, counting down.
GAATGAATAGTCCCAGCTTTGTATAATATACTGTCCAGATGAGTGATGAATTCTTGGACAAAATAGCATAATATTTCGTAATAAGATATAGTTCTTAATTAGGTAATAATGGATAGATACCCACTATTATTTGGAAAATACAACAGCAACATGTGAACAATGAAAATTGTGTATCCTATTGGGGGGGGGAGGCCAGTTTCAGTTTAGTCTAGTCTAACCCACTAACTCTTGTCACTGAATGTACAGTAACGTGGTCTAAGACAGTGATATTATAAGCTGTTCCAACTAACAATACCTCTAGAAAGTCTACTTTACTTTGTGACTGCTGTTCTGCCTCTTTAGTTTTGGAAGTTTTAAAAGATTTCATTAAACTTCTTCTGGCACTGTATGTGTTAATATTTATTATATTAATATGCAGACATTCAAACTTGTAGCATCAGTGATCATCATTTACATTAGTGATCCACAATGCATGCAATTTATTTTTAAGGACTAAAATTGTTCAAATCAACTGGACCAGGAGATTCTGACTGTGGCAACATCTGTGCCAATAATGCTGTGCCTGTTTGGCTGGATCCTTAAAATGTCTCTATTTTCTCTATCTATTTTTGGCTTTATTGAGAAACATGTATGACAGTAATAGCCTATAATCATTGGTAAAGAAAGTGTGGGGTTTGGATTAAAGAGCAGCAGACTTTGATCCACCCAGCCACATCCGCCGGACCAGCCCACCATGGGCGGGTGCTGTTACCTCAGGAGGAGAGGAAAGAGAGACAGATAGGAGCCATGCAGGCCAAGCTTGGACTTTAAGCTGCTCCTGGCTAATGTCTGGTACGGACAAAATGGGCTGACCAAACAACGGGAAGTCAGACTGTTGTGCCCACATCTTTTCAGAGTGCAAGATGAGAGGAGGCGGACTCTGTGTTTACATGAATGCTGTGCTCAAATCAGGGAAAGTGGATGGGACACTGTTTCCTTAAATGTGGAACATTTTATGTAAAGCTGAAACCATATTATCAGAACTATCTTGGTGCTGCTGTTTACATTCCCTCAGACGTAAATCCAAAACATGCACTGCAGATTGATTTCCTGGGTATGTATAAATAATTGTATATATTGTTTTATTTTCTAGGTTATTCTATAAATGTAATAATCTTTTTCTATGTGTGTAAAGGGGCTTAACATTTCCTTATACAATACTTTGGAGACAATGGAGAATAAATGTCCTTGATTCCTTGATGATACAGTATACTGCATAGAGAAGGTGGAATGTTATCACATCTAACTGTATTCAAGGTTGAGAAGGAAATTAATTAAATTAGGTGAGCAACAAAACCCACCCATCATGGATCTTTCATTTACAGAGGCAACATTTATTAAAAGAACAGTGCTAGAATGTGATGCAATTAAAATACTTAACTCTACTGTAGGTCTAAATGTTTTTATCCTTAATCTCCTCATTTGCACATGTTTTTCCTCCCTCTTTGAGATTCTTAATCAATTTGAACATGCTGTATCGAAGAGCTTTGTGCTTATGCAAGTTCTCTACTGTAAATTCACACTTCATACACACAAGGTCTCGAATCACAACCAGTTTAGGGAGCTCTCATATGTAAGACATCCTGCATAATTAGAATGTGCAAAAAGAAAAAATTTTCACAGCTGAAAATTGTAAGTCACCATCTCAGTCACATCGTAAATCTCTGTGAAATGTGATTTCATTAAACTGTAGAGCAATAAAGATTACCAAGCGAAAAGTTCATTGAGGACTTAATCAAAATAGTAAAATGAAACAGGCTTTGCTAAAATCAGACCCACCTTTTTATAGACGTGGTTACAAAATTAGAATATCTTCAAGTAAAGTTATGATTTGGACCATAAATCTTACAATTTTCGCATCATCATGAACCTAAATTTGATCGGGCCAGGAATTATGGCTCATTTCCCCCAGGCAGCCAAAGTTTCACGCTCATTTTTGCCAAAAAGTCTGAAAGTCAAAGACAAAGGGGATTGTAGCAGCATTGTGAGCTCCATGTTGAGCGTGCCTGCAGATACTGCTGAAGGGCTTAAGGAGGGCACACAGCCTCTCCAGGGACTAAGGGGGACTGACAGTGGCACTCTGAATAACACTTTAGTCTGACTGGGGCAAGCTGCACCAGTGGGTGCACGGACACAAAACACACATGCTGGAGTGCAGATACACAGACCAAAAACTAGGCAGAGGTTATATGGAGAAAGACATACCAGATTCTTCTGGATGGTAGATTTTTATTTAGGGGGATTGGGGCATCTTCACCGCTTTCTTTGATCTTTAATGAGCTTGAGATATATCACTGCATTATAATGCTTTCCTATTTGGCACAGGAAAACACAGCTAATGTGACAGCTATTTGCATACCTCCGAAAGAGAGAGAACAAAAAAGATGGCACATGTTCCACAGGTTGATTTTTCACTAAAAACTCTGACCCACTTTTTACACTTTTCTATCTTTAACCTCTGGTGATATATTTACAGCCTTTCTAAATTAATTAGTGGTATGGTGTTGTGATAAAGAATAGTGTTGGTTTTTCTTTCTCTGTCCCTCTTTCAGTGTTTGTGCGCCCCTTCAGTGCCTTGGCGCCCCAAGCTTTTGCCTATACTGCCAGCAGCTGGTCCTGCCAAGTTCTTACAGGGTAACTTCAGGTATTTTTCAATTATTGTGTCAAAGTGACTAATGGGGACAACAATTTTTGAATTTGGTCCAGTATTAAGTGAGTGCACTGCAGCCTGCATCTGCTAAACAGGCTACAACATAATCCTTGTGGACAATCTGTCATAATACGTCCATTAAAAGTGCTGCTTTTTGCTACTGATCGGCTCATATTGTTCCAGGTTGAAAAATACAGAAGTTACCCTTTAATCTCATGTGTGCTGAAACTAATGATTATTTTCATTTACAATTATTTATTTAATTAATTGAGACAGAAAATGTGCAAAATAGGTTTTCCTACAGGCCAAGGTGACATCCTCATCCTCAAGTGCTTGTTTTGTCCAACTGATTTTATTTTCTGTTTATCAGTTAACTAATCTTTTGAGTACTAAAAATTGCACTTGTGTTCAACATCTCTGTTAAATCAAATATTTATTTTTGTTTGATTATTAAGAGCTTTTCCTTTATGGGAAAGAACCAAATTGCTGTTACTATTTTGTGTAATCTAATTACTTTTATTGTCTGTAATTCTGCTCTATGCTTTACATGTAACTCACTGGCGGTCAAGTTCTGGGTGATACCAGCTGCTGCTACTTAGTGCAAGCATCACTGCAAACCCTTCAGATCCATTCTTTACCTTCATCCCCCTGATTTTTACTGCCTTACCCATCAACAGCAGACGGCTTTATGAGCTGAGAACAAAAATGATTGCTTTTGAATTCAGATTATATGCCTCTACGCTCAGCCCTTTCTTTTCTTGTCGCTCCGTCTCTCTGCTGCTGCCCTCTTCCCCACCTCCAACACACACGCACTTATACAAACACATTGGGCTGCACACACAACCACACACTCACATTTATATACAGTACGTATGTGCCTGCTGGAGTTTGAGGATAAGTTATTGTGATTTGGATCTCAACCAGCACGGTCTTCCGTAGCACTTTGCAGAGGACAAGGTGTATTTGCATACCCTCAGGGAAGTGGGAATATTAATAAGCCGCTGTCAGGTCACATTTCTGTGACTCAGTAAACACATTCACTCTTAAATGCTTTCATATATCTCAGGTATCATTGATGCCGTTCTTATGTTTATCCTCAAAAATATTTGTTGATGAGTAAAAGCTGTTCAAGGGTTTCTGATTTGTTCCTAATGTAGTTGGATTCTTTTGTTGCTCCAGACTGGTTCAGGCGAGTTGTCATTTTAGGGGAAAAACAGTGGTAAGGGCATGCAAACTAACATTGTGTCCAATTCTAACTACCCCAAAATAATTGATCTGATCCCTGTTTAAAGGTGGCATAAACTGCTATCATTGCTGCCAGACAGGGACATTATTGTCAACAACTAAGGCAAGCAGAAGAAATGGCCCTCTGTCCTAGAATCTCAAATTGGATCAGAGACAGTTAACAATTATAAAACATACAAAGGTTCCCAGTGCCCGCCCTGATGGATCAGACTTGAAGCTGAAGTACCCAATTTACACTTGCCTTTAGAGATAAAGTGGTATTTACTTGTGTATTAGTCTTTTGGGGGTTGTTTTTAACACATTATTGGACTGCATGTCATCTTGGACACCATGTAGTTGACTGTTTTTTGCCAACAGGTCATCTGAGGAGATGGTTGCTACCAGGCAGAAAGTAAATGAAAGATTGATTGTTCAAGGGAATTGCAAGAGTAACTACAAATAAACTGTTCACTCTGCATTTATATGCACTTTATATGCAGTAGCTGGTTCACAGTTGGCTTTCTACAGTCACCTGATTTAGTGATCATTACATGCAACAGTGCATCCTTATTTTGTAAAAAAACAACAACGAATGCTTCCAAAATAAGGTTGTGTTTCTCCGAGTTGTCTGGCTTATTGTGCAATGTAAAGCAACTGACAGTCGATGGGTTATTGTGTGTTGAAACATGCCCTTCAGAGCAAGGCTAAGCACAGATTTTTGCATGGTATTATATTATGTATTAAGAGTTATTTTTCTTGTTTTTGATGTTTAAAGTTACTGAAGATATTTAGCATTTAAGCCACAATCACAGAAATCACGTATAACCCTCCCTCTTGCTTCAACTTTTTATTGTGCCCTGCTCTCTTCAAACAGGTGAATCAATTCAGCATACCCAGCCTCACATAAATCACATTTGTTTGCTGACCTTTTGAGCAGGGTCACTGAACTCAGTCCCCTGTGCATTTGCTTCTCTGTGTGGACTCTCTTTGGCTTGTTCCTGTGCTCCTGTTTCTGGCTCTGTCTGTGCAGTCTTCTCCACATTTGCAGCTTCTATCTGCTTGGGTATTCCCTCTGCAGTGTCTGTGGCTTCACCCTCTTTGACCATCAGGAAAACTGTTTCAGTGTCTGTAGTGTAGACTTAATTGTGACCCAAGTGCAATGATGGTCTACGGTCTAGATGTTACCCATGCATTTAATATGCTGGTTTATCTGTAAATACATAGTCTCTCATTGGCTCTCTGTACCAGTTAAGTGTTTGGTTCATCCAAAATCTTTATTTTCATGTTCAATCAGGAGAGACAAGTGAATGAATACACAATGGTTTATAATAACATCAGTGTTTCCTCTAGGATTTTTTTTAGCAGTGGGGGCAGGCCTGTCTGAACATTGTCCAATTAAAACGGACCCACCGCGGTGACGTTTTTGGTGGAGCTGTTAGTTTAATAGTCGACTTGGAAGAAAGCGAACGTTTTGACAATAAGCTACATCAACACAACAGTATATGGAGTTAAACTGGACAGCCCCAATAACCTCTGAATAGTTCTACTTGTTGTTAAATTGCAATGTGAGCGGCAGCCAACGGGGGTGCATTATGTCGGCAGGGTCATTTAAAAGGCAACCGTGACTACATTGTGTGTCTGCCCCATTTCTGATACCATGGTGGCAGAAATTTAACAGCAGCGGGCCGCCGCTCCAAAATCAACATAGAGGAAACACTGAACATACTGTAAAACTTCTAATAATAGCCCGGGCGGTTATTTGCTTAAATCACTGAATTCCCCCTGCCTTTATTGGGGACAGGCCTCTATTTGGGACAGGCCTTTAATTCCTTTAGCACAAAACTAAACTAAACTCTAACTGCTGCTTCTCTTGAGATTTGTTCAGCAAATTCGACAACTAACATGATGATTATGATCAAGGTCTTTTTCCATCTCTCTTGTTTACCATGTTACTGGTAATTCAGAATGAATCAACGTTATACTTTTGGTGTTGATATTTTGGATAATTGTGGAGAATCTAACTGATCTGCACGATGTGAATTATGTACATACTGACAGAAATTTAAACATTTATATTTGTGTAGGAGATCAAAACGACTTAAAACTTGCTCAAGCTGGCGACCTGGTGGGTTTTAAGAGGTTTTATACATAGACATAATTTCTATAAAATCCAGACAAAGCCTCTATTAGAGACCTGCGTTTATTTGTCAAAATGTGTAGCCACACCAGGCTTTTAAAAGAGACCTGTGTCTATTAGAGACCCTGCTTTTATTGGAAGTTTTACGGTATATGTGATGATTTAGTCTGAACAAGCCTTTCTCGCTTATACTCTACATGGAGATTTATGAGGTCAAGGGGCGTATGCCCTGAGCAGCAGCAAGATAAATTCCCAGAGTCCATACACGGATGGTGGAGGCTGATGACTCTGCTGTGGCTGATACGCTGATGAAGTAATGAATGATGAATCTGCAAAGACTGGGCTATGAGGAGGGTGGAAAGAGAAATGAACTACAGGTGTGTATGCAAAAGAATAGTCTTTCTGACTGAACTTTTGCTACATGTTTATTAGCAATGAACAGCTTTTCATATACAAATGGAAAATGGACAGAATTTCTAGAAGTATTATTCACTTCTCTGCCTCTGCCGTGATTCTCACGCAGCTGAGGGTATACAAGCATCCAGAGACCTTATTAAATACCATGTTTAATGTGCCAAATTTCCATAAGCGCCATCTGCCATCCAGTTGACTGTTTATTCCCTGAACAATCCAGTATTAAGTTACTACTCATACACACCCAACATTTCCTCCTGCTGCATCTTAAAATAAAAGCATGTAACTGCCGAAACATTAGTTAAATTTTATTATGAAGTAGGCTAGTTACAGGAAATGCAATGTGTTTGTCAGTGAGCTCGACAGTGGCAATATCGTTTGAAAGTGCATTGGTTTGAAATATTGCAGGGAGTATATGAAACAAGAAGCAGTCAGTTCGATGAAGAGTTCAACTTCTCAGCAAGGTTGTTTTAACCAATAGCACTACGATGATATCTCTTGATTCGGTACGGTCGTGATATTTTGGGTTTTGATATTAGGATTTTTGTATGCATTTTTAACACTAGGCCAACATTTTCTTAGGGGGGCCAGGCCCCCGTACCCCAATAGCTGGCTCCTTTTCACATTGGCTGTCTACTCCATATCCTTGAGGAGAGTCCAGAGGAAAGGCCGGGCAACTATGAAATCAGTCTGAGGACCTTGTGATCACACTTAATCACGTCTTAATTATCAGCACATATTGTGCAGATAGGTTGCAAGAACAACCGAAAAAACAATATGCAAAGAGAAAGTATAGCAGATTTCCTGGAACACCTATTGGTGTATCATAGTGCCCTTTGCATCTGTAAGCTGGAGTCCATCAGTGAGTTGTATTTTCATATTGTGCTTTTCAGTGGTTTGTAAAAGTAGGTATCACTGTTTGTGAAATGGATGATTTGTCAATTTGAAAGAACGATCTTCAAATGACAAAAATTAAATTTGAGATACTCTGTTGTGGGGCGGAAAGCTTGGGGCTTAGATGAAAAAAATTAGACGACATTAAAACCAGTGAGTCAGTAAAGAACCCAGACTGCGATCACACCAATGCACCTTGCCAGGAAAATGAATCAAATGGGCTTTGAGTAGAATTTTAAAAAAGGTTTTAATATGGCATTTGTATTTCCTACATCATTTTCCTAAATATGACAAGCAATTACGATTGTCCGTGTTTTGGCAGCATGAGTGAGCAGGCTCTGCCAGGATTCTGCCTTTGAGGGTATGCTTTTAGAATTCAGTATGCAATTTGAGATTTCTCAGAGGCTCTTTGTCCACATCCACTCCTTTTTTGTCAGCGACAAGACAGCACATAAAAGCACTGCAGCTGCTGTAACAGACAATGTGATCTCAACAAACTACTGTATACCCATGTCCCACAGAGCTGAGACTCCAGAAATAACCTCATAGACACGCAGGATTGTGTGTGATCATTGTCATAGCATATATACAGGAATCTATTTTAAAGATTTGTTATGATCCCTGAAGCCTTTTGAAATGCATGAAGATTAATGAGAATTCTATCGTGGATGTAATTTAAAAACAAGTCAGTGAGGGAATGGCACCCGTGGCTAGGCAGGTGGGTTGCTTGTTCTGAGAAATATTTGCCACTTTCTTTGGAATTAAATCACTGAATAATTTATTATTCAACAAATTTAAATATAAAATGGCTCGGGCAGCCAGCTACCGAAGGAGAGAGCAGTATCAGCACCTGCAATAATAGCAAATATAACAAGCAGGGTTCTTTTACAGTTCTTTTTTCTCATAGTGAGCCAAGGCCTGCGCTGGTGTCCAAAAAGGTGACTAGACTCATGCATATTTAATGCGATAAGGTCATGGGTTCTGATGGAATAGAAGACAGGTGGAAGGTTGTAGGTCATTTATAATATATTGTCAGTATCACAAGATTAATTATTATGTCAAATTGTTAAATCACCTCATATTATTAAGTTTTCCCTCATAATTAAAATTCTCATCGGCCGGAGAGGTTGAATTTCGTCTCAAAGGTCTGCCTTGAGTTTTCCGCTTTTACTGATAAGTGCTGTTATGAGCAAATACATTATAAGACAGATGATTAAGACTCCTGGCGCAGGTTTTGGCCCATGCTGTTTGGACTTTAAGTTTACTAGAAAACTCTTTGGCCTTTAGGTCGGACTGGGCATTAATTTTATTGTCCAAATTTAGATTTATAGAGTCCACCAGACAGTTTATAATAGAAGCCTTATAGAGTAGCCTGGTACTGTAGACTGATGCAGTATGACATCAGATATCTGAATGTCCATCATAATTCAATTACATGAGGCTTGTCGGAGACTTGAAGTTACAATAACAAGGGCGCAGACAATTCTTTTGATTTTCTCTATTTCCCATTATGTCATCACATACCGAACACTTCCAAATTGCTCACAAAGCCATTCACCAAACCTGAATATAATTTAGAAAGAAAATCTGTCTAATCCTGTCCCCTGCACACATCAGGCTTTCCTGCATGTTAAACTATGCCTGGGTCCAGCGACCAGCTGTGAGGGGCTCAACTTGGGCATTAATGGAACAAGTTTGCAAGGTGTGATATGCAGAGTTTTGACTTTTACCTACAATAAAATTTGAATGTCCTGGCAGATTTGATGGAACCCAGGGCTCATCCTGAGTATGGCTGCTTTATTCCAAAGGTTTGACTGGATAAACTTGGAATCTCTGTATCAAAGCGTTAAATAAGTATTTTATTGTCTTAGATTAGATTACATACTATAATATGTATAGTATTATCTGCCTAATATCTAGAATGTCATTCACCATTAGATCCTGACCAATTATGTCATTGTGACGTAATTAATAATCATAAATAATTAATGAAGTTGGAGTGCCATGTGCGTAAAAATGCCCGTTCTTACTTTGGAGACATTCATATCATTTTGCTGCTGTGTGAAATTCCTCAAACTTCCCTTACAGCTTTATGACAAAGAGGAGATGAAGAGAAAATCTCACTGAAGAATAAAATATCCCTCACATCTCAACTGCTCTCTTAGGGGATAGATGCGGTCTCCAGTCATATTCGGGAAATGCATTTCATATTCAAACACAAATGGAGCAATTTGTGCAAATAGCATGCGTAATAGTGGGGCAGACTCCCAGGTGTTTGAGCGAAGGCCGGGCCCTGGAGGAGAGGCTCTTCACCCTAAATGCATCAGCAACGAAACCCTAGGCCCACGGAAATAGGGCAGTGAATGAATTAGGGTGTCATTGGTTAAGGACATCAGTGAAAAGAGAGGGAGACGGAGAGAGAGGGAGATCTGTAATAAAATTGCTACTTGCCATACTAAGCAGGAGCAGCAAGTATAGTGTGAAATCAGATAGTGCTGGCTGTGGCTAGCATGGTTATTTTGATGTCTCAGAATGAGCTGTCTCTCAGTGAGATAAGTGATAATTCAGCTGTCATTCTAAGGGGGAAGCGATAAATGACAAATTTATCAGATGGATAAAAGAGGGTGGGGATCAGAGTAATCAAGCTAACCTTGCTTTCTGATAACACTAATTAAAGAAAAATTAACATCAGACTTACACCTACAAGCAGCTCTTTGCTTATTTTCCCTTTCCTCAAAGCACCTGTGTCATTAAAAATCTGTTGTTGATTTGGAGAGGAATCATATTTAGAATAAAAATAAAAATAATCTGTAACATTTCTGTGTTAAAATCTCTGTAAAATCTACACCTATGTTGTATATTTTGTTAAATTGTGTACTTATAGATTATCCCAGATATTTTGAACAATGTTCAAACCCAGAGAAATCTGTAATTGTATTCAGGTAACCGTACGTTTGACCTCTTAATGGCGTCATATACCGTTTGTACATTTTTACAATACACTTTTTATATCTATATATGTATATGTCGTTTTTTATTTGATTTAAACCGGATGAAGGAATTTAGTCATTGGATGTTCGGATCCCAAGATATCAAAGAAACAAGCTGAGCTAACGTTTGCAGCAGCTCAGCTGGCAGGCCCTCTGGGACATCCTTTGTCTGCTGAACAGCATCAGAGAAACAGATTTTTAGGTGAAACTGCTTCATTGCATGTTTTTACCAGTTTTATCACAGGGCCTGTTTGTTTTGGTGAGGAGGAGATCTTTGCAGATAATTCAGCTCCTGGTAAAAACCTCCTGAATAATGAACACCAAAAGAACCCTAACCGGGGGGAGCTGGCTGCGATGACAGCAACTCACAGTGCCATTAAACTTTGTCTTTTGTACTGTTGAGAGACCTCCTAGCGTCAGAAATTACATACTGTACGTTAAACAGTGTTTTTTACACATTTTTCTTTCATTGCATTAGCCCATACATATATGCTATGCAAGTTCTAACTGTTGCTTTCTTAATTATTTTGTTCTTTACTTTTCAACATTCATATAACAATCCATTCTATCTGAGCTGGCTGATTGACCTTCAGAATACTGAATTGACTTTTGGAATTGTTGGCTCAATTTTTTGGCCCTCGTTACTGTGGCAAACATTTAAAAAAACATTATTAGCCCAGTGAAGTTAAGTCTACGCATTTCTAAATTTTGCTTTTGAGTAATAGGTACTTTGTTGGAAATGGTGCAATTCATTCCTGTATGTTACCTCAGTAATTTGATGACAAGCAGTACTTTGGTACAGGCAGATCTAATTTGCATCTATTATAAATGGATAGCATAATGGCCAGCTGTAGGAATGGAAGTAATCTACTCACGGTCTGTACCCACACAAGACCCAAAACCTTATTACATAGGCATTTATTATTCAGAGTAGGTGTTCCAGAGCCCTGACCTTAATCACAGTTTACCATCATTTTAGGATGGCTTTGATGACAGCATATGCATTCATAGTAGCAACTGTAGACAATCAACCTTTTGCTTTGTTTTCTATAGCTTGACTCTCAGTCTCATCCACTCTTCTAGCCTGGCATTGTTACCTGTTTTTCTCCTTCCAGCTACATTTCTTTCTCTGTCTTTTTAACTCCCACTTTTGTATACGTGTTTACATTACCTATTAACCATACACTCTCACCACTTTTATCTCACCCATTCTAAAACATAAAGAGCTTCATCTAACAAAAGTCAGTTACATTTTTAAGGGATCATAAAAAAAATGCTGATAAAAAGGTGCATGTGGGCTGCCAATAAATGCTTTAAATGTTCTATGGAGTTAAAAAGATGCCCAGAGCACTCAGCATTTATCAACAGATAGTGGTGGTTGCAGAGGTCAGATCCAACTGATGTCCATCTTACTAAAGAGGTTTTAGAGAATTATTAAAAAAGGGTTACTCCAGTCTGAATAGGTTTAAGGTTGCAGTCTTCTAATATCTTTCTTTGCTGAAATGTTACTATCTTGTGTCAGTGTGAATGTTTCTCTGTGTGTGCTTATGTATGTGTGTGACTGCACATGTATGGAGACTGTTGAACTAATGAAAAATATATGAATCTCTCTTAAGACCTCCCAAGAGATATGCCAAGCTGTATAAAGAATGATGTCAACAGACTACTGAGGAATAAACAATTAGGCTGGAAAACTGTGACCACATAGTGTCTGTTACATATTTTATAATCTCACACTCTGTTATTTTCTCGTCTCATTAATGTGCAATAATGTAAACACACCCACCTCTACTGTGGCTTGTGCTTCCTTGTTGCATTTTCATTTCTATCATCTTTGAGTTTATCTCAGTTGGAGGAACCAAAGACTCATGATGCAAGACTTTTGTAGACCTGCTGAATAAGGCAAAGTGCTAAGAAAAGACGGCACAAATATGCACACTTACTTTGGTTACTTTGTCTCTTTCTAAAAAAAAATTTTTTTTTTTTTACCCAATTACTTAAATTTTTTTTTTTTTTTTTAAAAAAATTTTTTTTTTTTTTTTTAATATTTTATTTTTTTTTTTTATAATTTATTTTTTTTAAAAAAAATTTTATATTTTTTTTTTTTTTTTTTTTTTATTATTTTTTTTTTAAAATTTAAAAAAATATTTTTTTTTTTTTTGTGGGTTTTTTTTTTTTTTTATCTATTCCCCAAAACCCAATATTTTAATACATTAATTATTTCCACACCATTAATAACATTATGGTCTCTCATTGCTATGTTGGCAGAATGGAAAAGGCAGAACTATGTCATGAGGGCTGACATCACTCCATATTATGTTTTTTGTCCCTTGTTGAGTAGCCTCACTAATTTATGACTCAATTTATGACTCACCCAGAGAGTACGGGACTCCAGCATTAGCAAATGAGTGAGCTACCAACTGTACACTGCACCACTTTACAAATCTCCCAGCCAGCATTGAGAAAATAACTTTCTGGCCTGACTGCATTATACATAGCGAGAGGTGTTGAGTGTTCGCCACTGCTGCGGGACCTAACGTTTGATGTAAGAAATACCCTTTGCATTCATATACGTTGATGATGTGGCTTTTAATAATGTATTTTAAACTTTTAACAGCAGGTATTCCCTTACCTTATCTTAAGTCTTACTTTAAATATTAGCTCTTGAAAGGATTGATAAAGTATTAACTTGAAGAACATCTCAAATATATGTGCACTGTCAGCAGGGTTGTGTTTGATACTGTTGGGCCTGCCCTCAAGGGAACTGCATTATTTTCAGATGGGAGAGTAGTGAAGAGCCTTCTAGGTGCAGGTAGGGGTGTTGTTCAAAAATGTTGAATGTCGGTAACAATACTGATAACTTGACCTCGATACTGGTTCCTGAACGATTTTTCGATTTTTCGATACCAATTTTAGAAAATACATCACAGTGAAATGACTCACTTCAAAGGAGGAAGCTGTTCAAAGACCTGGGAGAAGCAGGAGAAACAGTTTACCCAACCTCGATAACTGAACTAAAATGATGAAATAAAAACTGAATATCTGTACAGTATTGGACTGTATAAAAATATAAATAATGAACGGAAAAAGTATGGCAGCAATATATTTAGTTTAATCCAAAGAAGAAGAAGGGAATGGCTGTGTGGGAGACATTTGTGGTAGTGGGAAATAGTGGCAGACTTCGGCATTTCTCTAGTCCTTTTACCCGTCGGTTTCTAAACAACACCATGCCATCTGAAATGCCCTCTGCCCCTGCTTTGGCGAGGAGATGATGTGCTACGGTTACCATCGCGGCAGACGGTGAGGTGAACGGACTCATAAACGTAGTGGTTTTCGAAAGACAAGAAATTTTTTCGATACTTTGTAGCATCTACGCAATTCGGTCAGTGCCATAAAAGTATACAAAGTTCGGTACCCAGCCCTCCGAGCGGGTACAAGAAAACTCTTAATATTATGGTGCTCAGTTAATATTTCTTCAGTGTTATCACATAATGTAAGCCTATTTGATTCATTCTGCCCATTCAATTAAGGTTTGAAATTTGGATGATGTTCCACTTTATGGGTCATTGTGATTTAATTCTTCATTACAGGGGACAGAGGAAGATTACTTTAATATCAAGTTAAAAATGTTATTCCGTGTAGATAACCATCGCCCCATGTAGATCATAGCACAGTTTGACACATGATGGCAGTTTGAGCTTCAGTATCTTGCTCCAGGGCACTTCAACAGTGATGGTGTATTCACAGATGTGTCATACTCTCCAGACAGTGCAGAGTGTGACTTTTTGGCTATTGTCCAGCCTTTGTAACAGTTAACCCCCCCCCGCAACAAGTTAACAGCCGTGTACATTGCAGGTTTTTGACATTTGATGATCATCCCATGCTGTTATCACAGACTCATAAAAACACTCCAGTTTAATAGAAGCATAGTTTCTGCAAGCTACTCTCCACTCACATAGTGTGACTGAGAGTTAAATGACTTAATGATATCCCTTCTTTTTCCTGCATTGGGAAGAGGCATTAAGTTCTGACCTCTATTAAATCAGGGAGCCAAAATGAATTTGAAAAAAAAAAATGGAGTAATTTATTTGCACCAGTCTGAACTTGTATCAACTTGAAGCAATAACATCGCCTCTCTTCAAAACAGAAGCTCTTTTGCGCATAGATGAGGCTAATTAACGCCTGCTGTGTTCTCATCAGTCTCCTTCCCCATTCATTTGGCATATTAGGCAAAATGCTCTGAGAAATGTAATTACATTCATGTATCATTAATAGCATATCTCAGTGTTATTTAGATGGGGAACTTGGAATTATGGACCTGTGCCCCACTGCGTGTTTCGCCGATAGGTTGCACATGACTTACACACATAATCTTTCAATAAAGTTATAAATACTTTAAATATTTGCCTAGAGGAGAAAGATAGTGATGTCATAAGCTGTGGAAGATAATGGAATAACATTTGTCATCTTCCCTTATTTGCATTTAAGAAAAAGAAAACCTTATTGTATTCTAGAAAAGCCATTCTTATCAAGGATTATGGGATATGTCTGCATTCAGATCTATGCTGACTTCATACTTAGTATTCATAAGGCTTTTTGGCCAGTATCAGCTTTCATAAATTTACAAATCACTATGCAAGCGGTACCCTGTGATCGTTGCTATGGAATAGAGTCTGTCTAGAACATGTCTATTGTCTCTGCTTTTCATTATTTTTTTATTTAATGCAAATGAAGAAGTACCTTTTTAAAGAATTTCTATTTTCTTCTGTGTGTTCAAACACATTTTTAAAATGGGAAATTCTTTAGGAATATTGAAGTTTAACAATAAATAAGACATCCCGCTGTTATATAAAGCTATGTCTATTTTAATTTTTTTTCTATTTTCATATTTGAAAACACAACATAGCAGTCACAAGAAAAAAATAGCTGTTTCATTCGGTGAAGTCTAAACTATGTATGCCAACATGTTTCATGTTCTGTGTGATACACATCATAGAGTTGGGGGGGAAAGTGCATCAAAACAGGCTCAAGAGAAAGAACAAAAAGGCAATTGGAAGCTCCTTGCTTGCAAAAATGAAAATATTTTCAACTTTTTATTGCTGCCTGGGGATCAAAAAAAGAAGAGCACTAAACCTTGAATGTGTTTCTTATATCATGCATGCCTGCTTGTTTTGTTACAGCCACTTTGATGTTTGTTTTCTGCTCTGTGTGCGCTTTTGTTAGCGTATACACATCAGGAACTGAAATATTTCCACTTTAACTAACCAAGGAGCTTCCATTGTACTCAACATGGCCAAGCATATACACCTGAACATTCCACATGTTGAACAATTCACAAGTTCAGCTCTAACAGCCTTCACTCTTCTGGAAAGGATTTTTACACAATTATAAAACCTGGGTTGAGGAATTCTCTCTAATACAGTCACAAGAGTATTCGTGAGGTTGGGTACTGATGTTGGGTGCACCTGGCTCACAGTCGGTGTTCCAGTCGGTGCTGGCCGCAGATGAGAAAAGAGAATAGCTCACTGCTTGCTTCAGCTCTATCGCCAAGCTGTATTGATCTCTATTGGATTTGGTCCACAACATACTCTCACCTAACTTGGAGGTTAACCCCCAAAGGCACCTTAAAGACTCTCTGAAGTTTATAGTGACTCTGCCAGGCAAGGAGAATGAATGAGGTATGGCTCATTCAGTGCCCAAAGGTAACTCCAGTCTAGCTAAATCACAGCGCAGTACTGACTCCCATTTTTCCATTCCTCTTCATGAGACTTCTTCTGTGGAG
Organism: Dicentrarchus labrax; assembly: GCF_905237075.1. Taxonomy (NCBI): domain Eukaryota; kingdom Metazoa; phylum Chordata; class Actinopteri; family Moronidae; genus Dicentrarchus; species Dicentrarchus labrax. The sequence goes on along the minus strand of NW_026136705.1, from coordinate 23,956,462 downwards.
GGTTTAGAAGTAATAAAACTCATAAAAAACAGAGATATTGCGGTAAATGTAATTTTCAAAGTTTGAGAAACAGCAATCGAAACAAAGCAATAAGAATAGAATAACATTACCCTAACATTGATTGTTTCTGGCGGTGTGATTGGCTGCTTCATTCTCATGAGTCACGCACACTAATGTGGCTATCTGCAGCTCTCTAGTCATCATACAGGGCTCCCATAAAGCCTTTAAATAGGCACATTTTAATGTGTTTCCAGGAAACTATAGAACTATTTCTATTAATTTGATTTCCTTTAAGTTTATTGTTCAAAACCTATTTTTTTGTGTGCATATCTTTGTAACAATATTTTATCAAGGAGGATCTTTACCTAAAATATACATATACTAAGATATATCATTCACTTTACCAGCCATTTAAATGTCAGATATTGATGTTGGTATTCGCCTCAAAGATCCTGTATGAGTTGAGCTCTAATTGTGCTCAGTTTGTGTTCTAATGTGTAATACTTTTGCAACCAGCTTGTGAGATTCTGTCAAAGCCTCAGCATCTCTTACTGCAAACTGTCTTGAGGTTTATTTGTAGAATTCATATAACCCCTGTTGTGAACTAAACAAAGCTGATCTTTTCATTACTGTTCTCTTCTCCTGATTTTGTTGAAGATTAGGCACAGAGTAAGTCGGCTAGACAGTAGGCAGGTATGTTTACATGAATATTTCTTTCCTTTCAACTTTGCTACCCGCATCTGAGTAATTTATGACATGTGCAGGGATTGATTTAGGTTTGGAAATTTAGAAATAAACAACACAAAGAGAATAGTGTGCAGTGAAGCTGCAGAGCAAGACCGAACAGCATTTTTGAATATTTCTTGTGGTACAAAGGTGGGATGGACAGCTACAGAAGGGGGGAGGCAGAATCACGGGTGGAGCTCGGTTCCCCACTGATTGCCACCTGCGATGCAGAGGCTGAAGCCAGATTTACAGCTGGGTTTATCGCTAGACTCGTGCAGTGGCATGCTTACCTTTAGGGCCGAGCAGCGTTGCCAGGTCCTGCTGTGCCATGCTGAGCCTTGCTGGGTAGGACAGGGTTGGTGTCTGTGCAGACAGACTTTGTTCACACTGGGAGATGAGTCTGAGATCCAGGCACTGGTCTGTAGCTACAGTTAATGGAGTGACATACAGCACAGAAAGACATGCACAACCCTCGCTGAATTTTTCGTGGTAGCACACTCATGCTGCCTCCATGTGTGTGTTTAAGGGCAAAGCTTCACTCATGCACATGCAGTATATGCCTGTGCACGCACGCACACACACGCACACACACACCATGCCTCTGGCACCTTCGCCACTTGCATTGATCAGCACAGCAAGGGCTCTGCTACACAGCAAAATCATCAATGTTAATTTAACTTTTGAGAGTGTTAAAATCAACACCCTGCCAGTGTTTATATCATTCCACATCTGTCAGGGCTATTTAAATGTTTCTGAAGTTTTAAAGTTACAACTTTTCGCTTGGCTTTGGTCAGCTAAAAGTGAGTGTGGCATTAAAATCACCACTTACTAATAAATGAAAATGTGCTGTTTTATAGAATCAGAGGCCCTGTTGCTAAGTACAGGTGTGAATGTACCCAAACATATTGAGGAAGTGTTGAGATCTGATCACTCAGACCACATTTGGTGGTCAGTATCTTCATATTGAATAGCCAAAAAGAAAAAAAAAATATAGACATTGACAAAATTCCACTTCTGATCGGATCAAACCGCATGTTAATGCCAGGTATAAACCGGGCCAGAAATGGTGCTTGGTGGCTTGCAGAGCACACATGACCAAACCAGACCAGCTATCATCTCCCTCCCCTCCCTCTCCTTTATATGCATGGCTGGATTCCAATCGTGGATGAATATGGAGCTCAGCTTAAGTTGATGGATGCCATTTGTCTTGGCAAGCAATCATACCTGCACCAGTATTTTTGGTTCCCTTTATTCGCTCTCTCTCTCTCTCTCTCTCTCTCCCCTCCTCTCAAGAGAGAAGTCAGTTAGTGTGATAAGTGATATTTATAGCCGCGATGGCAGCTGGGGAGAGCATGCACAGCATAGCAAGGCAGGGACATATCAGGAGAGTGGACAATTCAAAGGCATCAGGGAATTGGGGCTTTGTTTTCATTAATTGCTTTCGTCGTCACTGTCTCTCTCTCACTCTCTCTACCACTGTCTCTAATACAAACTACTCTCCTCAGTTCTGACTTGAAGGACAAATGTGTGGCTGACTGCTGTTATCACTTTTTTGTGAAACAACCTGTCTGTCGAATATACTAAAAGAAAGTCTTATTTCTCAGTATGGTATCTTCTTTGGGAATTAAGTGGGTGAAAATGTTTAAGGTCAACGGAGGCAAAATCCATCTGCCTAGCTTTGATTTCTGAGAGCAACTGATTGGCTGGCTTCACCTCTAATCAGCAGCAATCATAAGACTTGATTGAAGATGATAGATCACCTGTAATGATGGTCAAATCCTGATGACAGAGGGTCTAATAATGATAATGGCTGGGGTTCCTGTGGTGCTGCAGCAGCGTTGGCTCACCTTTGATCACCTTAAATACCTGCAGGCACCAAACGGCTGTAAATGTTTTTACTTGTTTCAGTGCAGCCGATTGAACTCGAAGCCAAAGAGAATGAGGGATTTTCAAGGAGAACTGTATGTTGGAGCAGCATCAAGTGCTAGGGTCAAAAGGAGAAATGATAGAAATTGAGGGAATTTGTGTGAATTCCCTGTAATTTATTAAGGGGCTTTCAGGTGAAAAATGATTCATTTCATTACAAAATGAGAGCGCGAGATCAATGTTGATCTCCGATTATGGCATTTCTGAAGTACAGTCTATATTTAGAACCACTGTGGGATACTGTATACTTTAAGTAGTACTTAAGTATTACTGTATAGTGTTCCAGTGTTCAAATCTTTGCTGTGAGCCCTCATTTAATCATCATTTTCTACTGTCCTACCCTACAGAGATTTTTTTTACCCAGCCACAGTCTCTAACTCTGTCAATATTTTAGCTTAATAATGTTGGCAATGTTTAGCTTCACTGGTGCCTGAGAGCGGCCCGTTTCCCATTTCTAATCAATTTCACTGCTGATCCTATTTGTATTTCCAGCTCTTCTCTATCTGCTTACACAGCATTACTTATTGCTGGGTTTCATTATCAGGTGTGCAGCTAGCCATGGCGAGGAATGAGAAGAGAAGGCTTGGCTAAAACAAACACTGGAAATGAACACTTGAAACACTTATTTTTATTCTCAAAGTATGCCCGACCTCACTGAATATCGATTATTTAAAAGCACATCATTCCACACATATAGTATATAGCTGGGCAAAAAGAGAGAGCTATTATAGAATGTGTTGTTAAGAAAAGTGAGATACTGTAAAGATCAGTTACACAGCATGTGGCATTCATTTCCTTATACCCTAAAGATCAATTGGATGACCTTTCATTTTTTACAGTTTAGCACCCAAGACAGATGCTTATCCAGAGAAATGACTGCAATTGTAGAGCAAGCTGGAATTTATTATTATGTGACCCACAATTAAGAACTATTAGTTGGGAATGTGATGGTTAAAGCTGCAGGGCCTAGACAGTCAATATAGCAAACATACACTCCCTACTGTGCTGTGCATTTTAATTGGCTAAATCAGTAGATACTGTATATAAAGATGTGCTTTCACCCTAGGGGCCAAAACAGGCCTTGGCTTTTGAAGAAGAAATTACAGCTGTTGCCTTCTATAGGATGGCTAAAAAACAAGTTCTAATAACAGTATATATTATGTACTAAAACGATTTATACCATGGTCTGGGAGAATCTATTCTGATTTGCTGCAGGGCGTCCATTAATTCCTTATATAGGGTTCCTACTAAGTAGTTCCAGTAAAGCTGTCTGGTGACTGTTCTAAATGAATGCGCTGAAATAAAATTGGATCAAAACAACATACAGGATGACAACTGTAACACTCCTTCTGAAGTTACTGATTGTATAAGCGATCCTCTCACATCCCATTTGCTGTTCAACGTGCTGCTTCAGGCTGTGGCAAACAATACGTTACACACATGCCTAGCTAGTCTTGTTGTTGCTAAACATACTGTCAGATTTTATTTAATCCTGCTGCATGTTGTCCATTAATTCTTGATAAAGGACACTTCTCGTTGTCATTATCCTTTATAGAACTTTGTACATGTATTATATTCATGTTCAGCTCAGATGTGCAGTTTCTGTTCCTCTTCTTAAAAATTAGCCTTAGTTTTACCCTATGTAAGCGTGAGAGAAGTATAGACAATTGTGTTCTTGCCAGTGACAGTACTGCTGGGTTTTAGGCATGTTTGGTTATTGTCATATAGGGCTGTATCCAAAATCCAGTTTTCATCACTCATAAAAGTCCTTGAGCAACGAACGTGCCTCAGGCTTAATGCTCCTGGTGCCCTCGGTTCTTCCCTCCGGTAACATATGTGAATGTAACCTTCCCAAAGATCACTTAATTCTCTGAAAAGCTAATTACACTCTGTGTAATATGGCAATTTATGCACTATAAATACACTCTTCATCTACTTTATCTTCTGGTTTTCATCCATTTTCTGATCAAGTCATTGAATCCAGACGGTTTATCTCCCACATGACACCAAAAGGCATTCTTAGATGCAGAGCCTCTCATGCTTTATTTTCCAACAAGCACAACCTCATGTAATTCTGTGTACAAGATTGTGTATAAACCACAAATTATACTTATTCTACAATATTTCAAATGTCATGTGCTAAGCTTAAATTATTTTCAAATTACAAAAACGGTGCAAAAAGTTAACTTTGGAATAGTATTCAAACATCTGTCTCTTACTGCCCACACACTGGCTTGCTCTGCCCACCTGTTTCTCTCTCTCTTACCCTGTATGTGTCTGGTCTGTTGACTTTCTTTGTCAGCAGTATGTTTATCGCCCAAAAAACACAACTCACGTTCCAGATTTTTTCACCTGTGATTCAGTTTTCTCATCAGCGGCTGGGTCGTGTGTGGACGAGGCTTGTTGTTAATGACATAGCCTATTGAAACGATCAAAACCAGCATGGTAACGTTGGGTCAGGAGTGAATCGTCCACAAAAGTGCACATGCCATTTGTGCTGACCTCAACTAACAGCTTGTGGGGCAAGAAAACAAACTGCCAAGTGTACCAACAGCTTACAGCATGTCAAACAGTGGGGACTAGTAAACATCATCAACAAATCTGTCATATGGTATAGCAAGGAGGAATCCAGATGGAGGCGGTTTTGTACTAATTTGCTAAAATTGAAAGTTGTTTTTAGATGGGATACTGCACCCAAAATGTTTGTTTTGATAAAACACTCACGTCCTATAGCACTGTAATGTAGCTTTAAAAACTTTCTGTCTTGCTCCTCTGTGAGAAGCAGCAGCTGTAGTCAGCTTGTATTCGTGTAATTTACAATAGAGTCCCACGGTGACCCAGTTTCACAATGAAAAAAGCATCAAAGTGTCCTTATAGACTTCTCAAACCACTCCTGCAGCAAAGTCCACTTCTCTATTGTCCATTCAAATCCTCAATATCTTCCACATTCACATCAAAACGTAAATACACAACTTCAGTTTCAGTTGAATTGGTCCTAGTTTTCTGTTTTCTAGGGCTGCCCTGACTAAAGATTTCCTAGTTGACTAGTAGTCGCTGGATAAAGCCAATAGTCGACTAGTTGTTAAACGTAATGATATTAATTAAATTATTTATTATTATTATTATTATTGTTTATTTATATATGTTAATGGTAACAACCAGCAAGGAGACTGAACATTTACTTGATTTATTTCAACACAGTGTAGCACCATACAACCAGTAAATAGCATCCATCTTCACAAATACTCATGGATGATGTATAACATTAAGGTACCTACAAATTAACTTGCCCCAAACTCGCTCCTCTTCCTCTGCTTCATGCCTCTCCTGTCCCTGTCTGAACTTGAAGTGTCTTCTCTCCCAGATTTAGTCCTGTTCGGAGGTGGCTGTAAATCAGCTGGCCTCTGTTGGTCTGCCACGCTCCGGTTCTGTCGTTCATTTTGGCCTTGCTCCCCTGCAGTATTCCCCGCTGGGTCCCCTGCTCCTACGCTAGTAGTGTTTAAACTCCCCCTGTCCTTCGAGCTCTCGTGTCCAGGTACAGACAGCTAATAGGACTGCCAACTCGCTAGTGGCAGCAGCTAGTACAGTTAGCATACAGTGCACTGGTAAGTGACTCTCTTTGTTACAAGAGAAAAGGTCTGTGTTGAAACAATCCCCTGATACTTTTGTCAGTGTAACAAGGCGCAACTCCCGAAAGGCTTTTTCTATGGCTATCCAACTAATGACAAATACAGCAACTAAGACTCTTCTCATCCATTAATGGTTAAGTTGACTATTAGGGGGCAGCCTAAATGTTTCCCTTCAATTTCTTTTCTTTCAAAATGACAAAGAACAAAACAGGAATTAGATGGTCACCAGGCACACAGCTGTTATTGTAGTCAAAGTAGTTGTGACCTAACAAAATACTTCAGAAATACAAACTTTGTCACTGGTGTGACATTTGAAAGTCACATTAAATTCATAAAGAAAAAAAAAAAAAATTATATATATATATATATAAAATATATATATATATATATATATATATATATATATATATATATATGATAATAACTCGCAATAGAAAAGCAATACAGAATTATCTTCATCACTAGACTTTCTTCATATGACATGACATAAGAAGATTTCCAAGGTGCGTAATTCAAAACATCAAAACCTCAGATTAAAATCTGAAACACCACAAACATTGAGTTTTGTTTTGAGAATTAAGTTAAAATAAAAAGTAAACAAGATAAAAATAATGAATTAAGTAAAAATGAACATAGTTCAAGTGGAATGATGTGTGGAATATGTATGTATATTTATGAATATTCTGGCTTTAGGCAAAGTGACTACTGTGTGTGGAATTTTGAAAGTGACAAACTGCCTCTACCCTTTGACATTTTGCCCATGAAATCATCATTCAAGGCAAAATTGCTGGGAAGAGTGGTGGGCTTTTAGGGTATATCAAAAGGAGATTGAGGTGGTCTTGGATGCGAAAGAGAAGTCAGCACTGTGAAGCTTCACTCAAGGGAAAAGTCTGGAGGGTGATAACATCGGCTTTTATCACTAGTTGTATGGTTGACTGCATCCTATATTGTTCAGGGACAGGCAGGCCCATCCATCTCCATTGGCTTTCATACAGTAGACGGCTCTATGGATCAGGGAAAGAGTATCAGCATGAAATGTCAGGGTGATTTGGTTGGCCATTTACCTTTTTCTGAATTGCTGCTGTTATTGTACTTTCTCTCTTGCCATGCCCCCTTCTCTCCAATAGAAGTGTTAAAATACCACAGATGAAATATTTCTACAGAGAGAACAAAGATGAAATTGATTGGATGAAAAGGTGATTTGCATGAGTTTCTTTTGGAATACTAGTACCCAATTTGGCACCACTCCTGCAAGTTTTTTTTGTTTGTTTGTTTTTTGGATCCTGTCATCATTGCATAGTCATTTGTCAACTGTTTTCTTGCATTAGCTCGAAGACAGTTGACATTAGCAAAAACCCTTTTTGACCTTGAGATGTTGTTGTTGACTTCACTAGCCAATGGAAGCTGACCAATCCATCTGTTTTTTTCAAACTAGTAAATAATAATCTGTTTACTACATATGTTTGCCTGTGTTATCCTACAGCAGATGTTCAGAGCAGAAACTTTACAACTTGAATAGGCTTGCTAAGTTTAAAGTTGTATTAATCACGTGACAAAATAGCAGTGTCTGAGTTATGTAGCCTCCTGCAGACTTGAGGTTTTAAAATATATACTAGATGTACTGTATACATGTCCAGATCTGAGGACTTAGGTATTAACTATACCTGTACCTGTATGTAATGCACTGTACATAAAGTATGTGTAGTTTAATTCCATAGTTAATACATCCATAACCTTTTAAAGATAGCTTAATGTTGACTGAACAGGGTTTCCTTTTTAACAACCAAAATAAAAAAACTGTGATTTAAAAAATCTGGCCATTGTATTACCTCCATGTCTCTAGAAATTGTCCAATTCACTCAACCTTGCCATTAGGTGTTACAGGGATGCACACACCTGACAACATGAAAATCTATATGCCACCGGTGGCACACACTGTTTAAATCCCATTTTTAAAGTGATGTTCAAGGGTAAAGTAGCGGTGTGAAATTTAACTTACAAGACTGCAAAAGTCTTTATAATTTTTATACTATTTTATCTACCTCTTTCACAACATGAGTGACTCTAACGCTCAGTGTTTTCAGCAGTTGTCCCAGATATGTACCAGATGTGTGATTGAAGTCACAAATTAGCACCTGGCAACTCCATTTAAATTTCACTGAAAACTGAAACCTTATTAATCTCAAAATGTGTTTCATTAAGGGTAATGGAAAAATACTTTTTTTTCTCCCATAGCATATTCCGCCAAGTTGAACTTAATTTGACATATGTTGAAGCCCCTACTTGTCTTCCAAGCCAGCTCTGATGCATTGTACACTACTTTCCTCAACTCTTTGACACACAATCCTGCTGTATTTAAGATGGATCAACAAAAGCTATGGAAGAACTTTAATTAATAATAATTAATTCAGTGATTATCTGGAAATAATGTGTACTTTGAAAAAATTGACTATTACCAAGTTTAGTGGAGGACTACAGAGCAAGCACAGGGACTATATTTCTGAGAATTTCTGGAAGGCCACAAATGTAGCAACAAAAAGTGAAGCATGTTTATACCAGCACTGTAGATAAATGTCCTCACTGTGAGAAGAAAAGTTGTTTTCCTTCTCGTGGCTGAAACTCAACCTTGAGGTTTCTTAATGTGCCGATGATGATTGGTTACCACGACTTGAAAGCAATTTCCTCCGCGAGTGAGATCCTTGACTGGCTGAAATCACACATGCTGTCTGTTAACACAGTGCCTGCATGGACACATGCATGGAAGCACCTCAGCATCAATCACGATCCAACCAGAGTTTTTAATAGGAAACAGAACAGCATAATAAATAACACAAGTCAAGCGTATACTGTTACTAATGATCTTTAGATTAGCCATTATGAGGAGCAAAAGTGCTCGGAGTCACTTAATTATTCTCCGTGGATGTCTGGGCCATTGTATCATGAAATACAAGTCAGCCAGCAAAATAAATTATACTGTAGGAGAGAGAGAAGTTATGAATGCAGTGTGTGTGTATGTTTGTGTGTGAGTGTACAATATATTCTGTAATTGAACATTCCAATTATGTGTTCCTGCATGTGTGTGGCTTTGCAAGTTGAAGTTGCAGAGAAAGATTTATGTGTAGGTGTCTTGATGCAATTGGGCAATGAAATTTTGTGTTCTCCTATGTATGCGGGAAAGCCTTATATAATATTGGAGAGAGAGAAGAAATTTGTAACTATACATGTTGAGTGTATAGTGTTTATGAATTTATGAATTTTCACCAGTGTTAGAAATGAGTTCTGTATTCAAATTATGTACATTATACTGTATATGTATGTAGTTTTGCTGAGTAGACAGATAGTTTCAGAGCGTGAGCAGATGCACTATAGATTTACTTGTGGGTCTGTAAATATGTGAATTGTTGTAGTCAATGAAAGTGTACTCACATTGATCATTCAAATTGCATGGGTCTGTGGTTTCAGGGGCAGGCTCAGAAAAGTCTGTCTCCCCTCCCTTTGTGCCCTTTTGATTAATGGCAGGGTGGCCTAGTGCAGAGATTGTCCCATAACTGAAAGGTTACAGGTTTTGTCCCTCCTATAGCCAAAAAGCAGCTATCAATAGCCATCGTCCTTGAGCAAGACAATGAACCTTACTCACTCACCCGTTGTAAGTCACTCTGAATAAGAACATCACTTAATCCCCAAATTGTAAATTGTGCAGGTTTGCAGGACAGGATAAGTCTGTGTGCCTTTTTTATGAATGTTTCAATAACCCACCTGTGGGAGGAATCGGAAATCATTCCAGGTTATTCAGCTGTATTTGACAGTGCTTCATCTTTAAGTCATAATGTTTTAGCTGCAAACGGATATACACCTCTACTCCAGTTGTAGGCCCACTTGTAAGTACATACAATTTTAAAGACATGGTTTGACGTTTTGTGGTATGTCCACCAGTATGATTTCACAGATTGTTCAGGTGGATATATCATTTTAACATGTGGATAGCCATAATTGCTACATCACCACTCAGCTTTTGTTACAATTTATAGAGATGATGCAATTTGTCACAGTAAAGATTAGGGTTGGGTGATTGGACAAACATATCGGTCATCAGTGGTTGTTTTTGGGGGGTGATTTTTATCTTTTTTTGTGCTAATTTAATGGTCTGCCTCTGAAGAATGAGAGCCGCTCAGTGACAGACGTTCAGGGGTGCAGTACACACACTGAGCCACTGAATGAGTGAAGGGAAAAACAGCTGTAGAGCCAGTGTATTTTCACATCTAAGTGAATCTCAGTGAATTAAGAGTTTATTTCAACCAGTTTGATGACAGGGAATATCACGGAGGCTCCAAAAAAGACTCTAACCCTAACTCTAACTCCAGGGGGAATATGAGGACACAGCAGGAACAGCACGGGACAGGAGAGGGACAGACCAGGAGAGGAAAGGCATGAAGCGGATAGAGGAAGTGATTGGGGGGGGTCGGCAGGTGCTTGCACAGCACACACACATGTGCCAATATATTGGCGATTACCGATTGCTGAACTGATGGTGGTCAGCTGGAAAATTTTAATGCATCGCCCAACCTTAGTAACTGCTCCAACTGCTACAGCATGGTTTTTCAAACTTTTTCTGCCAAAGCCCCCTTCGAAAGCCAAAAATAAAATCATTGGATTGAATTTCATCAAAGTTTATCATGACTGACATAAAAAATGCTAAAAAAAATGAAACCTTGCCCAACCTGCTGTTTTTAGACATAAAAGACTCCCTCACTATTTTAACAGAAAGCCTGAGAGCAGTATTTACATTGTCATATTTCACAAGAAAGATTTGTCCTTGTACTTGATGTTGTTTTGTTGTCTGAAAAAATCTTGCCAACTTGAAACCAGTCTTCCATGGTAATTGTTACGTCATGAATCAGACTCAGTTTTAGATGCATGCCACATTATTCCCCTTGATCATGTGCATCCCAGGGGAAACCTGCCTGTGAGTTTGAGAATCAATGTGCTATGTTGTTCAGAGTGACACTTGAAACTTCCACAGGCATCCAGCTATCTTTACGAATTACATATTATATATCAGCCCAACAAATATGGCAGATATGTTATGAAACATCTATGAATAAAGTTAACACCACTCATGCTATTGGACGTGTAGGACAATACATCTTGTCACTGATTGAGTGAGCAGTAAGTTCATTTGTAGTAATGAAATTTAATTTTTTGTTAAACTTATAGTTGTCAAGGTGGTTTGTTGAGTGGAGAGACTATTAGGGTGTTTTCACACCTATAGTTCGTTTGCTCTGGTCTGAATCAGGGACCAACTTGTTACAATGTTGCATATTGCCTCGAGTTTGGTTTGTGTTCACAGGGCAGCATTTACAAGCAGACAGAAATGTGTGATGTGCGAGGAAACTGCTCTCTAATTGGTCAGAATTTCCATGCGGGAAAACTCCCGGAAGTAAACAAAGAAGATTAGACTCCAGAGCGCCACTTTTCAATTTTACAATGGAGGGACAACTACGCGGGTTGCTCTTGACCCTGGTCATCGTGTATTACATAGTTTGCGCTTATCACTGCAAAGGTACAGTTTGAAAATTAGGCAAGGCTGAGGCTGGAAAATAATGTCATGATGCTCTGGAGTCATTAATCCTCCTGAACTGTGACATGCTCATCAGCTGAAAATATTTCCGAAGATCCATCAGGTAACGTTACGCCCATGGTCTTCAACACAGCATGCACAGCGGAGCTGGCTACGGGAGGTGGTTTAGTCCAAAACAGGCGCAATGCTTCCTGCAGTTGGGTCGGATCGAGGTTGGATCATGTTCTCACCACAAACGAACCGTACCAGAGTTTGTGCTTGTTGCAGCTAATTCCTTGGTCAGAAAAATAACCCACTAATCAGAGCTTTGTACATGGGATTAACAATGGGGATGTCATCTTCCTGATGCCAAAACCACAAAAATGGTGACAGAAGATTTGCCACAGTAACGCTACAAGTTGACCGTCTAAACTAAATAAGATGTTTCTTCTGGCAGGTTTTGTCAATTGTCACATACAATAGATGGACCGGCAGGTATTTGTGATTTTATTCTTGCTGTGCCAGAATTTTTTCATTGATTGCTCTGCCTGCAAGAGTCAATAAAACTGTCACCATAGATTAACAGCTATCATTCTTTTACCTCTTCATTCCAATTGAGTGTCATGTCACTTTGGTTTCATTTACAGTATTTACTGAGTCATTCCTCAGCTCTGTGAGCAATCTGCCTCTCATGCTGTTAGTGTTGTCAACTGATGATGAGGAGAGAGAAAACAATTCATGTCTTTATGCATGCATAAGTATATTCCAGTATATTCTACTGGATTCTGGCGGCAACGATGGTGTCTTTTTGTGAGGCCAATTAAACGACTGAAAGACACAAAGTGAATGGGGAAAGCAGTGACAAGTGGAGAGAAAAATATGCCCAAAACCACAACAGGCAAAGGGACAGTATGAATTGAGAATGAGATGGAGGTTCTAGACTCTGTGAGGAGGAGGGAGAGAAAAGGGACATTATTAAAAGTGTCATATGATTCTGTTGTTTACTCCTGGAATCTCTTCTCACTATCGTCCCCTGAGACCCCTGCCTTTGTCTAAGCCCAGGGACTCTATGGTTGTGAGAAATGAAAATCTCTGTGTTTTCTATATGTGTACGTATAAGCGCTTGTCTTTGTGTGGATGCAGTTATATTTTTGCTGTGTTTTGAAATCCTAATATGTCATTGTTTTTGTTTTATATCTGTCTTTATGTGTGTTCATTAGGGGTGTAACGGTACACACAAGTCACGGTTCGGTACGTACCTTGGTATGGGGGTCACGGTTCGGTACGGGTTCGGTACAACAGGAAAAAAATAAGAAATAAAAAATCACATATAAAAGACTAGCTTTTTTTCATTTATTTTGAACAGACACCAATTGACTGCAAATTAAAAAAACATCTCCTGTTATAAAAGTAAAAAATAAATAGAATAAAACATAAAACAAATGTATTAGGAGGGTTCTCATTCTGTTAATACAGAGGAAAAGATAGACTGAGGTAGTCAGGTAGCACTTCTTGCCAACTGGCAACTTTGTTAACATCATTATAAGAACGGAATATGGGCGGATAGATGTTTATGTATACGCCAATTGCTTCTGTGATGTGTTTGGCCCTGTCAGTGTTAATGTCAAGAGGTGGCTTAAAAGCAGTGGGAATAAGTTGTTGCACCAAAGACGTTTTTTTCCTCGCACCAGTGACAGATATGTTGGGGTGATGCTGTCTTATGTGGGTTAGCATGTTTGAGGTGTTGCCAGCAACATACCGTACCTCTGTGAAACATCGCCGGCAGAAAGTCTTTGTCTGGTCCACCACTCGCGTGCCATCACCATTATATTGTACTGGGAAGCCAAACTGCTCCCAAACAGCTGATTTAAATGAAGCCTGCAGCTCCTGCAACTCCACACTTTCCATCACTTTTCTTCTTTGTCCTTTTTTGTAACTGCTTCTTCTTCTTCTTCTTCTTCTTCTTCTGTAATGACTGTTTCTGGCAGCTTTTAGGCTCATTACCGCCACCTGGATTAAAGTGAGGACTCGACTTTTTTTAAACTCACTCAGACGTAATTCCCCGTATGACTGCGTGCACCGAACCGTGACGCCCGTACTGTGACGGTTCGGGACGAATACAAATACCGTTACACCCCTAGTGTTCATATACATGTAAGATGGTGTGTTGGTGTATATATATATATATATATATATATATATATATATTCCTCAGGCCCTGTATGCTGCAAGCTCAGGGCTGCCGTAAGTACACTGACTGGAAATGATTAGTCTTTTCATTCTGTAGTTGTAGGAGGATACATCCATTGCTATCCCAGATTTCCATTGAACAACCCTTTTACCACCCAAACAGTGGAAACAAATCGACCTATAAAAGTTATTAGAACAAATCTGCTAATGAATTAGAATATGACTAAACACTTCAGGTGCCTTGAAGCTGAAAAAAATATTTTCTGTATGATTGAGGTGTTTTTACAGATTTTGAGTTTTTAAAGCACCCTGTTGGCAACAGAGAGAAATTGTTTTGTACATATAAAATACATTCACTGCATGTAAAATAGGGTCTATTTCACTCATTTATATTTTAAATCTTTTTAAGAAATAGTAAGAAATGGTGCTCTCCGTCTGTATTTTTGGTCTGGTTTCACACTTGAGTAAAAACTCATTGGCTGGTTCCTAAACTTTTTCTCTCCGTCTACTGTTGTACTGACTCGTAAATATGACATATGTCATTCAGCTGTAAAAGCTGCATTTTTTGCAGCGCTTTACTGTTTTGCATCATTTATCCAATATCAGTTTTTGCATTGTAATGCTAACAAACACCCATGACCTTTAATGGTGACCTCATTGTATCCACCTCGCCACACAAACAATTTTACACTGTAGATGAAATCAGAAATGATTGCATTGTTCTAAAAAACAAAAGGAAAACAAAAAAACATAATGTTGTTAGTATGATTGATTGGGTTAATTTGATTGTTTAAAAAAGGGAACACTGTTCAGCATTAACCTCCACACTGTTCCCCACCATCATGTCCATAATTCAATTAAAACCTATCTGGGATAACACAATAAAGCCATTGATATCATTCCTATTGTGGTCCTTGTGGTCCATAATTAACATCCCTATCTCCTGCCGCGCCTGTTCAAAGAGAGTTAAGGGCAAAAGAAGGCCATGGGAACTCCATAAAAATGCAAATCTCAGTCACCTATTTAATGCAAATCACAGCAGAGGTCAACCTAAATCCGGGTTGATTTTAAATGTCCTCATCCAAAAATTATTTTACTTGAAAAATGCGTTAATGTCACATAGTTGACGAACCCACAAAGTCAAAGGTTCAAAACATTTTACTCATGTATATGTGAAGCCTTTTTTTTATGATATGCTGTAAACCCTTGCACATGTCCCCTGTTGATTGTTGGTTTGCTCATTTGCATGTTTGCATACAGTCTGTAAGCATTATCCCAGTATTTAGAGGAGCAACATGATTAGGTAATCCTACATGATACTGTATACAATAGGGTTATCATTTTATGTGAAATTCTACTACCTTTTAAACATGGGATTAAGAGGGGGCTGCAAGTTACTGTAGGCAGAAGGGCCGAAGCTTTGTTCTGCTTGTTCAACAAGTTTGTGATAAATTGATCATAGTGTCTCCCAAGCCTGTTTCATTCCCTCCGCTGTGATCACTGCTCTGAAGTTACACTGCTCTCGACACTGCGTGTGGAAGAGCTCCGCCCTTCCCGCAAACACAGACAGCAGAGGCCGGTGTCGCTTTTGTGCCCCTCGGTTCCACTCCTTTGTTTCCTCTTTTTCAGAGGAAATCCACTCTAACGTCCACTTTATTCAGTGTTAATGTTAACTCAAACTATGATTTGTGGTAAGAGTTGGGCATGTACTTTGACATTGTCATATTTATTTCGGCTGTGTGATAGGCTGTTAGATCTGTCCATATCAAGAAAAAAAGGTGTTCATAAAATACAGTGTCACTCTATCTATTGCAATCCCTGTTGCTCTGTCATTAAATTAGGCTGTTGTTTTTTTCTTCAGTAACACAATGTCAACATTCATCTTAGAGAAATGCTGCAGATTTCAGCCTCTCTTGCTTGTTGCTACAGTTACTGAAATAAAATAGTAAAGCATAACTTTAAACAGTGGACGATTTTGGTATAATGCTTTTGATTAGTAAATTTACCAATGGGCTAATCCTAGAAACGTAATGCATTCCCTACACTCAGTTAGTGTGTAATGTGTAAAGAACGAAAAGCGGTTCAAGTGGACTGGGTAGATGATCAGGACATTCAACAGAAGTTTCTATAGTTTCTTTTCCTTGTCTTTAGAACTATTTTCCCTTTTTCATCTGTCCATCATTCTCAGGCTCATCCGTCTCCAACACCCTCCTTCTCTTTCTGAGCCTAAAGTTTGGCTCCATACTGACATGGCTGACTGTGTTCACTGTAGGCCAGTCAGCCAGCTGGGCTGCCAGCCACTGATGGCCTCCTATACCCACAATGGTGGCGTCCAGCTCCATTTTCTCCATGCCAGGTGGGTCTCAGAAGAGACCCAGAATGGTCGATGACTCACTACCACTTTCTCCCTCCATCTTCCTCACATCAGCTTTCCTTTTTTTTTTCAGCGTAATGGAGCTAATGTTCAGTCCTGTGGACAGCTAACAGGGAGGCCTGGGCCTTATGCAAACTTTATGATGGCGGAGACCATCGTCTCTTCTGCATGCTGTAGAAATGATGTGTCGTTCTGTGCTGCACTTATTCTAACCCTGATTTATGCTGAATTATTGATGATCAACAGGGTCAGGGTTTGCTTTTAGTGCTCCCCTGTGGGGCGTTGCTGGGCCTCACGCTGCATCTGCATTCATAATATCATCGCCACCCAGACGGTACAGAACAGACTCTCAAACAGCCTAACTTCCATGTTATGAAGAAAGGGGCTTATAAGTGAATAAGTGGAAAGTGTGTGCGAGGGTGCACATGTCACTTTATTTGAGTGTATAGTTGACATTTTGATTAACTGTTTTTGTTACCACCATTTTCCATATTTGTTAGTCAGAGCATGTGATGGTTCTGTTTCCTCGTCATCTCCAGTGTTGTAGAAAAATGTAAACATTTGTTTGTGTAATAAAAGTAAATTTTTTTTTTTTATTATTAAAGAAAAAATGTGGAAGTATGAAGTTTAAAAAATTAACTTTTTTTTTTTTTTTTTTTTTTTTTTTTTTTTTTTTTTTTTTTTTTTTAGGTTTTTTTTTTTTTTTTTTTTTCCTTCCCCTTTATTGGGGAAATTAAAAAAAAAAATTTTTTTTTTTTGGGAAAAAAAAATTTTTTTTGATGTGTTTTTTTTATTAGAAAAAAATAAATGGGAGCGGTTTCCAGATCAAAAGTAGGTTTACAATCCCTCTAGACATTCAGTTCCACAAAGGAACTCTTGTGTACGACTCTATTAAATATCAAAGCTGACCTTGTTCCTTTTTGTTTAGGTCCCAGCTGAAGTCCTTCTGTATTGACCAACTTCGACCAGTATGCTTATTAAGTCTTTAAGTCTGGCTCATTTACAACTTGAATATCAAACGCAGGGATATCCTAACCTTTATTAATGACTGCCAGTAAAACCGCAGGGCCACGGCAGTAACAATATGTTTGTCAGAGCTCTGCTAAGGGGTGGAACTGTTCTTTATGACTGCGAACATCCACTCTGTGATGAAATCCTGCCTCTGCCCTCTGATATTCTCTGCTTTCTGGCAAGGTATAACTCAAACCACAATCATATTAGCCATCAGATTACTTAACAATATATATTATATGGGTGTGTGCCTCTGAAGGTAATGGTTGCATTTTAACATGAGTTTATACTTTTTATAACTCGTATTTACTCCTTTTACTACTTTATCTTTCACAAACCAAAAAAAAAGGAGAGCAGTGTGACTCCAGTGTGCCCCCCCGGTAGGAGAGACACTTCGTGGTGTGCTGGGATTTTATAGCTGAACTCGGGGTGGAACAATTCACAAAATTAAGGGTTCAGTCCATGCAAGGGAGCTGCAATGCTTTTCATTTATTTAGCCAAAAAAAAGTTAACAACCATATACTTTGACAAAATTCTGGCTGATGATATAAGGAACATAAACACTACTCACTTTACACACGCTCCGTCATCAAATCTTAATTAAGAAATTAGGTTTTTCTATTTCGTACAAACATAAAATGCTGCTATGTTATTACTTAAAGGCTACATGCCACTGTTGGTATTTGTAAAGTTTAAACGGTTTTAATAAAGGAGTGTATGTTGAAGTACATGGGATTTATTGTTTTGTTTTTAAGTTTTACCATGGTATCAAATTAGAGAACTTTGGTATCAACTATTACATTTCTGGTATTGTGACATCCCTAATCTGCTGGCTTTATCAAAAAGTAAAGGTTTTTTTTAGTATAGAAATCATTGCCAGGTTTTAACTTTAAAATAAAAAAAACTTAAAGTATTAAATTACTGTTTTGCCAGATAGCTGGTAGTGATTTTCAGATTGATTTGACATTAAGAAAGAAACATCTCATGAAATCAGGCAGATTATTTGTGTAGGCGTGTATTAATGTGTTATTCCATTTGCAGTATCCAACAAAGTGTGACATAGTTTTCTCAGTTCACACAAGTATGTTTTATTGCTTTGTTGCCAACAATATTTACTTTTTAATACCAAGATCCACGGAACATTTGTTATTTATGTATTTTTCATTTTAACAGGAAAATGACATTCAGAAGCGAACTCCGGTCTTTTTACAAGTAATCCTGTTTTTGTTGAGCACAAACAACAGCAAAAACAAGAAAGCATTCGCACAAAAGATCCATTAAGATAGTGCATGAATATTAGATAAATACACTCTATTACACTTTTTTTCTTGCATAGCAGTAAGGGATGTCTGCTCTTTGGGGTTCTGCTGTCTGTGCTTGCGGTTCTTTGTGTGTGCATAATGTGTCTCCCTGTCTACGTGTGTGTTCCTGAGTACAGAGTCATTTTCTCCATGGCTCTCCCTCATAAGATATTTACATGGCCATCTATAATGGATTGTGATCTGATTGAAGCTGAGTGTTCCCATCATGCCCCCTTTGTGAACTCACCACACAAGTGCCAGGTTTTAAAGAATCTGGATTTGGCCTCATTTGGGTCTCCAAAATAAACTGGAAGCACAAGTACAGCTAATGTTGTTTCGTACTTTCTTTTAAACTTCTACGGTTGCTTAGTGCCTCCTGTGTTGTTTTTAACACGTTTTCTCCATTGGTGAATATGGGTAAACATCTGTACAACTGGGCAAAAAAACAAAAAGAAAATCTTAAAACAACTATTGTGTTCTTTCTTTTAGCTTGGAGATTGTGTGAGCTCAGTCAGACTCTTGTGTGTAGAGTTCCAAGTCAGCACTAACAATGCCCTTGGCATTTCCACCAACAACAAGTCATATGGAGTTTGCTGTTTGTGTTAACTGTATTCCCTCCTTCAGATTTAACTGCTAAATCTAAATCCAACTTGGATTCACAGAATACCCACATCTCCAGGCAAGAGGCATATTTCTGGCCCCATGTAAACACAGTGGCTGTTCCAACAAGCCCTAAATCCCTAATCCTCTACACATTGGGCCGGAATCCACCTCTCTCTCTGTCTCTCTTCACCTCTCCCTATTTTTAAATTTCTCTGTTTTTTTCTTTTTCCTCTTGCTTCCAAACTCTCTTGTCCCCACTCACTATCTCTTGTCTGTCACCACATTATGCCTCATACTCGCATCGCAACATGGGTGAAAACCCACACAGACGCACGCATACACACACATTGTCTGCTCAGTGGTGGTCCCTCGGATGCTTGGCCTCCATTCATTTCACCAGCTGCCCTCCAGTCACCCTCCCCCATCCCACTTTCTCCCTGTGTGATTTCCCCTGCTCTCTCTCTCTCTTTCTCTTTTCATCCTCCATCCTCCTCTCTGTTCCTCTCATCTCTCACACCTCCCTTCTTTCTGTCAGCCTCTAGTCTTATCTTGTTCTCCCTCTGTCATCAACTCTTTACTTTCCCACTGCTTTGTAATTCATCTCATCCTCCCCTCTGCCTCTGATTTCCATCCCCCTTTCTCCCACCTCTCACCTGTGTCACTCCTCTTACACCCCAGCCCTTTCTCATCTCTGTGTCCTATCTTCTTGCACTTTATTTCTTCTTCTCTTTTTGTAATATGGCAAATTCAGCATGGTGTTGAAGTGAGAGATCCCGGTGTAGCCATTATACCTATATACCCTCTCAGTGTTGTGGTTATTTAGTGAAATACACTAACTAGTAACTGATATACCAAAGACCAGGGGTCAGCAATTAGGTTTAACCACCATGGGCCAGTTTTTTCATCTCTTATTTACATGTTCCTATATGTCTTCAATGGAAAATCCTTTTGTTGTTTTGATGTAAGTTATGAAAATAACAAAAATATATGTTTTGCTAGAGGTCTGGATTTTTCCAACACTGCTTTTGAGTATTATGTAGTAAATTTGAGTAAACGTTTTGAGTCGGGGCTTAAAAGTAAGCACTATATTCACGTCATTAGAATTAATTTGCATGCAAATAGGTGTGTGTGAGATAAAAACATGTGCCAGAAAGGTGTAAGGACTTGCAGCTGAAGTATGAAATGTTACATTTAAACAATGAAATGTAAAGGTGCATATAATAGGTGCTAACTGGAGAGCACTCAAGAGTTTATATTTCTGCCAGGGTTGCACAATCCTTTACATATTATTATAACAGAAGACAGTGTCTTAATCTGCATCTCAGTTCATATCTACATCAAAAAACATGGTCAGTGCAGTAATCAATTTGAGATAAATGTGTAAAATGCTGTATCTTATGTTAAAAAAATGTAAAAATTTTGTTCTGAACATACAAAATCCAATTTTATTTATTAAAATCTGTAAAGTTCTCAGATACCCAGTGAACTTACAATGGAATAAAGTAATACTGCTTAAGTTAGCAACAATAACAGATAAGGTATGCGACATATACTTTAATTTAGGGAGAAATAAAAAGCTGAACTGGCAAAAAAATAACCCAATCGGATTCAAGCTCCAGGGAATTGGGCTACTGGCCCAAATCCATCAAGGTCAGGAGGTCACTTTACTTTACTCTCTCTTGCCCCACATTCCCTTTCACCTCTTTTCCCTTCTTTTTCCCCACTCGTTCTTCCTCAGACCCCTCATCTTGTCCGTCTCCACCCACCTCCCTGCCCCCTGTCTACTTTGCTGTCTCTTTCATCCTCCTCTCCTGCTGTCACCCCTCACTTCTGGAGTAATGACAGCCAGCTGTCAACACCGCACCGGCTCTCCTGACCACTGAGCAGACCCGACAGCAGCACTGATGAGATCGCTCACGGAATGTCTCATTCCGGGCAGAGCTCGGTCAGAGCTATTTTAGATGGCGGTTGTTCTGTTTTATTTATTCATTAGCTCCCTTTTTTGTCTGGTGTTTTTTTTGTGTGCGTTTATTCATGTGTGCGTGCCTGTCTCCTTTGTGGCTTTTTTTGTTTTTTTTTCTCCTGATGATTTAAATCCAAAAAGAAAAATATATATCTGACTATTTTTCTTCATGATGCCTCTTGGGTACCTTGAGGCAAATCATCATTTAAACATAAGACCTGTCAGTTGTATAAGAGGGAAAAAGTGTTAATGTATTATTCAGTACTTCTAATTCTGGGCTGTTCCGTTTGTGGCACTGTCTTTACCTGTCTGGTTCAGCATTGTCTTCATTAGGTGTCTGCTGAGGTTACTGCTGGTCACTAATTATTCACCTGAAAAGCATCAGGTGTGAACTGAATAATGCTCTTGAAGCTGTGATGGTGCAGTTGAATATGTACCATCTTAAAAACTCTGTTCTCTCTATTTGGAATAATTTGGTGTACTGACACCTGACCAGTGAGTTGATCTTTTTAAATGAAAGCACAGGATATGTGAGTGCAGAGCCTTTTAGATATTGACTATTACACCATTCTTTCAAAAGATATTCCATCAGTTGGTGTTTTGTTGGAGGAGGGCCATGTCTAACACGTTGCTCATCTCCCATAGGTGTTCAGTTGGGAGCCTGTGAGATTTGGAGACTGTAAAGGCCATTGCATTTAAGTCTCATCATTTTCATGCCTTTCATGCCTTTCATGCCTTCCTGCCCTGTATGGAAGAATATGCAATGTTTTTTAACTCATTTATCCAGGTTTTATACGGCAAAACATGCATTTTGTTTCAGTTATGTATTTGTTGTTAACAGTTTGGCTTTAGTTTTGTCTCAGTCTCCCATTCTCTTGGTTCCATAAAGTCATGAATTGTTCCATAACAGACACCATGATTCAGTAAGCAGACGGCGGTGTCCTCTCCCAGCCCTCAGTGTTGAAAGGCTTGGGGAACCTTGCTTTTAAAACTGAGAGCTGTGTGGCAGATTTCTGGCCAGCTTTTAGCGCTGTGGGTCTCACAGTTTTTTTTTTTTTTTTACCTTTTTGCTTCATAGAGACAGTCTATAAAGGACTATGCAGCCCTACAGATTCCCCCTAGCTTTCTAAAGGGTTTTCATTTCAAAGTTGAATCCTCTTTCTCTGTTTTATCCTCTAGTTATGTCTTTATCATTTGTGTCTCTCTGCATCTCTCCATCCATGTCTGTTATTCCATCTTTCTCTTATTCTTCTTACTGGAATATAGTCTGTGAACCATCTACAGTGTCATCAGGACCACAAATGCACATCTCAGTGGTTCTTATTTATTTCTGAGGAAACACTTTTTGTGAGATCTTTCATAACCCAACTGAATTTAATGAAGTCTTGGCATCATATTTAGTTTTTTTTTGGCTCTGTGCAAAGGCAATGGAAAGTTTTTTTTTTTTCCCTTTCTCTCCCTGAAATTAGTCATTGTTGTCTCACATCACTTTGCAACATCCTCACCTCAGTTTTACAGAGCCAAATTCATCTCTGCTTAATTGGATAAGTCTGATTAACTCTCCTTGTGGTATTAGGTCATGACTCATTCATATAATTGGAATTTGTTGTGTGTTTCTTCTACATGTGCCATTAAAACAAACATGAGGCATAGACAGATAGCAGAATCAGTTAAATATATTAAGATATCATTTTACTTTATGCACAACCTTTATCACATCCTTCCACACTCTTTACAGTGTGTGTGTGTGTGTGTGTGTGTGTGTGTGGTGTGTGTGTGTGTGTGTGTGTGTGTGTGTTTCAGCGTGACATGATTGGAAAATCGAAAGTTACAACATTGTCGCTGATAGAGATTTATATAAGGCCACACAAGCTGCTTAAGAGTCCTTGAGTCCTTAACTCAGTGTAAAGCTGCAGGCAATTGAATGTTTTGTGTCACAACTCAGTAAACATATTTGTAATAATACACTAGCAAGGTAAGTGCAAACAAGCAAGTCCCACTTGTTTATGTATTGTCAGGTTTATTGTGACTACAGTCCAATACCATTACTATTCAAATAATGCTGCCTCAGTAATTGTGTATGAATGCTAGCCAGGTCTTTAAGTTGCTCATTCTGTAGTTGTTTTTTTATCACCTCTTTTTAACATCCAGACAAGTTATTCAGGTGTAAGCACTGTAGCTGCATCTACACATCGATGACAATGGTGCTGTAAATTGAAATTCCTTCACCGTATTACAATTTTGCTGTACTGCAATGTGTCACAAACCTCAATGACAAAACACCAACAACTTCATGAACATTGTCTGTGCTTGTTTGCGCTGCAAACATATTTGCTGAAAAATAAATGAATATGTAAATAAATAAATAAGATTACAGAGCTGTTGTTGAAGATGAATTCATCATATCTTTATGCAAGCACAAAGGCATAAAAAAAATCAATAGGAGATGCACTGCATCTATATCTGCTCAAATTTTCCACACAGTAATTCAGCATGCATATATCCTCCACTCCTTCAACAATCTATGTGAGTGCAAGGCTTGAGATGAGGTGAAGTGAAAAGCTCCATTCACAGAGGACTAATATTACCTGGGGGACGCCCAGTGATTTGTTATAATAGCTTAGATCATCTGGGATTTTAATCTTGTGTGAATCTTCCATGTCTGCCAAGACAGAAGTGCCCTTGATAATACTAATCTTATGCAAATGACGGTCTCAAACATGATGTATTTTTCAACCACAGTTTCTTAATCTTTTTCATCTTGTAGATGTGAATTTTTTTTTTTTTCTTGTCATAGAAGCTTTTGACACCTTCAGGGCAAACTCCCAATCCAGTGTCCCTGGGAAATATGTTTGTATTGGCAAATCTGCAATTCATGATATATGTCCAATACCAATGATCATGCCAGTGCAGGAAATAGTATATGTAGCTGAGCTTAAAATAATGGGCCAAATATATTGGCAACAAACAATGTGCATTAAAATAACCACCTGCAATGTTTGCTGTGTAAGCCTTCACATTGACAGTAGTGGCATATGTCATTATGTGGGTTATTTTTGTTTTTTGGATTTTATTGGACAGTCAGTGTAGAGAGACGGATTAAGGGAAGAGTAGGTTTCACCTTTCTGAGGGAGGTGGTCAGGGTGATGGAGCATGTAATGTGTTCTAGTTTGTCAGCTATACCTGACCAACAATTTAATACTTTAAAATTATTCAACCTCAATGATGCATCTCTTACCTGAACCATGTTGTTTTCTTACCTTAACCATACTGTTGTTGCGATGTACATGAGACTGTAGAAATATTCGCAGTGCATTTGATATGCATGTCATCCATCATAACCTAGATTGTCTTTTAAAGTTTATTGCAGGCTGAGATTAAAGATATTTACCTAAAGAAGGGCTGAAAGAACCTAGATTGTCAAACATGCACTAACCTACAACTGCAATGTTTTATATAAGAACAGTACATTATCTAAGTAATACCATAAAACAAATACTATAAGAAAAACAAAACCAACAATGAATTGATCCTACCAACAGTATTCAGCTAGTATCTCTGGACTATTGAGCTCCATTGTTGTACAAAAACAATTAAAAATCAATGACCCACAGTGTTTCACTGGGTGACATATTCTTTCATTACGATCAACATGAGCATTGTAGCTTATTTTGTGTCCATCCCATATACACTGTCCTTCTGCAGTAAATACACACTAGAGCACTAAATGTGTTAATTACTCCTGTTTGAGTAACGTGTATTAAAAACTACAGTGCCCAGCTGCTTTAGGAAACTACTGAGACTGTTTTTATAAAATTAAACAATATATTTATGACCTGTTTTTAGACCTCTTCAGTTGGAAATACTAAGTGCCTCAGACAGATTATGGGAGTGGGATTTGGATTTGTTGCATTTTAAGAAAGAATAATACCAGCATTATCCATTTAACAATGTGCTGTGTTAGAATTTTACTATTTATTATAGTTACTTAAAAACCCAATCATTATATAACCGAAGCATGTATGGGACTATGGTGCAGTCCATTTTAAGTAAAAAATCATTTTTCTGTATCTGATGACCCAGTGCTCTTTGATAAGAATCCTGTTGTGGCCAGTAATATCCTGCCCCTCTAAATGCACACAAATTTAATTCACAATACTATCTCTGTGTGAAGGGAGCATTAAGCAGCCACAGCCCACCCAACAGAGGAAGCTTTTACAAGCCGTGTGAGACAACGTAGCCCTTGATCTTCTCTCTCTCACCTTTGTGCCTCACCTCTGTGGCATCCTGCCCTGCAGGAGCTATTAGTCATCTTGGCTGCGGGAGCAAGGCCATCGGGGGCGCTTGGTCTCTCTTCTCCCAGAGCCCTGCAGGGAGGGAGGTGCAGGTGTGGTGTCAGCAGAAATCCAGTATATACTGTAGAGAGATATATAAATAGAGAGATAAATAGCGAGGGGTGAGAGCAAGACGAGGCTGAAGATGGATCGAAGGGATTAAGATGTTGTTGATAATAAACAGGGATGGAGTTCAGTGGGGCCTTAACATAGGAAGGTTTGAGCCATAGAAAAACTGTATTTTAATAGTAAAAAACAAACATTTTTACACATACTGTAACACCACTTGTTTTCTTTGTTGCAGACATACATTCACGTTTGCAGGCACACAAACACAGATGCAAATTTAATTTCTTTGAAGATTGAGATCATATGGCTCCAAAGACTTGCGTATACGATACAGGAGGGACATTTCTTGTTTTCAAACACTTTTCATTTGAACACTACAGGCTCCTTAAATGAGATTTTTTTTTTTTTTTTTTTTTTTTTTTTCAGGAGAGATTATATTTCCCACACTCACATGCTCGCTCAAACCTACTGCAGAAAAAATATGTTTGAGAGCTTATTTCATCCTTGGCTGTGCTGGCATTAATGTGAAAATATGAGTGTGGCAGCTGAAGAGGACTGATGCTCAAGCCCTGTATTGCTGTAGCGGTAGTTGTAGCTGCAGCAGCGGTAAAATTGCTGTAAATAATACAGCAGACGGTGTGAACCAGCTTCCCTGAGTCTTACTGATCAATCACGGGCAGCTATGTGTGCCCATTTTAAAGTGCACTTTGCACATGCAGACATGAATGCACACCTACACAATGTCACGTAAGAAACAGCAAAGTATACTCTAGAACTTTGATCTTTTGGGGGTAGGAGCACATGGTGTGAAACAGACATTTGCAAAATTGTCAGTTGTTTTCGTGAACTAAGCATGACACTCAGGTTAGATTGTATTCAGTGTGAGTGTTGATTACTGTTGTATGAATGTTAAGATCTATGAATATGGATGCAAAAACATCATCTGACGTACATATTAACATGCAATTTAATTAAGTTATGAATCCAATTACGTTTTTTTTTTTTTGAAGTCACATGTTTCACAAGTGAAATTAGCTAGATTACAGTGAAGTTCTGTACCTGTTAGATATATTACTTACAACAGCTGAAAATACATTACCCACTCTGTAGAATTGTTGGGGTAATACTAAATTCCACCCACCTGGAGAAAAAAACATATATTCCCTTGTCGTTTCCAATGTCAGAATTAAAATAATTTCAAATGCTCATTTACCAAACTCCCAAGCACCCCCGACTTGAGCTCACCCAGGTTGTCAGACTGTCATACCAAACGATGATTATTTTCAGTTTTTCTTCATACTTAATAATTGGGGTAAGCCCAGAGGCTGCATCCAAAATTCATTATTTCACAAGAAGAAGCCCTGCCATCCTCCAAAAATCATTTTTAGTCCCCTGGGGAGGGCAGGCAGCCCACAGAGTGAGAAACAGATACCTGTCATGGCATAACCAACATGACCATGTGACTGACGGCTGCCTAGTGTGAATTCCAGCTCACTCTGGTCTCACAGTAGTTTCCCCGTGCTGACAAAGCTTTGTACTCCCAGATGGTTCACCAGCTCTTTTTTGCCTTCATGCCTTCCCTCGATTTTACCTTGCCTTTATTTTTCTGCTCTCATTTTAATACCCTGTGGGCAGTCGCACTCCAAGTTGCCCAGAGAAAACGTATTGCGTCATCCCTACGTCAAAATTGC
Source organism: Dicentrarchus labrax (assembly GCF_905237075.1). Taxonomy (NCBI): domain Eukaryota; kingdom Metazoa; phylum Chordata; class Actinopteri; family Moronidae; genus Dicentrarchus; species Dicentrarchus labrax. The sequence goes on along the minus strand of NW_026136705.1, from coordinate 23,929,088 downwards.
TGTTTTCCTGCATAAACACTCTTTTCATTCTAAAATGTCATGAATATGATTTGATCTGTCAGTGGATTTGGATTGGCTCCAGCCCCCATAGAGACCTTGATGGAATGATGGATGGTGGATGGAAATAGATGAATGAATATTTGTAAACAATGGGGTGTAGCTCATGGCCAGCATGAGTCTTTGCAACAGCAGATATGTTTGGTCACAGTTGCTGGGTGAAAGGCATGTAAAACTTGCCAGAAATAAAGAAAACTGCCTTGAGTTTTTAAAGAAAAAGTTTTATAAGACGAGTTGGAGTGAGAGGCTGAGAAGGGTCACATAATCGAGTTACAAGGTTTTTAACGTAGAGCTGCACAATATTTGCTGAGAATGAAAGTATCAAACCTGGTTCAGCAAATCAGACGCCTTCCAAAAAAGCAATATGCAGTGAATTATTACGTTTCATCTTCTGGGCCTACCCTGGTCCGTGACCTAGCCTCTTGCCAATCACAAACAAAAAAATACCCTTATCCCCCTAAAGAAATCTCCAACTATCTGGCATGTAGTGGATCATGTGTGGGAGCCCCAGGTAGCAGTAACAGCAGTTGCAGCCCGTCTCTTCCAGGTCGCTCTTTCAAGAGAGCTGAGCCTCTCGGTGGAGCGGCTTCAGATACACAGGGATCAGAAGATCAATACAGGCCTATCAGCTGAACCAGCCAGATGAGCCCAGTGACATTTTGTCTGAGGCACAGACTGAATATCCCTGCTCTGTAGAGTGCGAGTCAGCCTTTCTCTTTCTTTCTCCCCGCTCCATTACTGTGTTTCAAAGAAGTCTTTAAAGAATTGTGTGGCTTGCTCTTCAGTCATTTCAGTGTTTTAGTTTGCTGTCTTTTACCTCTCTTAATCCTTCACTTTTTTCTTTATTGCAGTCCTCAGCTTGCTTTGCTTTGTTTTTGTCCATCGATATGCGAAGTAAATTCTCTCTTTTACTCTCCTCATTACTAAAGAAATAGCCACATTACATGTGTCCCAACACACAGTGAGACCTCATAAACAGCAGCAGGGACCAGCTCCTCATTTCACTTGATTACGTCTTCCATTTGCATCCTTCACAATCAATAATCTGGATGGGTGGGGGAGAGCAGGAGAAACATCAAGACATGGGAGGAAAACAGAGTCAGCATGTGTTAATAAGGGACTCGACATGTTCACTTAATCAGCTTTGACTACTTCCTTCAGTCTTACCATCAGTCATGCGTCTTCAGAAATCTCTGAAGTTCAGTTTTAAATCTTTGTTCGTCCTTTACACGTGGAAATACTGAGTATAAAAGGAAAGATGGATCATTAAAGCAATATTTTTTTATACTGTATGTACACAGAACTTCAAAACTATATGTTTTTGTCCTCTATAAACACAACAGTGAAATAGTGAAATAGTCCTTACAGGATATTGCTTTACTGGTGCATTACAGTAACAATTTCAGCCTCCACCTTCTACTTTCCTTTGTGTCTAGGCTTAAGTTTGCAGAAGGGACCGACAGACCCTAGATGTGTATTAACGGTACATTTTCTGTATCACATATCATAAAAACTGTTCCACCAGTTAGATTAAATGGCTTCAGTGTCCATCCATTCAAACACATGTAGTGAACACCAAGGTACTGGCTAACCTGCTATTAAAAAAGAGGTCATGGAGGTAATAGGTAATTTGCAGCACTTAATGGAGAAAAATGGCTCCGGGACGAAGTTTATGTTAAATGTAATTATCTTCTCAAGTTACTTCATGTAGTGGTGTTGCTGTAGTCGTCTCCAGTGTCCAGAGTGAGTCAGGAAGAGACAGGATGTTTCAAAGTCAGGTTGACTTTCTTTCTCAGTTGTTTTGTTGTTGTTTCATCAGTTCATCCTCACTGAGATATCTCACCAACGGCTGGATGGATTGCCATGAAATTTTCAACAGGTATTCATGGGCCCAGAGGATGAGTCATTATGATATTGGCAAAACCCTGACATTTTCTATAGTGCCACCATGAGGTTGACATTTGCTTATTTGATGACATTGCCTCATTGTTTCAGGTTACATCGTAGATTTTTCAGAGATTTTCTCTGTGGTCAAGTGGACCTTTTTTTCTTGAAAAAGGAATTTAACTTTTGTTGCAATAAACACTTTAAGATAAGATCAGGATCAGTCGTGTAATAACTGCTTGTAATTTGTTTTTATGTATAAACATATAAAATTGGATTTAGTGTTACATTTTTAACAGCTGGTATCAAGACAGCTGACTTTAGGGCTGGGTACCGAACTTCAATACTTTTATGGCACCGACCGAATTGCATCGATACTACTGAGTATCAAAAAACATCTTGTCATTCTGTACCGTTTTCGATACCAACTGAGTAAAATCATCAGCGTCAGTGAGCACGCAGCAGGCGGTTAATGGTACATGTTGTAGAAGCATGCCGGAAAAACACTATTTTTACACACACAGACAGGGCTTGCTTTTTTTTCTTTTCTTTTTTTTTACACTGTTGCTCAACTGCACAGACAACTAAGGGAACTTTGTGCTGCTTGTTAGCAGTGCAGCTAACCTGTATCTGCTCATTGATACGTCCGTTCACCACATGGGATGGAGACCGCGGGGCATTCTTTTCTCACCAAAGCGGGGCGTAGAGTGTTTTAGGGGGCATGGTGTTGTTTGCAGACCGACAGGTAAAAGAAGGAGAGAAACATACTGAAGTTGTTGATGGATTGTTGTCAGACCCGGGGTAGCTGGTCACTGTCACTTTGCCACTATTTCCCAGTACTATGAACACCGCTATTCCCTTCTTCTTTGGATGAGACTAAATGTATTGTTGCCGTACTGTTTTGTTTCTAATATTCCTTCCTACTGTTATTTATATTATTATATAGTCCAGTACTGTACAGACATTCAGTTTTATTTCATCATTTTATTCCAGTAATCCAAGTTGGGTAAAGTGTGCTGAGTAACAACTGTTTCTCCAGCTGCTCACAGGTCTTTGAACATCTTCCTGAGTGAGTCATTGTACTGTAATGTCTAATGTATTTTCTTTTTGTGAAAAAAGATTTTATGAAATTGGTATCGATAAAAGTATCATTCAGGAACCAGTATCGAGGTCAAGGTATCTGTATCGATACCAGTACTGAATGATACCCAGCCCTAATTGACATGACATAGTGAAAAGAATAACTGGCTAGCCTTTTGCACGTCTCTCCTTTCACCATCTCATTCGAGCTGTTTCTAATAGACGTGTTTTTCTGTTGGTACAAGAACATTTTGTTGCAGCATTTTCGGGGCTTCCTTATGATGTGACTTAAATGACAGTCCACTTGTCATCCAGATCCTTTCTGACAGTCAAGACTCCAAATCTTTGTATGTTGGTGGGAATAGCTTTTATGTTTGAGGTTTCAGTAATTATCATGGCAATACAGAGATAAGGGAATGGGAGTAGTGAGTACTCAAGTACTCAAAAATGATATGTCCAGACACAAAAAAAACAAGACAATTAATGCAAAATTGGTCTATGTAGTTATTTATGAATATCATCAATGCACTGTCTTTTTAAGTAAAACATCAACTGATGCTCTGAAAAACGGGGTAATTTTTTAAACATTAAAAAAAAAAAAAATTTTTTAAATATTTAAGGAAAAAAAATAAACTTTGCGGTACATTCTATTTCCGGTTATTTGTATCCCAGCTGGTTAAGAAAAGTAACATATTTTTGGGTACAAATCAATGGACAGTATGTTCTTATCTGTGTGTATGCCACAGCATATCTCACCTAGCACCAAGGGCTGCTGTTGTCCATTGATATTCCAGCTCAGCGTGCATGTCAGAAGCGCTTTGTCCGACTGCGCAGCACAGGGGAGACAGTGTTTGACGGCGCGTCTCTGAATTTAATTATCTTCAGCTGCTTCAGAGCAAATAGAATGATCTCTGGGATCAGCAGATGTGACAGAGGTTTTCTTGAGCTGCAAAATACATATACATAAACACAAGTACTTCATACACATGCACACTACACATGTACATACATGCTACAAAAGTATACTCACACAAGTGTAATGAAAAGACGAAACAAGGACACTTTTAGGGTTGAACTATATCTAACAAAAGCTGTCTGCTGGCAAAAATTGTCCACTCTCGGTTTCTGTAAATGTCACACACTGATATCCTGAAGGGTTTGTGACAGCAGCTTCTGTGTTTCCATGGATCAGGGCAGTTTATAACATGGTTGCGCTGCAGGCAGCGAGTCCCATATCAGCAGGGCAAATGTTCTTCCAGTCTAATTAGTAAGAAGCTCGGCAGTGTCCCTCTGTTTCTCTGAGGAGAACGTATCAAAAACCAACAAAACAAACTCAGCCTCTATGGAGCTGGATTAAATACAAAATAAATAAAGTTTGTTGCCTTTAAATGTTAAAAGGATTTAAAGAGCTTGAGAGTCTAGCCTCAGGTACAAATATATTGAGGCATATTTTAGTTGTTAAATAGAGCGAGGGTTTAGACAAGTGCTTTGCTTCCAGAGTGAAGTGACATATATTGGCTCTTTCTTTTTCTCTGCCTGTGTGTGTGCTGTGTTCTTTATGCGAGCGTGCTGTACAATGTGTATGTGATTGCGTGCGTACAGATTGCATGTCTCGCTCTGGATTCAAATTACCAACGGCTTCATCACAATGATACAGCGAGGGCTGATACTGACAAGATTGTAGCTTCTTCCGACAAACGAAAAGGTAGTCAGTCAGTCAGGCAGGCAGACGGTCATGCTGTGCCCCCAGTTATGCTCCCATCCACTTAGACTTGCATAAAAGGAAATGAAAGGGGAAACTTATCTTTGTCTGTCGAAAAATGTCAGAAAGATAAGGCAAAATGGTCTTAACACAAATCCCTCATGTTCCCATGCAATTAACGACAGAGTTCCTTGCAAAACATGTCTGGGAAATCTCTGATTATAGTGGACAATGCCCGGACTCATTTTCCCTGAAGCCTAGCAGAACTCAGCACCAGACGGGAATTCAGAAAAGGACTGAGGAAAAAAGAGTGTATACACATGCACAGCAAAATAAAGGGAAAAAAGACAGAGGACCCAATAAAGAATAAAAGAGAAAGGACTGGAGCGACGGGATGCAGGGCTTGACACCGGATGGTCAGCCTGGCATTGTCTTGGCACTGCAGAGCGTCTGAACTTGTAAGAGCCATTTATAAGCACTGTGCCTGCAGCTTAGACAGGGAGGATTATCAAACGCACTTTTAGCCTCTTAAGCAAGCCACAATTGCAGCCAACATGGTCCAAGAGAACGCGAGACAAAGGACTTACAGCGAGGATGAGCGCGAGCACTAGGACTTAACTAAATGTCAGACAGCTTGTGTATTGTAGATGTAACTTTTTATGCACCATTGTTTCTGTTGTTTGAGTGGCTGCTGTTCATGTACTCTTTTCTCTGAGCAAAATGGGAAAGGGCGAGGGGGCTGATGGAGTGAAAGTAGAGGCAGGGAGGGAGAAAACAAGAATAGGAAGATGGAAGAACAGCCACCAGTGGGTAACTGCTGCTGGACGGTTGTTGCTAAGCGTTTAATCTCCCACGCTTGGAGAATACAAACGATCTTGTAATCGTCCCCGACCTTGACATGAACAGCAAGGTCGCAAGGGAGCTGAGCTATTTTGCATTTCCCACAGATGCTTTGCAGAGACACGGAGAACAATTAGTAAACTGGATAAAAAGGCATTGACTATGCCTCCCCCCCCCCCTCAAAAGACTACGCTCCCCTCGAGGTAGTTACCTGGCACACCCCCAACCCAACAGCTTCCTTACTTCCACACTTAATTATGATAAAGAAGTAGTCAATACTACCGAGTCAGGTAAGACAACACTTTTTGTGTAGGGCTGCAGATATTGATTATTTTCATATCGACTAGTCTATCAATACATTTTCTTTAAAGTATAATCTCTAGAATGTATAACTATAGTGAAAAATGCTGATTATAAGTTTTATATATAATTCTTCTTCCTGTTTTTTTCTGACCAACAATTAAAAAAAAACAGATTTTTAATTTACATCGATATACAACAGGGTAGGACATTGTGACAGTTAATCAATTACTAAAATTAATTAAATTCAATTAATCGTAATGTTGATTGATTGTATTGATAGATAGACTAATTCTTTCTACAGTGTCTGTATGTGTGCATTGTAAGGTGCCTCTGTTTGCAAGCACAGATGTTGTGTATTAGACGGTGACTAAACACAAGAGTGTATGCTTGCCTGCATACTGACACCTCAAAGTGAGTAGGAGGGTGCTAGTGTATTAATGTGTGTGTGTGTGTGTGTGTGTGTGTCTGTGTCTGTGTCTGTGTCTGTGTGCATGCTTTTGTGCCTCGGAATCGGCTTTATGTAATTAAGGGACTTTTGTCCTCCGACAACAGTGCATTACCTCCATTATTGAATATGCTGAGAGTTGAGATATGATTATACTCCAGGCAAATTCAATTTCTGTTTTCAGCAGTTTGATTATAAAAGCCTGGACTGGGCTCTTTTAAGTTTAGCCAGTATGGTTTTTAGCCTTATTCCACAGAAGGATAATAGAGCTGACCCCTTCTCAGCATCTTAACCGACTCAAAACCTCAAAACAGCATCAACACAATGGCCACCAAGTCCCTTTTGGATGTGTATTTGTTTCCTTGTAATGGTAAAATGGCCTTCACAGTGGCCCATAACCAAAATGTATTGTTAAGAGCTCCAACTTTAGATTCTGTTTTACGTGCTTATTTCTCTAGCTCTAGAAATATAATTTCATTATCACCATTCTATAGTGTTGTTTTCCTTCTACCATGCCATCAGGTTTATTCACGTGGTGCAATTTCTTTCTCTCATTGCTGCAGCCAGCAGTCACCTCCTTTATATTTGCCTTGGTTTCCATGGCAAATAACAGCTTGTTAACATCAAAAGGAGTCAGTGCTTGAATTTTTAAAAGAAGAAATAGTTTTAAAACTCAACTGGGTCAATTAGGGGTGAAGCTTTGCTTTTACACCAAAACTTCAGATTATTTTATTTGATCTAAGACCAATACATTTTGAAGGATAAATACCCAGCCACATGCCTGCAATGGCTGCAGTCCTTAAAGTTTTCAAACTATTTTTGATGTTTGTGTTTTCTGTAACTGCATGGGCAGTATTGTGTGGGAGTTCAGGGGTTAAGAAGTGTGAATTTACTGACCTCCTCCTCCCTCCTGCAGAAACAAAACTGCAAATTAACTCAAATTTAATTTAGAAGAAAGAAATCTGACTTTGTTTATTTGCATATGAAAATGTATATATATTCGCACATAAAAATACACAGCTATCTTTAATCAAATAAACTCTGAACTGGAGTTGTTCTTTGCCAGCTAATTCAACACTATGTGGGTGCCTGCGTAGGAGTTTTTCATGTTTGCTAATATTGATTGAGCTTTCTTACTATGCTATGAATAATGTGTAAACGCAGGGAGGGTTTTCAACTCAATTTTTATGTCTAATTTATTACTATTGACATTCGCCAGGTGGATTTGAGAGGCACCAAATGCCCTGCTTGTACCTGCTTGAGCATGTTTTTTTTTTGTTTTTTTTACCGCAATAACCCAAAGGCATATGGGCCCATAAATCCAACCCTCAGATCACAACAAGAAGAGGGGGTGGGAGGTGGGGGGTCAAGCTCATGGAGTCAGGAAAGATCAATCCAAGGTGGAGCATCTGGCTGGATCAGCAGCTTTTGGACTTGCTTTAAGTGCAAATAGATTAAATCAGGGCCAGAAGCGGGGTGTCCTAGTCAGTGAGTGGTGATGATGGGGATGCTTAGCTTGTGCATTTGTACCTGCGTGTGTGGAAGATAGTGAACTGTGTGAATATGTGTGTCTGTGTATGTGTGTGTGTGTGTGTAGGTATAGGGGTGTGTGTGGTATGTGTGTGTGTGTGTGTGTGTGTGTGTGTGTGTTGATGGAGGCTAGAGTAGGTAAAGCGGACAGTGTGAGCTCAACTCAGGTATGCAGATCTCTTTGTGTTTGTATATGTGCACACATATGTGCGAATATGTGCTGAAAGGCGTTAATAAGGACTCATGGCTGTATGATTGGTTTTGAAAATAAAATAAAATTAAAAGTTTCTCCTTGTTAGCGCCGTCTTAGAACTGCGATGAAGACTGGAGGTGTTTGGCTTGAGTTTACGCCTTTTCTATTTCTGTGCATATTGTATATTTCATCTTGTTACTGTGTCGTAATTGATATGTTTCCCTTGTCTTATTTTACTCGCTTAGCTAATGCAGTATTTATTTGAATCAGAATGAATGTAAGCCTTATTTAGAAATGTCAAATATATTATTTAAGTGCTTCTACTGCTTTAAGTGGTGCTACTTACAAGTTCAGTTATTTTAAACAAAGACATAATACCATTTGAACAAGACATTCAGGGGTGACACTCCTGACAGTGCGAGCAGTTATGAGTAGTGCATCATAAATTATGCTTTTATAACGAATCTGTTCCTGAACCCCAACAGCGTGTTTCAGTAGAGGCTTGTGTGGAGCACTGGAAACCAAACAAAGTTTAGTCGTACTAAACAGCCATTGTGATGTAGAGTGTACACAAATGTAACAGGGAGATTTTTGAGAGGTTGAAAGATTTCACAACTGCTCTTCAAGTTCTTTCTTTTTTTTTTTTTTTTTTTTAGCAGGGTCCACCGGTTGCTGTTTAGGGGCCAGTTTTATATTTTAGACATTACTTTCTTCTTGACACTGACTATACAGTACTATTATATACCATTATTTTATTGTGAAATAAGGTGAATCTCCTGGACAGGAATCCGCAAGGATGCAATACTCCTATCTGTCTCAGCCCAAAAGTTGTGATCCTTGCTGATGAGACAGGTGTATTTTATTTTTGCATAGTCTGAATTGATTTGATCTCTGTCTTGTACCTGTCTTTATGATGAAAAAGACTAGATGAGAATAAAATTGTTGATACAGAAAGCTTATTTCTCTTTCTCTTGCAATGATCGTGCTTATTTCCTTTTCCTCCCTTGCTAAAGAAAACCTTTTCTCTTCTCGCTCCTCCAGCCCTCTCTGACCCAGACGGAGGTCCCTGTCGGAGGACCTACTGTGGACGGGGTCGACAGTGTGTGCTGATGGCAGAAACCGGCCGCGCTGAGTGTGTTTGCCAAGAAAAATGCCGGCCCTCTTTTGTGCCAGTGTGTGGCTCAGACGGCAGGTTCTACGAGAACCACTGCGAGGTTTACCGCACCGCCTGCCTGGAGAGGAGACGGATCTATGTGGTGCACAGCAAGGACTGCTTCTTCAAAGGTAACACCTTGATTGTTGCGCTGATACACTGACACTGCACAGGGCTGCTACACAGTGTAAAAAAGATTTAGTTCAGGTTACTCGAAGGTACCTGCAGCAGCATGTTTAAAAAGTCCAATTAACTGGTTTACTTTGTCATAATTAGGATTAATAAATGACACAGAGGAAGTCTGCATGATGTTGCACTAATAGAAAAAATGAAAGCGTTGCATTCTGGTTGTGAGGAATAATGACGTTTCATGTTTTCAGCAAACAAATTTATTTCCAAAGCTGACCCACTGAAAAGGCTACATTTGCACTGATGATGTTTGGTTGTTTACAGTAGTTATTGATCGAAGTTGAAGTGTTGCCTACAGGGCTTTTAACCTTGTACTAAGTATTTACAGAAATATGAATTAATATAAATTAATTCGTATTCCCACATTGTATTCGCTAAGAATGAACACCAGCTGTTTCATGAACAAAAAGTCTGCCTGTTATTTAAGAAAATTATTGAATTTGAGATGAACTGATACTAGGTGACACAGTTTCCTTGTTAAACCTCCCTTAAGAAAAAAACAATCATTAGTAAACATCATTTATCTTCACTTTCCTGCTGTGGAACTGCTGCTATACCACAAGAACAAAGCAATGCTGCACAGGGGCTGTTTATTTTTTATGTCTGACTACATCACTGAGTATGGTACAGGTTAACACTTTTGATGTCTTTTGTGAGTGGAAATTGCCCTCAAATGATGTTCTGATACCTGTGAGGCACACTTTTGAATTTCAATTTGAAGGCTGCAGTGGGGTTTTGACTTTAGTTTGATGTTGAAACATTTACAGTAGCAGTTGTATTGTAATGTGGTGATGCTGTCAAGATTAGAAATCACACTGTTTCTGTCAGCCACCTTTTCAATCAAGATGAATGAAAGAATGAAATCATTTGCAGTTTGGCACTGATGGTTGTGGCTCATGGTCAGGTTTGTCTGAGAAATGATAGCTAAGCACTAACATTGACACTCAGACAGTAAGCATTTTTATCATGTATTGTATTCATCTCCTCCATGTGCTCTGCTGTAGTAATCACGCTCCTTTCAATTCAACTCAGCACACTAACTTGGCACTTGGTCCAAATCACAAACACCAGCATCTAAATCATTTATAGTGGCATCCTTAAAGTTGACTTAATTATTAATGTAATTGTGGAATTTTAATGCAGAGTTTTCATTGAACAGGCAGACAATGTTAGAGCAGTGTACAGATGTCATTAACAGGCTTTTCGTGGCATGATTACATTCAAAAATGTAAACTTACTGTGTCATAAACCAGGTCTCAAGTCACTGTGCAAGGAAACATTTGTACATAACAATTCACACACTATATATGTCCACATACACGTTTAACTTCTGAGTCACTCCTCCCCTCTACTACATCAGTATCCTGGTACTCACAAATCACCTCTAGGTTACTGTGGATCACCAGTTGTCTATAGTAAATCATTAGAATCTTTATTCCTTGACTATCACTCATTAGCAAAAGTGCACTCTCAGCATGAACAGTCAGCATTATTATCCAACAAACAGCCTAATCATTTCATCATGACTTCGATTTAAAAGTTACAGGGCGAGGTAGGGCTTCTACTTAATTTAAGTATGCACACACAAAAACATTATTTCAGTTTTAAATACTGGAAGCATGCTTGCATATGTACAGTGCACCTGTTGGCATCTCCTCCTCTATAAATTTAGTTTTCCAGGTCAGACTAGTATTAAACGTCTTCTATAATCCTTCCGGGTGTGGATGTTAAAATAGAAAGGCTATAGTTATTTAGAGTGCATGGTTTCATGTCAACGCAGTGCAAAAACACACTCGCACACACAAACATGGCAGCACTTTTAGTCATATCACATTAGGGAGGCAAGGATTCCTGGCAGACACCACCATGCATAGCTAATCCACATTAGGGATGTTCAGTCGGCACATTAGGCTTAAACTTGAGATGTCTGAATGCGAACCAGCAGGAGATGGAACATGTTGGAAATCAGTCAGATGTCACGGGAATCCTGTGTGTGTGCGTGTGTGAGTCTGTGTAATTGGGAAGTAATTATTGCACCTGACGTACAAAGACATCATTGGAAAGCAAGTCTCACAGTGCTGTGCTCGAGTTCGAGTCATTATTCACAATTATTGTTGTTTGTGTGTGTGTTTGTCTGTGTGTGTGTGTGTAAACAGCAGAGGAATTGGAGAGGTGGTGCAGTGGTTAAGTTGGTTATGTTCAGGCCTGTTGGTGGTATTATACCACTTTGTTTTCCAGACTACATCTTTACTGCCTCACTCAAAACCAAGAAGAAATAACACATCCTGGTTTAACTCAATGCCTTATGAACGGAATAAGTGCCAGTATTTCACTTACCAGGTGCTCCACTTGAGGGTGTAATTATAAAGTAAGTCACATAAAAAAAACAGCCAATCTATCTGCCAGAGTAATTGCACTGGCATAACACAACAATATGTTATAGACGAATGCGTATTACTTACTAATTTGTGTATTGTTGTACCCTTGCAGTTTTGTTTCTCTTTAAAATTAATTGAAAGTAGGTTTATTTCAAGCAAATATATTTCTTCTATAGTTTTCTTTAGTTTGTTTAAGAGCTTACTTTTTTGAGAGCCTAGAGCTTATTAAATGCTAGATGGCAAGAAATGTTCTTACTCTCAGTCTGAGAACAAGACTTTCATAGATAAAACTGGATGTCTTGGGTCCCTACAGCTATGCATTAAGCCACATGGCAAAAAATCTTTTGGGATTTTTTGTGTGATAATTTTGCTTTCAAATTTGATAAACCTAAAAACTGTGCTGTGAAAGCCAATTTCCTTCAGCTCAGGGCTATAGTCAAAGTCACAGTCTCAAGTTTGGCAACTTATGCAGGCTTTTGTTTCATCATATCTGGATTATTATGGTTCAGTGTGCACAGCCAGTGCCGAACTCGCCCAATTTGGCAAAAGAAAGAGGAACCACGTTTCTTTAGTGCTGACCTCCCCTCCCAGTTACAGAGTTGACTGTAAATGGGAGATATTGTTTATTCATAAATCTTTGAATGGGCCGGCACATTATCACAACCTCCTCTGCCACTGTTCTTTCACCAGGTCACATCCTGCTGTTGCTGTCCAAAAGCTGCATAATAACATCCATCATTCACAGCTATCTGAAATATTATGTGCATACTGTGGCTTTTGGGCCTTGCAAATTCCACAATCTTTGTCATTTACACTGGGGTCTGACGAGACATTTCATGGAGACGTGTCTGTTAAAGTAAACTGCACAATGGATGACTGACAACATGAACTTTTTCCATCTGCCATCATCATCATCATCATCATCATCATCATCATCATCAGCATCATCACCACCATCACCACTAATCAATGTAGAGATTGACCTGTCTTCTTGCTGCCTGCTATCAATCAATTCTTAGGTGATGATTTCCAGGGTAAAATCTTTAGGAAAAAGTGAGCTTTAGAGATTTAGGCAGGCTGTGTTAGGCGACTGCTGTGGTGCATTGTGTATGGTTGTGCTTTAATAGTTAATTTTTCTAATTTTGTTTACTTTGTATTAGTTTAATACGTAATGTCAGGTGTTTTTATATAAGCATTGTTGAAAAAGTTAAATTTTTTTCAAGGAGAGAGGGGAGCTCTACTTAAGCTTTGTTTTTAATTAAATTTTATTTTTTCCTCTGGCAGTTGGGAGAAACAAGGGAGACCTGTTGAGGCAAACATGGTTGCAGAGGTGAAGGAATTTATCACCCGACTGTCTATGGGTACTTTGGGTATGCTTAAATTCGCTTTGATGAAGCTTGAAGGAGGTTGTAGCCTGCTTCTGACCTAATAGCATTGGTGTTCTTTAAGTGTTTGGAAATGGATTTGTGGTTTGTGACTGGCAGGAGAGGTGATTGCATATAGGATGTAAAGGATTACCAAACCTCTGGATGGGGCTCTTTGTTCGGCCCTGTCACTCGCTTCGTTGTATTTACACACAGTCTGTTTAGCTGGTACTTATTCCTATCGACTTAACAATGAATGCACATTGTAGAATAATGTTAGAATTAGAATGGAAGAAGAAACACTTCTAAAATGCCATGTTGACAACTAAATAGTTCACTATTACACACTAGTAAAAGGGACACAACAGTGTTAGGAAGAAAATAGGATAAAGAGGGTTTCATTATTCCACCTATTCAATAAGTTGAGTTCTGTTTTCATTGTGGCACTTTTAAGATTATGCCGAGCTTGCTTAAGCTATCCACTTTACAAAGACTCTCTTAAAGAATTAGCATCGGAACCGCAAATATCTAACACACACAAGTGAAAGTCACCACGTCTTCTTAAGAATGGAAAATTGAGTTATTTGATCCCAGATGGCTTCAAAAGGGGCACATTGTCACTAAAAAAGACTGATATGCCAGCTGCACTCAAATCTAATAACTTTACAAGCACACAGGTTTTGCATGCCACTGCCTTAAGACTTGGAATGGATCTGCAATGAAGGTGTTTTTAAACTCTCGAATCGTTTCCTTACAGTTTTAGCAATGACAGATTGGAGATTGTACTCAGCTGTAATGAGTGAGGCCTTTAGAAACTGACTTGTGAGATTAATATGAAGTTAGGTGATTTTTATAGGATTTTTAACGTCTAATACACACTAAAGCTGAGTAGAGGAAAAAACGCATCTAAAATGCAAACACGAACACACATTGTGGCTTTGGCATTGTGGAAACAGTTGTTATACTAGCAAGTTATGGAAGTTTTTTAAGTCCCCAACCAATCACTAATCCTAATTTATGAAATTCACAAGCACAGATGCTTTCTCTCTCTTTTCGATCCACTTCTGACCCTGGCTTTGATTACATCCCCATCCCTTTGAAACCATTTGAAAAAGAACTAACAGTTTATTAATCGCTTTCATCTTCCTGATAAGTAGGAAGCTCCAGCAAAGGCAGACCAAAGGGACATCTGTTTCCATTGGGTCATGTAAGGAGCTCAGCAGGGGGGTTTTTAATGTATTCCACAATGGCTACTTCATTAGGGACAAGTGTCGTACTGGTTATGCTTGGTTTTAGTGCTGTTGACTCCCAGATCAGACTTGTGATAAGTTGCCATCCGCCAGACAGATATTAGTCACAAGTTCCCCCCAGGGTCACAGCGAACTGTGCTTCAGATAGGACAGGACACTAATCCATTCATCCATTAAGCCATTGATTCCCAACCTTTTGCCTTGTAATTCCTTAAAAAAAAAAAACAGTGTTTCATGCGTTCACATCTCTATCAGTGAGTTTTGTTTCTACTTTTATATAAAGATAATAATGTGGGATTTATCATGGAAGCCCTTGTGGAGAGCCATGACCAAGATGGATAATCTGTTGATTGTTGAAGTAATTTTTCAAGCAAAGAAGAACATTCTCTGGTTTCAACATCTTAAAACACTTGCTGTTTCTTTGAAAAGTATTACCAAAAATGATTCCAAAAAGTCAAAAATCCCAAAATATTTGCATTACTATCATTTGGTAATGCAAATATTTTGGGCTTTTGGATTGGAGTAAACATAAAATTTTGAAGACCTCACCTATTTTTTGACTATTCATAGACAAAACAATTAATCGATTAATCGTTAAAATAATCAGCAGATTAATTGAAAATGAAAATAATAGTTATAGCCCTAGTTGATTAACCAGCCAGTATATAAGGATCTTTATAAGGATCCTGATTGATTGATGTCTTACTCATCATTGGTTTTCTTTGGATCCAAAAAAATGTAGCCAAACAATGTCAACAAACATGACAATACAGTGTTCTCAAGATTATTAATTCCTTTTTCTTGTCCTCCCTCCCTCTATCCCTTCCTTTTTATCCTTCCAGCCATCCATCGTCTTTCATTGTTTGCCATGTCTCTCACTTTAAGAGCCCCCTCAACCATTCTGATTACTCTTTATCATCCCACCCTGTTCGGTGGCAGCTGTGGTTATTGCATTAGCCATCAAAGTGGCCCTACTCGTCTTTCTCTCTTCCCCGCTGCCCGTGGCAGCGCTCTGCCTCCGACCGTCCATCTTATTGCTTGCTAACCCTCTGCCCCCTCCTGTGACTGAGACCATTAACTCGGTCACACAAACCCACGGCTCTCATAAGGAGGGCCAACTTTGGCGTGAGCTCTAGCCCTGCAGCTTTAGTTGTGTACACAGAGGCTGGATAAGGTCACAGCAAGATGCTTATAACAACCTTGTATGCTTGCTTGCAGGATGTTCATGATCTCTTTTTGTTTCACGCTTTCCTCTTTGCGAATTCTTGATAAAAATAAATAAGACAAAAATATTGTGTATGCTTTCGTAGCCTTTTTTTGTTATGGTCTAAGTTCTCTTAACTGTGATGTGAGAGCTGCTATAAAATACACTTTATTTACACACTATTTCACTAAAGTGGGTTGTGTTTCTGCTACATTACTATTTGTCTAAATGTAATGGCACAGCAGTGATTCCTTTTACAGAAAGGTGACCTTTTTATTTTTTATTTCTTTGGTAGAAAATGACCGATTAGATTTGTAGATAGCACGCTGTGTGATTAGAGCATGATGGGCTTGATATTCATGTAAAATTACCCTCATACATTCTGCTGCACTCTATTAAGCGACACCATTCAGAGCAGCATCACAATGACACATTTTATAAATGCTCACAATTTAACTAAACTGTTTCAGCAGGGGTTTAAAGTTGTCCAGGTCACATAATGCAACACTGGATCAGAAGTTGCCATCCAACTCTCTGTTAGGTTAATAAGGACTAAAGTCAGGCTGGGCTACCAGGTGTGACATGTCCGCATTCACACACAAACACACACGTAATACCCTCCAGGCCTCCCCTGACAGGCCTTTATTTGTTACAGTGGGCTTATTAACGAGCAGTCCAACTATCCCCATCTTTCTTTTCAGTTTTCCCCAACACCTTTCTCCTCATTTTCTCTCCTCAACATTCACGTGGGTCTTAACTCATTAAGTTGATTTCCTCCCCACAGATTCATTACGGTGGAAGTATTTGCTGTATGAAATGGATGCCCTGTCCCAGATAGAGATGTCCCCTGGTTCAGCTCTGGTCCCCTGCCTCATAAACATCAGTCTCCCCTATGAAAATAGAAAGCTCTCTTTGGCCACCGATGTCCCCCGCTGTTGTGGTTGTGGGACATCGTCAAGGATACTGCACCAAAAGAAAGGTGTTTTCCTATCAGCCATGGATAAGGCAACAGCCTGTGTGCAGCCCGTATGTTGAACAAGCCACACATGCTGTAGTATTTAAGCTAAATTAAGAGTAGATTTAGGATTTTCTGAAACCTACTCTGCTGTACCATTACTTTGATAGACTAGTAATAAATGGTGTACTGTACTGCTTTGGTTTTATAAAGAAAGCCCTCATTCTCAGGCAGTAATATAACTTTTGATGACAGCAAGAGGCCTTGGTAAGAAAAAAGTTTGTATTTTGCATGCAAGTTTCTTGTTGGGAAGATTTCTTGACGTCAGGATTTTATTTTGGGAGGGGTGGGGGTTCTAGTCTAAATTGAGATGTGATGGGACAGACTTCCTTGTTGGAGCCCAGAAGCGACACTATGCTGATAACTGGCTGTCATTGAGCACTATAGCTGACCATCTCCTGTGGCTTTTGCAGTGTGTCCAGCATACAATATGTTGGCTCTAGTCTGACCTTGGTGTGTGAGAGAGCAGTCGGACTGACTGTGAATCAGTGATTTAACCTATTTATACCTCCTTATATTCAGGAGCTATATTCAGGTTCCACCTTTTTCTTTCTTCTCTCAAGCAAATAAGCAAGGGCTGATAAGCCAGTCCAAGTGAAATAGTGTCACTTTTAATCAGACAGACAACATTTGTCAGGGTTTTAGTGATGTTTTAAAAAAATTAAAAATCCAGATTCCTGACTAGTTATTTTGTTTTTTTCCCCTTATGTCTTCTGCTCAAAGGACCAGTATGTAAGATTTAGTGGCATCTAGTGGTGAAGTTGCAGATTACAACTAATTGAATACTGCTCATGTCTGTATTTGACAACCTAGGATTGAGAAGTGTGTAAAAGAAACTATGGTAGCCGTGAAACTCGTGCAAAAGCCCTATCTACAACCAGTGTTTTGGTTTGTCCTTGTACTACTGTAGAAACATGGCGGTTCAACATGGCAGACTCCACGGAAGACGACACGCAGCACCTGTAGATATAAACTGCTCATTCTATGGTAACGAAAAGACAGATTCCTTTTTTCAGGTGGTTTTACACTAATGAAAACATACCTATGAATATTCTATTCCATTTCTGCTAATAGATCCTCCTAAATGTTACACAGTGGATCTTTAAGAATCTTTGAAGATCTTTAATCCAACCATTTTAAATATCCACATGCATTGGTTCACTATAGTATACATAGTCAATATATATATAGTCAACATACGAAAACTACAAATATTCTTTTGGTTTATAGGGATGTTTGGCTGATGTAGATCATTCCAGATTTCTTGAATGAACCTGAACAGAAGAAAGAAAACCGAATCCAATCTTGTTTGGCATCCTCTGTCCTTGCAATTAGTTAGCAATCTCTAGCAGATGATGGAAATGCCAAAGCTTTTGAAGATTTTGAAGGCAGATTTTGTGCGTTACTATAATAATGAAGTATTTGTAGAGGAGCTTTGTTTGTAAATCCTCTTTGATTTGATGACATTTTTAAAGGATGTCACGATTTTTTAAGCTACATCTGTAATGTATCATATAATTATATATAAAAGCAGAAGCTTTCAGTTTGTCTTCTCTTGATCCTCATTCACATCCCAGTAGCTTTCCTCTCTTACTGCACACTCTGCTTGTTGTACTTTTATTTTTCACCTTTCTAACATAGTCTGCCTACTCATTCTTTTCTTGGTCTGAACACACACACACACCCCTATACAGACACACAGATACACATACACACACACACACTCACACTCACACTCACACACACACACACACACACACACACACACTCACACACACTCACACACACAGCAAATTACACGTACAGAGGTACAGACACACACTCACAGGAATAAAGACACACCACTTCTGTCATGACAAAAACAAAATAATCTCTTCTGAAAAAAATGTTTATTCATGCCTAAAAGATTTTGACATGCTTGTCACAACACGCGCATTGCCTATCACTTTGCCTTTTCAGTGGTGAGCTTTACTCTTCTGCACCACAATGGGCCCCTTGGATCGACTGCACGGCTTTAGCTTTTGACGCATGTTGCCCAGCTTGGCACACACAGCGTAATTGAGAATTGAAATTTAATATGTGAATAAATTGAAATTGCAGTTTCAATTGGAATTCAATTTCTTTATTTATCGTTCTATCGCTCTCACACAAACACGCTTGTGGCCTCTTTTTCTCTGTTGTTGAAGTAATTAACAGATCCCCAATGTTAACTTTGTGTTGGGGAAGCAATTTTGGCATTCTGTCTCGTCTCTTGTTAAATTAACAGGTGGTACTGCAGAATTTTTGCAGCTCTTCATCGACATGGTCTGCTTTTATTGCCGTTCATAACACTACTTATTAAAAGCTGTTGGCAAACGCCTCTGAACAACTGAGAAATTAGAAAGTGACAAATGAATACATTTGGCCCATCCCCTTCATTTCACAATTCTTTCATCAGTTTAATGGCTGCATAAAAGGAAAGTACATATTGCTGCCAGTGCCTCTGGACTCAACTTTGAAAACTTTGCTTATCAGATGTGTTTTTGTCAAAGTTGGGATCCAAGTACTAACAAGTGAGATTAACTTATCTCACTGTAATAGCATTCTAGAAAGCAATCAAGGAATGCATTTACTATTTTCCAGGCAACTCTTGCTTAGCAGTAAACAGCCTTACAAGATGGAAACATATTGCTCTCTCTCTCTCTGTCTCAGTGAGGATCTATTTCTTTCTCTCTGCAATCCCCTTACAGACCACTTTCCTCTCCTCTATCTTTCGCCCTCATTTTTCTCTCACTATGCTCCCAATATGGTGTAGACAGGGATTTGAGTGACTCTGTCAAGCTTCTCCCTACATTCCCCCGGTCTGTGTTAAATTGGTTCAGAGCTTAAGTAGAGTGTGAGCCTGAAAAAATAAAAATACAAGCATCACCTCGAGGCAAAGTGACCCTGGGTAAAAAAAAAAAAAAAAGATACATAAATATGTCCCTGACAAACACACGCTTGTGCATACACGTACACAGGCTGAGTCTAAAATGCTGTATTCACTTCTAATTCATCACAGAGTCTGTAAAGATCTTTGCTTTAAAATCAAAGTATACTTATATAATTTCTCATTTCAACCAATAAATTAAATTTAAAGTTAAATTTTTATTGCCAGCGTCTTCTTTCCAACTAGTGGATAGAAAACAATTATTTAGTCAACTTGAATCTTGACATTGGTACACAGCGAGAGAAGAGATTAAAAAAAGACACAAATGACAAGGATGTTGCATTATTATTAGGCAAGGAGCCCCAACTAAGATTGCCCATTATAAGATATACAATGCAGTAAAATTATGTTCCTATTTTAACTTATATACAGTATATACTTCAAAGTACTTCTTTTTATCACAATCAAAGTATGCTAACCCTAACCCAGACTTTGAGAAATCTGATAAAACCTATTCAAATCTAATTATGGCAATGCAGAATAAATGCACAGATCTGGTGTGACTATAGCCTTGCTAACCAATTTTCACCACATGAACTGCAGTTACTGAAGCAGAAATGAAAACGGTCACCTTGTCCAGTAACACAAGTCTTACTTTACTGTAGTTCTTATCTGGGTTTTTAAAACTTTTAAATAATACCTGTGTACCAAACTGATTCAGAAAAGTTATAATTTCAGAGACAGAACCATTCTTACCAAAGAGAGCCCAGGAAAAATTTACCAGTACCATATAATCAGCACATCAATTTCATAATCAGAACTATCCCAAAGATACAATTTCAGCCGGCCTTACAGCTATTTATGCACTTACTAATCATTGGCAAATTTGGATTGTAATAACAGCAAATCACAGTTGGCACTTCATATGCACAGCCTGAGTCCGTTTCATGCCTTTGTGCATGGACCCAGGTTATCACACAGGGAGACAAGTTAAATAATAGTCAGCCTCACAAAGTTTATTTAAACTGCGTACATTTTTCATGTTTCCTTGCTTAGCTCAGTCACTTTTTCCTGCTTTTTCTCTGCCTATCGTTTGATCTTGAAGCTGAACAGTCCCTCCACTGTCCTGTGTAATGTGAGCTGTCAGATTATATATTTCCACTCTGCCAGCTGAACAGTTTGACCAGAGGGCAAAGAATGAGCCCAGATTGACAACTAGCACAGTTCAGTGTGCTGTAACAACTGATTTGCCAACTCTCTAGCCGACTGAATGATCAATTCGTGGACTGCCCAGTTTCTCACATGGCCCTTTATTTGGCGAAGGCACTTGAACTACTTGCACTAAAAATACTATTTTTACCAAAGAATGGGAAGCTCCAAAATGTGGATACAAGACATTTTAAAAATGTTCTCCTCGCCTGAAATTATTTCAGAAAATACATCCCCTTTTTTCTGCTCAATAAAAGAAACTCACATTACTGGTTGTAAATCCTTAAGATATAATCTAAAAAACATGATTTTCACCAAGGTGTATTCATTTCCAATATCTAATAGGAACCTCACACAACAGTACCCCAAAATGACATCTTTAGCAGTTTGTTAGAGAGATTATCAAGATTCCTGTCTTGTTGTCAGCTGTCAGCATGTTTCAGTACCACTGTGAGCTCAGATTTTATGTGGTTTATTGGTTGTTCATATGAAATGGCTCTAAATACTGTCTCTTTTCATTTGACAAAGGTCAGTCTCCTGATATGAATGGTTGCTTTAATGGCTAATGGAACACACTACTGTGGAGCAACATCAGACGCCATCTGTAATGAGAGATTCTTTATGTGGCTTTTGCTGTGCCCAATAAACAGCAGTTCTGAATTGCTGACATAGTGTTTGTGTAGATGAACAACTTAGCTGAGTTTTATAGCAATGGTAAAAAAAAAAAAATATGCACACTGTTTAGAAAAGCAAAATGGCCATCACATGATATTCTCCTACGGGAGGAACAGGCATTTTCTTTTTTTCACATAACATTTCATACCATCAACATGAGAAGCTACTATAGCTCCAGTATACTGAGTGACACTGTGCCCTTGGCACTCATTATTAGCAAGTGCAGCATCTCAGTACCACCGGGCCTATTTGCATCATCAGGCCACCATTCTACCATAAGTCGCTGACTATGGAGAGTGCTGTAATTCTAAGACCCAAAGGGAGTAACAAGCCCAACAGCTGCCTCAGGGAAGTTATCAGTCCGTGTTATTGTTTTCAAGCTCATCCCACATGGTTTCCTCAGAGAGCAGGAGCAGTATGGATGGATGCTGCTGACCTTTTTGTTTCAGCACTTATGTTACAGGTGTCATTGATGCTAGCAGGGACCAGTGGCTTTCTCTTGAGGTGTGACTCCATCTGGTCACAGTCCCATTGCTATTTGTTTGCCTGCTGGCATGATACACAGTAATCCTGCCAATTCAGCTACTGTAATTTACAATTTACTCTTTAATTAGATTGAGTGTTTGTACCTGAGGGCTGAGTTTAATTGTCTTACGTTGTTACATAGAGTATTTCACTGATGCTTTTTATTTTATGTGTCTTGCAATGATGAAAAAAAGTAAAATAAACACTTGCACATTCTTTCATTGCACCATAGCAATTCATAACTCTGGAGATTGGCAATAACAGTCAGTCAGTCAGTCATATCAGTTCCACAGAGAGTACTAATACTGATTTTCTTTCCTCATTTTAACTTTTTTTTCCTAGCTTGAATGCAATGCTTACCCAATTATATGTAGAGCACCTATGTCTTTGATGACCTTCATTACATGAGCCTGTTACAGTTAGTATAAAAATAGTATATAAAATATTCTCACATTTTTACTAAAAGTGGTAGTTGTAGTGGTAGTAAGAGTGTTCATTGTATAACATTTAACTGACCGAAGATAAAGGGGACAGTGTGGTTTAAGATGGTTTGGCATTTCACTGTTTTTCCTCTCAAATATTTTGTTATATATGTTAAAGCCTTGGGGATGACACCTGGATCACATGACCTTTAAACCTTGTTTAGCTTCTTGTAGATTACTAGCATTTTGAAATGTATATTCCTTATATTTTTCTTCTTTTAATTATCCATATCAGGTCCCAATATACCATTCAGAACAATTACTGGTGGGTTAACTGTATATGAACCTCTAAATTATTACCACTTTTCTTTGGCACTTCCAACCGATGACATGCTATACATGTAAAACAGCCTAATTGTGTAAATGGAAGACACACTCATTTAGTTTCTCATAGCACTTCCAAATCCCCAAATTTCCTTCCAACTCTTTTTATTGTTTTGAAACTCTCTCTATTACAGAGTATGAACAACAGCAGCCGCAGCTCTTCAGTTTAAGTGTTAGAGATAGAGACAAATTATCATCCAAATCGAAAACAATTATGGCAAGTGAAAGAATACATTCTTGAATAAAATAATGCAGTTTGTACTACATAAAGTGGGGGTGGATTAAAAATGTTATTTTGTCGAGAAAGCCTGCTTGAGACTTGACTTCACTGCTGTAATTACATTCACCCCGTACAGTCCAAATCTTGTACATTCTTTATGTAACATTAGATATTTAGTTTGCGGGGGATTGAAGTGTGATCCCTGGCCTCGCTCATTATCATGCAAAACAGTTGCATTATTCAAGTGCGCTGCTTCTTTTCAGTGATGGATACTATTTCATATGAATTAGTCACTGCACTTCAAGTGAATTACTTACAGCTGGGTGGAAGGCAAGGGTTGCTTATTACTCATGATACTAATGCTGCAGTTTGTTTGCTTCACTCCTTTCGCTGCTCACTCATCTGCATTCAACATTTTAAGCATTTGTCTGAGCAAGTGATTAGAGGCTCCATGTCTTACTAAAGGGCACTTTATAGAACATTTGTCTGCTCAAGTGGTCAAACCCGTGACCTCACTGTGACAAATGACTCTCTAATCACTAAACGACTACTGCGGTTCCACACAATCCGCTGCTAAACAATTTGTTTGCATCAGGCCCTTAGTTTAAGACTTGCTTATCGTGTGTGTGTGTGTGTGTGTGTGTGTGTGTGTGTGTGTGTGTGTGTGTGTGTGTGTTGGGGGAAGTAATTAATAGCTAAACTGATAAATGGCATCATTACCATTTATTGAAAACGTGGTCTACTTCTAGTGCAAGATGACAGCCAGTTGTAATCCCCGGTTTTAATGAGGAAGGCTTGTAGTGTTCACACGCCATGTCAAGGAAACTTCTTCTTTGCCCTTAACTCAGGAATATCTAGCGAGCAAAACTTAATTTAATCGACGAGTGTGTTTGCATGGTTGAGTGACTATAAGTGAGACACTGACAGCTTTTTCATCCAGTCCTCCTAACATTTTATTCTCTCTGTGTCTCTGTCATCAGTGTTGATTGTTTAATTTTTAAGATTACAGTTATCTGTGTCTGCATGGGTCTCTTTGTGTGTGTTAGTGGACCAGTGTTTGACTTTCAGTGTTACATAAGTTTTATTGAAATAGCCCTTGATAAAAAAAAAAATCTGAATAAAGGAAAAAATGTACTGACAGAATTGGCAGCAGTAGCATTACAATAGAGAAACATTATGATAATATTAATAGGTGAAGTTCATTCTGCATGAGTTAATATTAAGGGTAATACGTTTCAGGCAAAGTGTGGCTGGTACAGTATGTAGCACAGTTGTAAGTATGAGCTTAATTTGGCAGCTTGAAGAAAAATAATTGGCAAGTGAGATGTTTCATTTACCTATTTATGTCATTTAGAAAACTAAACGGCACATCTTGAGCAATGCAGTATTTGATACAGCCTAATACCTTCTACCAAATTCCTTTTGCCTCATTCCATTCTTTTGTTTATATTTTATTTCTTCTATTGCTTGTTGTTACATCAGACAGTGATGGCAACTCCTCTGGCAGATGATAACAGCAACTCTATGCGAAAACTTGAAATGTTTTAATGGTCCTGTTATCTAGTTAGATATAGTCATATCCATTGTGGCCAGAGCTGGTGTTTGCTACCTTATCTCTGCGAGACGCAGGGTGTTATTCTCCTCAGTGTCTGTCTTGAGCTCAGTGTGTAAGCGAGGGTTCACAGGCAGAGAGGATGATAATTGAAATCCTGAGTGGCAGGTCACTTTCATAGTAAACAAACACTGCATACTTTAGCTTCAGTAATTGCTTTTGAAGAGCGGTTACAGCAGTAGTCTGGGGGGAAAAAAATGCAAACACACTTGCAAAAGCACACACACACACTAAACACGCATGAAAAAATCCCAAATGCAGCTCTTTCCTGCAGGGTCATTTGCCATGGAACGCTGCACTAGTGGTTGGCCTGGGACCTTCAATGACAGGGCAAATACACTCTTCCTCTCGTGACTGACACACACATACATGCGCACACTCAGGCTGGAGTGTAGGCCCCCGAGCTCACAGAGTGACTTCCATCCCTGCCTTCTTTCTAGCGCAAACGGAGCAATGGAGCAACCATCCCTGCAGCTACAACCGTGTCTCTCTCAGCCTCTTCACTCGTGTATCCCCCGAGTCCCAACCTAGCTCTCCAAGCCCACCAATTTTTCCTCTCCTTTCCCCTCTGCTCCTTCTCCTTTATCCTCCTCTCTTCCCCACCCCTCCCTCCTTTTGTCCTCACTAGTTATTCACTCATCCACTTCACTGTCCATCCCTGAGGCCCCATCCTGCTTGTCCATGTTCTCCTTTTTTCTCTTCTTCTCTCCTCTTTACTCAGCCATCCCACCTCTTTTGTGCTCAGTGCCATTTGTTTTATTAGGCAGAGTTAAACCTTGCTGGGCTGTGTCTCGGATCACAAGTTAGCTAACAGTCCAAATGGTAAATTGGTTGGCATTTGACCAGACTTCTTTCTTCATTTATTCTGGGCTTTTTTCAGGGTTTTCCTCCTGTGCCTTTTTAATCAAGCTTCAGTCTAACATTACATATCCAGAAAAACAGGATTTCTCGCTGCACCCTTTGAGATTGTTTCTGCCTTCAGAGCAGCTCTGCCTCCAAGAAATGTTTGTATTACTAAAAGTTCAATCTGCCTCAAGAAATCTCTCTTCCTTTGATTTTCCCTCTCTTTTTTTGCATCCACCATCTCCCGTAGGTCTCTAACTCTCAACCCTTTACTCACATCTCTACTCTTAATATCAGCTCTATAATTTCATGCTTATACTTTTCTCTTTTTCTCTCCTTTCCTGACCCTCTTCTCTTACCCTCGCCTCCCCTTTTTTCTTCTTCTTCTGACACCCTGAAGGCGAGCCCTCTGTAGTCAATCAGTGCATTGAGTGCTCCCTCTGTCCCCCATGTTCCAGCCTGGCCTAATATGACTGTCCCTCTGTTACATCCCAATCCGTCCTCCAACAAGCCTGCAATAATCTGTCTAACACAAAGAGACACTTCCCGTCTCCTGAGCTTTGTGACGGTGATTCAGGCCACTGCGTTGCTTCCCCAAATGGCTCACAGCTGCAGAATATTGACATTAACCTCAAATGTCTCTCTTTGAGTCATGTATTAAGTTATTATGCCGAATGTGAATATGCCTGTGAACCTGAAGAACAACTCTCTTATAGAACTCAAAGGGATTAGAAAACTTTGGAAAGTAACACATTTTTTTTTTTTTGTATTTTACATCACTCGAACTTAGAGTGTTTGCTACTGAGTCATGAGAAAACTAGACAATACAGATAAAATGTGTATTGATATGATATGCTGTTGTTCAAAGCCATGTTGACATGTGTAAATTAAATTATTGTTCATGAATTAAAGTGCACTACTTTTTAGAAAATTATGTCTTGTGCCCCACCAGTAGTAAACAATGCTGCTGCAGTGTTTCCTCTAGGATTTTTTCTTTAGCAGTGGGGGCAGGCCTTTCCGAACAACAACCCGACACGCCAGGGTAGGGTATTGTTTAACTTCATTTCTGGGTTAGCGTCATCCTTCTGAAATCAGTCATTTCAACAATGCTATACAGGCACAGAGTGTTCTAAATAATACAGCTAATGATTTTAGCAATTGCCTTTAACCCGGACGAGTTAGTGGCCAGTTTGTTGTTCACGCTAGCATTATTCTCCCTGGGCTGATTTTTCCTGTTGTCCACTTTACTGTGAGCACACTGGTGCCTTGTTAAATTAGTGTCACCGACATATTTCATGATACAACACTTTCACTAACTCCAGACACACTAAATAGCAGCATCAGCGTCACAGTGGGTTCATGATCTCCTTTTTCTAATGTCAGTTTTTCAGGAAGATGATAGCTCATAGTTGTAGACCAACCCTCCACCACAAATTGTACATTAAATTAGATTGGATCTGTGGTTGTGTAAAATCTAGCTCCCACTCTGATTGTGGTTTGAGCTTTTGGATATGTTAATATGTGAACTTAATCTACATATCCCTTGTATTTGGATTAAAGCTTTGACTGTGCTAGGGCTGCATGTTCTTGGTACTGTTTTTTTTTTGTTTTTTTTTTTAAAGGCAGTAATCCGACCTGCTATGTGCACACTAGTATTACACTAGTTTTCCTCATCTTGGATGCAGTCAGTAGGGGAGCTGTGCTGCTGACTGAATGCACAAAATGCTTAATTACTCAAACAGGTGCCTGCCACAGAGGCAGGATTGATGCTTCAAGAGTACTCAATTAATTGAAGCCCATTGTCAATAACAGGCTGTGAATCATCCCTTAGATCTTCCCTGATTTAATTTAGCAACACACAAGGATCAACAGTGTTAATTAGAGATTTACACAAGGTAGGGGCATCTGGTGTGATTAATTTATCGCGTACTCTCAGAACGACGACTCCATACGCTTTTACTCACTTCCTGGTCCGTGGCTGAGGCTTAAATAAGCTATTCATATCACATTAACAGGTAATATATTTCATGGCTCTCTTGAGGGAGCACACATGATAGACATGACTAGACATTACTAGGTACGAAGAAAAATGAGGTGATGATGTCCTCTATCCTGAAGCTAATTACGAGTTCCCACTGACCTTGTGTGGAATGAGTTAACGTAAACTGATGTGCACACACGGGAAACCACAGCCAGCGGAGACAGACTTGCATACACATCTACATATGAATGCTTGCACACACTCGCACAAATACACACATTTTTCTAATGCGATTACCTCGGCAGACATTTATAGACCCAGTTAATCTAACAGCAAGAGCGGTGCACCATTTCATATATTTGTGTTTAATTCCAATTAAACCTGGGCTGTGGACAAACTAATTTTCTAAACCAATTACTCTGGAAGGAGATAAAATACAGAAGCAACCTTTGAACAACCTTTTTCTCCATGAAATCTCTAACCAAAATAAAACCCAGATATACAAACCTCCTGGTAAGCCAAGCCACATGGCAGCATGGTTACAATAAACTGCTGCTGACATTTGTCAGATTTATGTGTGTGGGAAGTGCAGCTCTGCCTGACAGCCTGCAGTCAGTCTTTCTTAGGCTAAGCATCTAATAGAGGTAAAGCTGTGCTCTCCAGGCTCAATATCAGTAACTATTCAACATGATACACTGTGGGACTGCACAGTGGCTCAGTGGATTGAACTGTTCTTGGATAACTCATATCGGAGAGCAGTAGGGGTCTGTGTTGAAATCTTTGCAACTCGTGTCCTTGAGCTCTCTTAGGGTTCCTAGCACAGTCCATATAAATTAAATGTATATGTACTCTACAGTAGATTACTTGATGGTGTGATTGTTTGTTCGTAAAATAATTCAAAAGCTTTTACCTTTTTATACTATTATAATTTTACTAGTAAAAGTGTTCAAAAAGCAGTTTCATGAGAAAGGGATCTGCCTTCATTGCAGATTTAACGACATCCAGATTCTTCACTGATTGAGACCTTGAATCCTCCCCAAAAATTCAATCTCCTAACTAACCCATCACCACCCCTGCAGAGGGCCTGCAGAGCCCCTTTAGCTCCAGATCTTTGATCAGCCAAGCCAAGAGCATCCTAAAGCCCTGCCTTTGACTGCTGTTGGACCCCCTTATGGAGAAGTCTTGCCTCATGGTGTGGCTCCCCCGCTGGTGTGAACCATAGATCTGCTGGCTGGCAGATTCAGAGCTCTCACCTCATAGCATAAAAGTAGATATTAATGTGGACATGAGTCTTGACAAGTGGAGCTCATACATTTTTCAAAACAGCACCTTATTTTCTAATTTACCCTATTTGGAGAGTGCCATTGGAAAATGGGTGTTTGTATCCTTTAGGCTGAAATGTGCAGTATTTAACTTATAATTGAGATACAGATGCAGTTTAGGGGAAAGGTTTGTTAGAAAGGCAGCTCACTGACAGCTCTGTTACAAATGTATAACAAGGAATGGCATACAAATTTATTTATATATATATAAAGAGAGATAGATATAAAGTCTGAAAAATGACATTCCATTTTTTCACACCCATTCAATGACCGCTACGTTATTGTCAAAGTTTAGCTCTAATAATATATGATTATTAATAATTGTCAATAAGAAGAATGTTTATTTTTTTGTGTTTATTACATTTATTTTAATAAAAGATTTGGAAACACCACAGCACTGAGACACAAGACGGAGTGTTAGATTGACACACAGCATCTTGCAGTGATGCAACTGACTGTTGAAGCAGAAACTGGGCCTGAAGGCCTGATGAATTGCCAGTTTATCCATGTTCATCCATCACCTCTGGTCCTGAGCTCTAGGTAGTGACCAAAACAGTGAGATTGAGGATACAAACTATATATGAGCTTCCTTCTCTGTGTTTTCAGGGCTCACCCTTAGGAACGGGGCATCTGATAAGATGTATCCCACATATGCTCCTGTGGAGGTATTTTAGGCAAATGTACAAACGTGAGGGGTCCCCAGGGAGGACCAAGAACATGATAGAGGGATTACATATATTATGTGGTCTGGGAATATCTCAGAATCCCCTAGAAAGAAGTAGAGGACATGATTGGGAGGAATGACACTTGAACGACTTTGCTTAGCCTGTCAACACCACGACCTGAACCAAGATAAGTGGGCAGAAAAATGAATAGGAGTGCACACTGAAAACAAAAACACATATCAGTAGAGGTGGGCGATATATATCGTTTGCGAAAATATCATCATGGTTGTTTTGACGATGTGCAAATTTCCATTATCGAGTATTTAAATTACTTCGCCAAAAATATTAAAACGCACGCGGAAACTCCTCACATCCACTTAATTTACAGTGCAGCAACGCTCTCTACAGCATGGCAGGATTCAGTCACAGGACTAGTGGGCCTACGTGATCACATGACATGATCACATGACCTCTCACTAGCATCCTCCTTGCAACAGTTTAGCAGCACGTTGTGATGGTAGAGAGAAAATGCAAGCACCTCCAGTCCCTGAAGCTACCAGTACTTCAGATGATTTAGTGCCAAGATGTGGGTCTACCTCTCTGGCATGGAAATGGTTTGGTTTCGAAAATACTTTTTTGGCGCAACTCAGACAATTCCAATCACATTTTAAAGGATATCGACTGATTATCGTTATCGCCAAAATCCCCAAAAATAACGAGATATTATTTTTTGTCGTATCGCCCACCCCTACATATCAGCCACTCAGGAAAATCATTTGCTTCCTTCAAATCATCACAGACACTGCATTCTACTTCATTGCTCATTAACCTCAAGTCACAGCTGTCATGACAGTAATTATGTGGAATTAGTACATCTGCTTATATGTAGACACAGAGTTTAAGGGCAATGATAAAATGGTTCCCTACTTGGGAAGGTATCAAACAGCCAAAACACTTCTTTGCTACTATGGGTTTGTTGCCATGGGAACAGATGCAAATGACAAAAGGGAAGGAACACCTTGCATTTTCATTAAAGCACTTCACAAATACTGTATCATCCATGCATACATGGTGTATGGGAGAAGCAAATACAGAGAGCATACACACCATACAATATGCTGCATTCGTCTGTGTTGGAAAAACAGCAAGTAAGGTATTTTAGGCTGCCTTTTCACACACATAAATATGAAAATATATACAGTATACATTGCATCAGGTTCAGTAGAGAAGTTATTTGCTTATGTTGCATTGGCCCTACATGTAACTGACTGTACTATTAAGAATATGCAAATAATGTTGTGAAATTGGAGATTCACGTAGTACAAACAGCTGTTTGGCAGGTTTTGTTGATTGTGTAAACTAAATTTAAAAAGTGAGAGACTACATTTGCTGTGTCAGGCTCCCTCATTCACTCAATTACTGTTCTCTTCATAAATAAACTCAACAGTTCACTGTGTAGTGAACATTAAAATGATGCTTTGAACATGTAAACTGTGCACTAAGTTTTACATTTACATTCATTGATACTTGCAGCTTTACAAACGTGTTGAATCATCAAATACTTAGTGTACAGAGGAAAACACAAGTGTACTGTTGTTTAGAGGTCAGTATAATGCATATTTACTTACAGCCATTACCATGATGTCAAGGAATGATAATAATAATTTAATACAATCTCTAGCTGTCTTACACACTATACTGAAACCATAGCATAGCCTGTATATGTTGGTCTGTCATTTTCAGTTCTAGGAACATGTTCTTATGTGCATTGAATAACCTAATAATGTTCTTGAATAACTGTTCAAGTCTCGATATATATTTACATTTTTAAGTTTTTCAAAAATGATATGAATCTAAATGCTCTCACTGAACGTCTATGGGGACTTCCTCACATTTCTTTACTCCTCCATTACCCTCCCTAAAGCCTCAATTACTGCAAAAGGCCAAGCTTGTCATTATGTTAGGAATGTTAATTTCCACCCTGAAATGGCAAATTATTGTATGAAACATTGCATTTAAAATGCCGATTTATCAAGGCCACAAGAGGAAGAGAAAGATGGAAGGAAAAGAGCAAGAAAGTCAGTGTGCAGACAATTTAAGACATGCCAAAAAAGTCTAACCCATTTCTGCAGTTTAGATCAAATAGATTGCATTTAAGCTCTGCAACGTAAGGAACTTCTAGAGGCACTCAAAATTAGAAATAGAAAAGACAAAAATGGCTGGTGGGTGAAAGAGACATCAAGAATGGAGCACATTGACTTGACTTCCGTGCATTTGCAGTGCCTAGTTTTCAGCCAACTTTGGTCTCAAATTAGGCCAAGACTTTTTTCGTAAGTGACATCAGCGTAATCTTGTTCAATATATCTCTGCAGGAGTCCCTAGATACAGGAATTATCTGTAAGGCGGCCTCTGCGCGGGCTGTCATTGAAGACCCCTGTTGAGGGTTTACAATGAGTGCCAAATACAGAAAAAAATCTTTTTGCAACCACCATCTACTCTTTATAATCCTATAATTTGTTTTAGATCATTGGCTCTGAGAAAGCTCTTTGAAAATCGAATCCAGCTCACAGAAGACACCCCTAACATTTAAAAATCCAATATTTTCTCTCAAAAATGTTTAAGTCCCAGAGGTTCAGTTATGGCTCCAAACAGAAAATAACCTCTCACCATCAGCCATGCTTGTCTACTGTAACTGTTCGTCCCCTGCCTGGGAATGGGACTGAGGTGTCCCATTGCTGAGTGGGATGTGACCTACTCCACAAAAACCCTCAGCGCCACATGTGGAGACCCGCTTGACACAAGAAACCTGAGAGAATAGTGACCTTAGGTGTCACAGCATGAAGGTACACTCTATGGAGACCACTGTCCAAACTGAATAATGTGAAGTCTCTAGACGATTATTATCTTCTTTATGACTTTCTCATGAGGTCCTTTCCTTATCATCCTTTTTTAGGTTTCCTTGGCAGCTTTTCTGTACCTGAGCTCACTCATCTTTTCTGTCTTTCTTTCTTTAAATCCAACCATCCATTAATTCCTTATTTATGTCTCTGTTTGGCTGCTTTTGATCTGACTTTCTCATCCTGTCCTCCCACATCCTGTACAGACCACCATCATTAAAAATGATTCTTCTTTTTCAAATGTAGGTTTCTGTTGCAAAATAAACTGCATTGTCTTTAGTCTTGAGCTCTACTGCAAACCTATCTTAATAAGATGTAGCTTGAGATGAATTCATTGAGACAGCCTTAGTCATAAAAAAGTATTTATTGTGACATTTCTTTGAAGTTTCAATACAGCAGTTTTTTTTTTTTATTGTACTGTTAAGAGTTCATAGTTCCGTCAAGTATTATGATGCCCGATAGAAAGAGACTACACTTTACTGTACATGTTTTTTTTTTGTACCCTTTGACCATTTT
Source organism: Dicentrarchus labrax (assembly GCF_905237075.1). NCBI lineage: Eukaryota > Metazoa > Chordata > Actinopteri > Moronidae > Dicentrarchus > Dicentrarchus labrax. The sequence continues at coordinate 23,896,322 of NW_026136705.1, read as the reverse complement.
CTATTCCACAGCTCTGAGTTTGTTGTGGAATAGAAAAGTAGATAAGTACTTTTCTGGTGTGCATACAGGACCAAAAGCAGATCTTTGGATGTATGTGTCTTTTAGTCGCAGTGGCAGCGTGGCTTTAGGGACTGCCTATGCCGGTCAGTTGATCAGTCAGCTGTCTACCCATCACTTTGATGCAGACTGAAATATCTCAGCAACTGCTGGTCATTATTTTGGTTAATATTTTCCTCATCCGAGAAGGGTGTTGGGTCAGTGATTATTCTTAGCATGTGTAGTGTTGTTCACTGTATGACTGAATGTGCATAAACCATCTGAAACCCTTATAATTAGCTATGTCAGGTTGAACATTTTTACTTTGCATAATAAACTACTGAAGCTTAAAATAACAGATTTTGTCCCCAAGAAAGTTGACAAAATGCCATCATACAGAAAACCAAAAAAAGATATTTTTTGTTTCCACACTTGACAGCTTAGAATAGGTGTTAAAGTGTACTCTTTGTATCTAGCTAAAAGTAAAATGTGAGTGACATTTACTTTAATTAAGTCAAACAGTTTTGAATAATTCAATCCATACAAGCAAGATGATCACACACACATCAATAATGTTTTTGCAGTGCACCTATAGCCCATGCTATCGCCCTGCTTGTCTAAACCTGGGAATTTAATTTTGCAATAAAACAGAATATTGTAACAAATCAAGGAAGCATGGCTGCTGACTGCTGACTGCTGACTGCAGAAAGGCCAGCTGTTTCCCCAGTTGCTGTACTGTGTAGGAAAGAAAATGGATTTGACTTGAATGCAGCCTAACAGTGTGGATTTAGCCATGTCCTGCACCTTACGGTCTCCCCAGTGCTTGTTGGTGTGTATGCATATCTACCCACACCTGTGTGTGTGTGTGTGTGTGTGTGTGTGTGTGTGTGTGTGTGCGCACTAGTCCACATGTACAGTAGGCAAGGCAGTGCAGTGAGCTCATTACAGCAGCTGATGAATAGATTTCCGCTTGGGTGGAAGAGGAGGCAGTGGTGGTTTCCGCCTGAGGATGTTCCTTCCCAAAGAGCAGGTGGGACTCCTGGACACAGCCTCTCAGAGCTCTGAACACTTCCCCAGGTAGCTGATATGGCCTCCAACTAGGCAAATACTGTTCATCATGATACACCCGCTGGCAAGCTGATAGAGCACTGGGACAATATTTGGAAAGCATTATTCTGGATAGTCTGCTTTGTGTGTGAGAGAGAGTGCTTGTTTGTGTATGCATGTTTTCCGAAGGGCTGATTCTTTTTTCAAAGTGTGTGTGTGTGTGTGTGTGTGTGTGTGTGTGTGTGTGTGTGTGTGTGTGTGTGTGTGTGTGTGTGTGTGTGTGTGTGTGTGTGTGTGTTCCCAGAGGGCTGCTGTATGCATTGGTGTGATTTGTGTTGCTGGTTGGTCAATATCTCATACTCTGTGGAGAAGCTGCAGCTGTACCCCATCTTGATGTCACTGCCACTACAATTCGGCTTTTATGAATATATATTTTCAGTGTGATTCGAAGACAAGATGTAAGTTTATATACATTGAAGACATCAACTTAGGTTGATTCTGCTGAATTACGCTACTCAGTTAAATAAATTATCCATCTCTGTGTGTTTCAGGCCACAACAATTATAACAGGAGGAGAAATATAATCATTTTTCCCTTTGATTTCTACATAAGCTGTTCTTTATTGGGTTATATTCAGGCTGCTCACTTTTGAGAGTCTGGTTTTGAATAAGTCAATTCATGTCAAGTTTATTTGTGTAGTTGTCACGAATGTTTCTGGTTCTTTTATTTGTGTAGTAGAGAGAAAAAAACTGATAATCTAATTGTAGCAGATGGGTTGTTATACAGAATCATCTAGGAATCCCCTGTGGCAAACTCTTTGGAAGAGGCTTGGACTTTCAGCTGCCAGTAGTTCCTCATAGGATGCTGATACACCTGGCAAGATGGATTGTCATGTGATCTAGTGATTTTGTGCTCTCGTGAGTCCAGCTGCCTAGCCAGGTTAATAAACTTGTGCTGATGAGACAAATTCATGAATGCGTCATTTCCTGTGCGTGGGTGAATGAATGTCTCACCAGAAAGGCGGACTCTGCCATTTTTTGTTAGCTATTATTTATTTAGACAGTGGGGAAGTAGCAACAAGACAAAGCCATGTGAGGATTAAATCTCAGGTCAGCAGGGAAGCATTTATTTTTTCCCGAGGAGGGGTTCTTAACCACTTAACTGTCTCTGGGCGTTACATCAAAAATGACTTGTTCAGATGGATATCTTTTCTGAAGAATATTGTTGTCTTAATATTCCTCCAGGTTTCTTCCCCATCTGAATGAACAAAGAACAGTGGTGGATTGCAGCTGGCTCTCCACATGATGAAAACACACAGACTTGACTTTGATGTTCTAAGCCTTTGTGTGGTGTTTGTGTAGGCGTGTTTGTGTGTTCACTAGGTATTAAAACCATCTCGTCCTATTTCATTGTTGTTGTGCCTGTTTTGCCCTGGATCTCATCCCGTTGTTATTTATTAACAAAAATGACTCACTTTTATATTAGAGACATTTTTCTTTTAAAGTTGAATATGCACCTCTTTCCAGCCTCACTTTCTGCAGTTTCAAGTTGCAGAGTATAGCCGATGTGACATTTGAAAGACTTTCATTATAATTACTGTTTGAGGAGAGTCATTTTGCAGTGACAGGGAACAGTAATAGTATTGGTTTAATGTTACTTTTAGAGTCATATTTCTTCTGGAGTGTGATATTTTAGAAGTGAAGCTACTTTGGCAAATGTATTTTCATTCATCTTATGCTGGCCACATTCAGTGAAGGATGGCATGTGTGACGAGTCTAAGTCACTGTGTCCTTTTCAAAGTACATGTATTTCTTTCTCCCAATTGTCCCAGGCATATAAGCAAACTGTTACATTAGCAAGACCTATTCCACACCTGTAACCTACGCCTAACATAGTGAACTTGCTTTCTGCTGTAATCGCTGAAACAGAAAAGCTGAATCTTGGGATAATTTGACAGTAGTTTGAATTTGTTAGTAAGCACTTCATCTTAACTTTGTGTTTGCCCTCAGTTCATATCGTTATGGGGGCCTTTTTAACCATTGCATTCTGGGATTGTTTCTTGTAGTCGGTCCATATTGGAACAAGACCAAAACCGGAATTTTTCAATGACTCAGTACAGCCATTTGGTGTCAGTTCAAATGGCATTGTTTTCACCTGCCTTAATGAACCAGAAAAATGGAGTAAACACAAAGGAGTTAAAATAAAATGTGCCCTTTAAGTCAGTATGTAAAAGTAAATAGCCTTCCTTGCTAATGATTATTGGTAACGTGTTGCCGCAATCTAATTTTAGTTCTGTCACCACTGGCAGCTTAGCTCTCCCATCAGTACAAAGGCCTGCTGTCACACCACAACGGTCCCTAACGGTGAAATGACCTTCCAACTCCAGTAAAACTGCAGAGTCACACCCCATCCTCCACTTTAGGCTGAGAAGTTTTCTAAAAGCAGCGCACATCACCATCACCAGCCACAAGCTATTTCATGCCCTTTCCCATTCAAACTCTTAATTTTGCCTAATAAACCTATTCCTTTTCTTAGCCCTTTTTTGCTCCTTTATTAATTCATCATTCTGTGGTCACAGGAATTAGGTGAATTTACTAAGGCTCAGATTTTCTTATTAATGGTTGTTTGTAATTTGGTGCACTAGTTAAAGACATCCCACTGTTGTTTTCACTGTAAGCTGCACTCATTATAAATCTTTTCCTAATATGTAAAACATAAAAATGAAAAAAAATGTGCTGTGTTATGTTTACATTTTTCACTTAAAGTAATGAATAATCTCTTTGTTTCTGGATGTTACTGACTGTGACCATGAGTGGACACTGATAATGTTTACGTATCGCTGTTAAAGAAAATTGACCGTTAAAGAAATTATTCCAAAATATTTCATGTGGGAGTCAAGATACTCCTATTATCACTGCCATCTTTTCAGAGTTACCTGTATCTATATGTTCCTTCTGGGCCAAAAGGTACCCCCTTTCTTTTAATAGCTGACAATCTTGAGCCTGAATTGTGCATGGAAAATGAGCTTGAAAGCACCATTTGATGACATTTAGTATTAATGTTTCCTTGGAAGATGTTAGATCTGCGATTCTCGGACAGATCCATCTGCATATATTCATGGCAATTATATGGTAATTTAAGAGGGAAGCCTTGCATTCATGAATACTGCTCATCAATCACAATGCCACATTTAAAATTCAGATTCTTGCACTGTAGAAGAACATGTGATGCGGATGGCCTACTTAGAAAAGTGCATGGCTATCCACATAGGGATCGATTCAGCTGCTAAAGTCATGGTTTGACAGACTTAACTCCATAAAAGACATTATTTTATTGGGACTTGAACTTGTACTGCTTGTTCTATCTTTCCTGTTATAATTTATGACTTAACTGCTTTAGTGTAAGATATGTCTGAAGTGTCCAATTATATATCACCATAATGGACAAAGGACAGTTGCTTCAAAATCAGACTGATGTGGTTGAAAGTTTTATTTCATTTTAATTTGAGAGCAGTTGCCCTTTTTTTTTTTCAAAATTCAAATCACTGACTTTCTGTCAAAGCAGGAAATTGTTATCATATCAAATTATTCTGAGGAAATACTGAGGTAGAGGTTTCTAGAGGGAGTAGTTAACATATCGAGGATTGCATAAATGTGGCAATAGAAGAGTTACAATTTTGTTAGTTCACTTACAACTAGGGGTGCACGGTAATTATCGGGCCGAAAACAGGAAATTATTACTTCATTCCGATAACTCCGATATCATGACGAATAGCCCCGATAACATATATAATTTTGTCAGCACGGCAGTGCCCCGCTCTCACTATGAGACCTGAATGGCCTGCAGTGAGTGCTGCGTTCAAGTGACGTTGGCATAATCAGAACTTAACTTTTAGCTCCAGTCATATCTGTCGGAGCCAACGCTTCACGTGAGCCGTTTTCCACTGGAATACTGGAGGAGCAACCAGTCCCGTTTTGAGTGCATGGCCCAGCTTGCTCGGAAATATCTGTCAGTGCCTTGCACTAGCGTCGACAGCAAGCGCTTGTTTTCTGCTGCTGGACACGTGATGACCGAGGAAAGAAACAGACTTGCATGCGAAAAGGCAGAGATGCTGCTTTTCATTAAAAAAAAAATCTTCCCCTGATCCATCAGGAGGTAGAAGGGTAGATAAATAGGTTGAGTGTTGAGAATACAGTGCAATATCAGGTCAGAACATGTGCCACCTTTTGAAGTATTAAAATCTCTCTCTCTCTCTCTCTCTCTCTCTCTCTCTCTCTCTCTCTCTCTCTCTATAAAACAACTGAACCTCATTTACTTTAGTGAAAAGGTGTTCATTTGAATGGAACCATAAGCCAAAATCATTTAAACTTAATTTTTTGTTACTATGGAATGCACTTTTTCGGTTTGTTTACACAGACAAGTCTAACTTGTGTCAGTGCATCAATTTTCTATATTTATTTTTTTGAACTTCTGGAATGCACTTTTTCAGTTTGTAATCCCAATGCATGTATTTGCATCAGTTCAAGGGGCCTTTATTTTTTTTTTGAGAGGCTTGCCAATAGTTTTTCATTGGAAAAAATAAACATCTCCATTTAAAGAGTCAGAAGTGTTTTTGTGTTTGTTCATAGTATTAATGTCATGATCTTAGGTCATGATCTCATATATATATATATATATATATATATATATATGTATATGTGTGTGTGTTATCGGTTATCGGTATCGGTTTAAAAAAAAGTTATCGTGCGTCCCTACTTATAACAACCAGTGCACCATTTGGTCTCTGGCACAGCAAGATGATGTTCTCATTCTAAATCTCACTTAGCTTGGTTGTTTTTGTGATTGAGGGAAACGGCCATCAATGAGCATAACACTGTACCTGTTTGAATCACCAGAGAAATCAGATGTGCACAGTGATTCAGAGGTCTAAACCCAAGTGTCCGCTATCCAAAACATTTTATAGGTGATTCCACAGTCTTTATAAATGTCTTTCAAACTGCTCTAAAAAGGATTACTGAATAACATATATGCAGAGTGGTTGTTAGTTATCATTGTAAGGCGAGTGATATCCATAGCTTTCACACTGTCACACTATTGTTTTTGAGGCCAGAACGCAGACCGTCACTAAACATGACACTGGACTCAAACAATTAACCCAAGATTGATGTCAGTTTCCACAGCAAAGTGGGACTGAAACTGTGTACCTGGGCTGTAAATTAGATCATGGGCATCTGCACTGGCAGCATTTAGAATGGATCACCAGGTGCCCAGACATCTGTGTGATTCCCTTAAGGGTTAGAGCTAGAGCTAGTAGAGCTGTTAGTGTGTGTGTGTGTGTGTGTGTGTGTGTGTGTGTGTGTGTGTGTGTGTGTGTGTGTGTGTGTGTGTGTGTGTGTGCGCGTGCATCTGCATGCATAGAAATTTGCATGTGTCTATGTATATGCTTGTGTACAGCGATATGTACGTGAGTGACTTGCATTATTTACAAGAAGCCACTGAGAATGGTTCTGCCAGCAGCCTTCTTACTAAACACAGATGGAATTTGGGGAAGGGGCAACAGCAAGAAGAAATAGCAGAGGGAGTGAGGTGCAGGAAGGAAAGCAGCAGGAGAGGACCACACAAAGAAACAATGAAAGAGTCAAAGTGTGTCTCATCCTGATTAAATTATGAAGTGGCCGCAGTAGCAGCAGTAGCAGCAGCAGTCGCAGGCATATGCCCAATCATGGATGAGCACTGCAGCACTCCGAGGAGAAAGAAATCACATACGCTTTAGCAATGGAAATTAGAAGTGGGAGGGAGACAGATAAATAGAGAGATGCTGTGAAAGGAATTTGTGTGTTTGTGTGTTTTTATAGGTCTGATTTCTACATCTTCAGTCTCTCATCTGTTAAAGTGGCACTCAAAACCAAACAAAGCAAAGCTGATTTATTATCTATCTCATCTCCAACACATCTCAAAACCTGTAAACACTGTGGCATTCCAGTTCGACTGTAAATTTATCGCAAGCAAGTTTTTTTTTTTGTTCACCATAGATGTCCCTGAAGGACATTCAGAATTATTGTCCAGTAGATTATCTTAACACAGTGTATGTGATGTTTTAGTCAAACATTTAACAAACAAATTTAAAAGCAGAAATTTGGATTTTACACACAGAAAATAGGAAGGATGCACTGTTAATGTAATGTCTGCATCTTTAATAGCTCACATCTCTCGACTTTGTGGCCTTTTGAGCATGGACAATTTTTCATTTTAACCTTTATTTATCATTACACTCCCCCTCGGGGAGTGCTCTGTACAATCTCAGTCGAATCTCCTGAACAGCTCCATTGGAACAGGTGGGTGGTTAAGCGCCTTGCACAAGGACACCTTGACAGCACTGGTTGAAGAAAGGGGGTAGTATTACTCATTATGTCCTGCAACCAACCAATTTTTACTGCTCTGTCCAGGGAATTTAAACTGAAAAACCTTCTAGTCACAATCTTGTTTCTCATTCTGTCTCCTGCCCAGATTTCCCCAGCCAAGCTGGGGATTCGCACCAGCAGCCTTTTTTTCTATAACCTTAATTCTCCTGCCATTTTGACCATGTTGGGTCAGTATGTTTAGAAAAACCAAGGTGGTCACTCGGCTAATGCTGTTCATCACCACAGTAATACATCATATGGCTCCCATCTATAACACGTATTAACTAGACGTTTACCCTCCTTGTGGTTATAGGGAGAGAGATGACATTTTTGTGAGGTGCTGAAATTGCAACAGGTATTTTAAGGCCCAGACCATGATCCTGTTGTAAACAAATTGTTCTTTTTTGTGCATTCAAGGACACTACGGAGACTTGAGAGGTGGCAAACAGAAAAGCAAACAATGTTTTAGTTTGTCTTTTGTGTTGGTTTCTTCAGTTGTTAGATTGTCCTTGAATGCATCAGTGGTGAGTTTTCAAACAGTCCCCGCTTGCAGCAGCATTACTAGACAATGATTATGTAACTTTGATTAAAAGACAACATGCAACAAAATCTGCAAGTCTGCAACTTGATTTTCATACTATACTGCACTGCAATGAACTTAAACCAGTAGCTGCTTTGAAGGTAGGAAGTCAATCTAAAAACTAATGAGATACATGATTTTGTAGTCAGTGAGCTATAACACCTGTTATCCTTTAAGGCTTGATAAAAGTGGGGGGCTCAGGTAATGTTGACAATTACTTCAATTTCAGTGTGTAACATTCGCCAGTCTATAGTTGTGCAGTACAGTATTAGCAGTAGGGGTTAGTGGAGTGAGTTCAATCAACTTCCCAACTCTGCTACAAATTAGGTTCAACCAGTATGAGTTTTTGAAGGATATATATTGTTTTTTTTATTAGATCAAAGCTGCCACAGTATAATAGAGCCAAAGGGGCAGGTTATACTTTGAGTTTTTACAGACTACTACCCCAGAAGCAGTTTATATATTATCCATGATAGGGGTGACCAACAACACAAACAGGTAGACATGCAGGTCTGATACTCAAACATCGGTCCCATCTGTTTTCTTTCTAATATAAAACACAAGCTGATTTTTGTTATTTCAAACTTCAGATGGCATCAAACAGATAAAATTTTACTCAAATATTATATAGCTCTGTTTACAATTAATTATTAGTAGAGGATTACAGTACTGATTAATCCAGAATTGCCACTACATTGTTAAACTGAACTTTACAGATTACTTGTTTGTTTAATATTTTGGTCATGCAGTAATTCAGTTCAATTCAATTCAACTTTATTTGTATATCGCCAAATTATAACCAAAGTAATCTCAGGACACGTTTAAAATAGAGCAGGTCAAGACTGTACTCCTTATAAAATTATTTAGAGACCCAACAATTCCCAGCCAGTATTATGCCAGTACTATTTTCTTTTTTTCTTTTTTTTTTTCAATCTTTGTCACCCTAGCTATGATGGCTCTCTGCTCCTGCAAGCAACCAGTTCTTGTATTCATTTCAATTGAAACGCTGCAGAAAATGCAATCAAATGCAAAACGTGTGACGGGTGTAGGTTTAATAACTTGTGTCGGAGGCTGATAGAGATTAGCAACGATAACATGTGCTCTACTCCTCCTTTACACTTCAGAGACAGTGGCGGGGAATCTCATGTTTATTAACATGAAAATATAACAGACAGTTAATTTAAGAGGTCTAGTTTGTGCATTAGTCTCATGTGGTCACCATTGGTGTCCTGATCTAACCTTCCCTGTTCTGAAACACCTGTTTCCTGGCACTGACAATATTACCTCCCCTTGATCTCAGCCCTGGCTGCTTGTGTGTGTGTGTGTGTGTGTGTGTGTGTCTGTGTGTCTGTGTGTCTGTGTGTGTCTGTGTCTGTGTCTAATGAGGTTAGACTACAGTACATCTTCCACAGTGTTGTTACTGTGCTTTCCTTTAGCTACCACTGTTAGCAAATCTACTCATTTAGTAGGAAGAGATGCTTCTCTGCAAGAAGCTGAATTAATATGGAACTAAATTACTCATTTGACTTCACATCTCTTGTAAAATATGGTTCACGAGGCAGAGTACTGCCAATTAGGTTTAAACTGGTGTCAGCAATATTTTTTGTGATCTTAGGAAATAAGATTTTCTCACTTTGTTGAGCTCCAAAAAGTTTTTCTCACTTCCTTTGCCTCATATAACATCATCTTTTCCCTCATTTTTTACTCTAATCTTGAAATATTAAGTCTGTCCAACTGTGAAGTTCATTTCTTTGATTTATCTAGCATAGTAAAATACCTGACACTCATTTGCTAAGGCATTTTAAATCTGATGGAAGAATATGGAAGAGTTTTCTAAACATCACACAACAATAATGTGATTAAACAAAGAGTGGTTACAGAATTGCAGATGAAAATGACCTCGTATGGCTAAATCTAGCACATTTACATAGTGGACATAAGTCCTTGTGTTGTCCCTTTTAAATAAATAAACTTAAAACTTGAGAATAGAAAATTGCATTGTGTATTATGTCTTTATAGTGTCATTGAGTTCATTAGTTCATTCAATTGAGTGTGTGAATGAATGAATAACATTTATTTTGAGCAAGAATATCATAAGTACTAAGCTGAGATAAGTAGACTTTTAATTTCTATTGACACCTGCAACTAAAGCTTGTCTGATTAAGAGTCTAATTTGATTAAAGCTGTTGAGAACACCCAAGTATTGCCAATGAGTGTTGGATTAACATAATCTATAAATGTCTGTCTGTGTAGGAAACGGTGGAAATTAGATCAAATTTGGAGCAGCACTTGCATGCAATTTTGGGTACTTAATTAAAGCAATATCAAGATGGATGTCGCTGAGAAAGGAAAGCTGACACACACCTTAAATTTGCATTAATTAGAAGGGAAACAAAATGTGGACCGAAAACCCCACTATGATGAATAAAATGTGACAGTGATGGTGTTGATTGCTTGTACTTGCTGCCACGCACTCATGCCACACCATGTAACATGGATGTTCCAAATAATACAGTAGATGATTCGATAAACGAATACATAGCATTACTTTCTATAAGTGTAGAGTCTTAAAATTGAAAATAATACTTCTCTTATTGAGGCTTTTGTACAGATAAATATTGATATGTACGTCTTTCTTCCCTTAGAGATGATGGCTGTTAATCCACTGTTTGGCACAGTAATTGCTCTGATTTTCTTTCTTCATAATTCATTAATTGCTCCCTGTCGATTAATTATTCCAGATGATGAAAACGCTCCAGAGACACTGTAAACGCTGTTTGCTGTAAACGCCTCTATATATGGACACCAAAGCAGATTTCAAAACAAGGACGGCTCCCTGCTTGGTGCAGACTGAGCTACTGTAAGTGCCAGGATGCCACTAACCATTTTTAATGAGACTTCTTTTCATAGGTTCTCTCTGCCTTTAGTCATTCTGTATGTTCAGAGAGAGTTGAATTTATAGTATAATTACTCTTAGTGTGTCCGGTTGTATAATATCCCGAAATAAACTGATACAACAGTATCCATGAAATCCTGCATGGATACAGCCACTGGTTAGTAGAGAAAGTACTCAAACCCTTATTATTCAAATATTTTTATTGATTTTTCAAATCCTTTACTTAAGGATTAATATCAAGATGTAAAACAGTCTATTACAGGAAAAGGCCCTACATTAAAAGTTTTACTTAAGCAAAAGTAAACTGGTACTTAAACATATCTGCTTTTAAGATAGATTGACCAAATCAATTACAAGTATGAAATCAAACTCGCTATGTTCAAATTTGTCTCTTAACATTGCTGTTGCTCTGACATTCTAGAGAAATTGAGCTTGCCCACCATAACTCATCATGCACAGGGATTTGGTAATTAAAGAAAGTACAGCAATGAACTGTGTTTCCCTAATGCTCTCAAATTAGTCACTGTTACAAGCAGGAGTACTCATGGGTACACCGTGTTACTCCATATTGTACTGTACATGTGACCGACTGACCTAAATCTGCTCCACTGCCTCTCCATATTTCAATATAATCTGCCATTTAATACTCCCATTTCTTTTTTAGTCTTTTTAGTATCTAATTGTTCAAAATATACCTAAAATCCAAATCTACACATGAAGCATGGATTCTAAAAAAAGAACCCAGTTACATGCATATAAATAAGTTTTAATATTTCAATCATTCACACATTGAAGGTCAAGTCTTCTCACTCACAACTGCACCAATGAACTTCCTAGGTAGCTTTCCTCAAACAGATCTTTTTTCTTAATCAGTGTGGAAAGCAAAAACCTGCATATACATTTTTTTTAATTTCAGTCTGATATGTGCAGTAACCTGCAGTAGCAGTGAACATGAAGCTGTTCATTATGAACAAAACTTGTCTCAAATATTTTATCATGTGTAACGCAGTAAAAAAACACTACATCAGTGGACAGGAGTAGAAATGTATTTGAGAATCTCATGCCATGCCATGTCATAAAATAAATCAACACACTGTAGCTCAGAGACAGGTTGTCTTGGATTTTCGTTTGGTGAGTGACAGTCTTTGGCATGAGGGGAGGGATTTGGAGGCTTGGCCCAGGATCCGGAGGGGCCAGAAAGCCAATGGGTATTTAAATAGCTGTAGATCCCAGGCTTTGAAACATGTCATTCCAGTTGACAAGCTGCCGACTGAAAGACTAGCTCCCACCGTTATGAAATTGTTATGTTGGGAAGCCCTTCATCCCTAATGGGGATATTGCATGAATTCATGAAGAGCACAGTTAGGAGAGGGTTGAAAGGAGGGAAGAAAAATCAGACTAAAAGACACCAATTCTTCTTTAGAGGCAATTCTCCAAAGGGACACAGAGTTGAAATGGGGTACATGTTTTTTAACTGCCTAGCACCAATGATAAATTTACCTGTTCTGCGTTTGCACTGTGGTCATTTCTATAAATAGTCTGGAGGCAGAAAAGTCTGAATAACTCGTAGTCCATCCAGGTCATCTCATTATTAATGGTGAACTACAACTTTGGCAAAACACATTTCATGTATTTCTTTCTACTTTTGGTTTGACAACTTCCTGGTGGCAGATGTGTGTGACCCAGATAGCTTCACATAATGAACTGGGGTGGCAGCATGCAAACAAGAGAGTCATATCAACAGAGGCCAGACCGGGAATTCAGAAATATATGTGTTATTTGTTTGTGTTTTGTTAATTTCCCCCTTCATTAGTTCTGTTTTCTGGTTAATGGCCTGCTCTGCTACTATTTCTACCTGCTGGCAGAGAGAAGGACTCCAGTTGTAAACCTCTAATGAGTCAATATCAGTCCACTGCTGCCAGTGTACCTTGGGGGAAAACAATTTAGCATTCAGTGCAGTCAAATGCACTCTGAGTTGTCATAGATTGATTCATCGTTTGATATATTATTTTTTCTCTTCCCTAACAACAATAGGTAGTGGAACAGAATATGGTCAAGTCAGTCATTTAAGCAAAAAGAAATTTGAGATTCGGAAAATCTAAAATTACTGATCTCAACACCTATCTCAACACAGAAATGTTTTAACATTCCAGTGGTCATTGTAAAAATACCGTGGGGGCAGGGGTCATTTTGTTACAGCTACCTACCAAAGGAGAGGTTTAGGCTTTGTATAGGAAGTGACACAATCATCACGACAAAGTCAGAATCCTCTTTATCATCTTTATGATTACACATTCCAAACAAACGAAGAAAAACTAGATTTGCCACTTATTTCCACACATACTGTACAGCAAACGTAGTTTTAAAATGTATAACATTTTTGTTTTACAGTCTTGTTTTATAGTCTTTCTTTCAGACTAACTACATCTCCTACAAATATGTGTATGCTACTAAATTACTAAATACATTTTTAAGGAAATGTAAATTCTGCCTGGAATATATTTATTGGCAACATGACATTCTTAAACTGCACAGACAACATAAAGAGGTAGTTTGGGTTTGAGTTTGGCATAAATAACACAAGTTTACGTGGACTTTTTAAAATATTAATTAAGACCACAATGTTCCCCTAACCTTAACCAAGTGCTTTGTGCTTGTTTAGTTTAATTGATGAAAACGTAATCTGAGCAGGCATTACATTTCTTATAAAAAGCAATTGCTGATGCAAGTTAGTTGTATTTGAACATTGTTTTTAGGATACAGGGTTGTTAATGCAGACCTGCTTAAGAGGCAAAAATAAGTGGTTAAGTTAAACTTGGACTTAGCCAAAGAACAAACATTTAAATACAATATGATAAATAAACAATAAAATGCAGCACACCAACATATTTGTAAGTACGTTCACTTTGCATCACTGACACAGCAAAGCTGAACAATTTCTTACCTACAACATTTGCATCTCAATTGAAATCAGGTGCAATCAGCTGTCCCAAATGACCTAGTAATGAACTTAAAGAATGAAAAGAGGGAACAAAATATCTTAACCTTTATGTACCAACAAGCAAATGACTACTGTGATTATTGGGATGGGAAAAAATGACCACATTACCAACTGATTGCATTGTCTCTCATTAGCTCGGGGGGGAAACACACTCATTATAATTGAGGGCTGTCATCAGAGTTGAAATTAGCTCCCTATGTTTTCTTCATCTCATGGTAATGAAAACACTATTGCATAATTGTGGAGACTCAAACATTGAAAACCAATTCATCTTGGTCTTGGGAAAACATCAGAGACTAAATTAATTCTTTTGTATAGTGGGTTTATGCATGGAATGATTGCTAATATAATTAAAATTTGGTTAAAATGAAAGAAAAGTCACAAACTTATTGCATGCAGCGAATTTACTGCTTGAAAGGTTTGATAGCAATACAGTGTACATGTACTGTCTCACATATCTCTCTCTCTTTGAGGTAAACCATTAGCTGAAATGGAAATAAATAAAGGGGAAAAGGAGAGAAAAAGTGTATTTCCAGTAAGCCAACATGCACAATAGCAGCACCCTGAGGCTGTTTGACCTGAATTGGACGGAGCCTTTATTAGTATCACTGATAACACCTGTGTTTACCCCACTATTTCATATCAAAATGGCTGCTGTGAAAAAGGTCTGTTGATGACTTATATTTGTTATTGGACCAAAATGTTTAGTTAGTGTAGTAAGTTTAATTATTCAGAACTCATGTTTAAATAAACTGCATCATAATTGCAAAAAAATCCAACTTGAATTCAAAGATGATTTTAAGCAGCAAAAAGTGTGTTCAAGTTTTCCTCGCTTTGAGAAAAAAATCTAAACTAGAAGTTTAGACTGATGTGTAGTTAGGTGTTGAAGGTGCTACATTCATATGAAAAAAAACTGTCAAAAGAGACTCCCACGCAAAATACTTCAGCCTTTGCCACTGAAGCAAAGTTGTGACCTCTAGAGAGAAAAAAAATAATGAAAGATGAAGAGTCTTCTAAAGGCAGACGTTCACAGACAGAATTTAGATGAAAGATAAAACTCAGATAAAAGGGATGAACCTTTTTCTCTTTGACGGAGAAGAAAGAATAAAAGCAGTGTTCTCAGCGAACATCCCTGTCTTCCTCTTGTTCCTTTTGTGTTGTATTTCAAGTGTCAGTATTCTGCAGCATTGATCTGCACATATGTATGTGGAAAGAAAATTACTCACACCTGCCAACTCCTCAGTGAAACTGAGAGGAGACCATACATTGTCATTATTTTACCCATGATGATTGCCATTTGAAAAGTTCATACTTTATACTTGCTGCAACTTTTTGATCCTCATTTATGCTCAGACTTCTGTGGAAGTGGAAAGTTTTACAGCCGTTTCATCTGCATGCACCACTTACTGTACTTTATACAATGCACAGTTCTAAACTCCAAACAGGTTGTCCGACATGTTCTCACATATCAAAAATACTGTGGTTTACGCAAGGGGTCACACTTGCAGAGCATGCAGGAGGAGGAAGACTAAAAAGTCCAAAAAACAACAAACTACACCGATCAACCATAACATTATGACCACTGACACTGATTCACTTAGTGAATAACACTGATTATCTGGTTTTCATGGCACCTGTCAGTGGGTGGGATATATTAGGCAGCAAGTGATCATCAACACTCAAGCTGATGTGTTAAAAGCAGGGAAAATGGTCAGTGTAAGGATTTGAGCGAAACTCAACAAATTGTGATGGCTAGACGACTGGGTCAGAGCATCTCTAAAACTGCAGTTCTTGTGGGGTGTTCCCGGTCTGCAGTGGTCAGTACCTATCAAAAATGGTCCAAGGAAGGCAAAGCGGTGAACCGGAGACAGGGCCATGGGTGGCTAAGGATCACTGATGCACATGAGGAGCAAAGGCTGCACTGTACTGTAGCTCAAATTGCTGAAAATGTTAAAGCTGGTTCTGATAGAAAAGTGTCAGAACACACAGTGCATCACAGTTTGTTGGGTATGCCGAGGTGGTCATAATGTTATGGCTGATCGGTGTATAACTGTGATTGAAACGAAGGGCAGAGCACAGGTATACTCTAGGACCCTGTGACATCACTCACAGGTGTGGTCAACTGACTGTAACTTTCATGTATGGAGGATATAGGTAAAAAGGAAATAATTACACTTCCTCCCCTAAAACCAAAGCCTAACAATAAAAGGAAAACCTCCCACTTTGAGTTACTTAAAACTGTACATTGTTCATGTGCCTCTGAAACTTTCCTTGCAAGGTCACTGCGGTATTTGGGCAGGCTAATGTTGGATGTTAGTCCAGGGTTCTGTGTCATCAGTGGGGTTCAGTTAGGCCACATACAGCCTGAGGGGGCTGTCTCCCCCAGTCCCCACATCCAGGCAATTTAAAAGCTGTATACTCATGGGATCATCAGGCAGCAGCTTGCAGGCCTCAGCAAGGGCTGTGAAAGGTCTTAAGATTACTGTAACTTACACTGCAGGTGTAGGGGAAAGAGGAGGATGGATGCTAAAAATGTAATCAACGCAGAGCTTGTTCCCAGTCTCAATCTATTAGCGGGAGCGGGGGCTTGGTAATTATTTTCTTTCACTAAATCCGCTTCACTAGGGCTGTGTGTGCAAGTGCAAATGTATTTATATTGTGTCTGTGGCATGGAGGATCTGATTATTCCTTGTATTGTTGTTGCTGACCCTTTATTGAACAAACTTTATGGATCCTATAGGCTATCATGTAGTTCATGACTATGAAAGCCTCGAGTCTCCATTAGTCAGAACTTTTACTGCCATTACAGCCAGAACAGCATGCAGGTAGGTGGCAGTTTGACTGGGCTGCAATTTGTAAGGAACCACATATTGTGTTATTGAGCATGAAAAATGTAGCAGAAAATAATAAACTGCATTGACTTGCTGTTATGGTATAGCTAGTACATTTTTGCAATAGATAGCTTGCAAAATGTCTGGGGAGAATCAAGTTAATGGAGGTTGTTGAATGGGACTGAATGTTTGTTGTACAGATTATAAAGCCCCTATAAAGCCCTTGAGGCAAATTTGTGATATACCATGGGCTATATAAATTGACTTGATTTAAAGTACATTTACTCCAAGCCTGGAGTGTTGACTCCTTCATTTTTGGTTTAATTTATTAAATATATAAATGATCAGTTTGATAAATACCAACAAAGCAAATGACCCAATGATTCATGTGTATAAACATTATTAGTACTTTTTCTTTTTTCTCACACAACTAAAGTGTAATAGGTCAAAGTTGATGAGGAAGTTGGTGTGCACCTTGCACAGTTTGATTAACTATTATTTTGCTTGAAATCAGTTTGTTTATAACCTTAATGACTGTAATGATGATGCATGTTTCATTTCCCATCTCACTTGTTTGTCTCCACAGATAAATCACCAAAATCTCTTGCATGATATGAACATAATTCTGTTCATAGATGAATAAAATAGATATAATGCATTAAAAAAAAATCATCGCACACACACGACTGCCCCCACTAGTGGAACACCCAACAAGGTGAGACTAAAATAGTTATTGAAGATAAAGCGTATTGCTGATGTTTCAGTCCTAATGATTCAGCTTTTGGCTGCTTTGAAAACCAGCTCTCTCAGCTGTTTCTGTCTCTGCCTCTGTTTCCTCTCTTAAGAGGCCACTGTCACTGTGAATAATATGCGACACCAAATATGAACCCTTATTTATGAGCTCCAGGATATTTAATGACAATGACTTCAAACCAGTAATAAAGAATTTCTGTAAAGTGGGCATGAATAGTTAGTACTGAGAAAATCACTAAAATACGTCAAAATATAACAGCTACAACTCACTTAACACATAACCAAACTCATTACAGCCTTTGTGCAGTGCACTTTATGCTAATTAAGTGATTAATTAGAACTGATTGAGACCATAAAAACAATCTTACAACCTTATTTTCAAGCAACATTTTAAAAAACAGCTGTACCTGCTGAGTAAATCAGCTGCAGTGTGATGAAGAACCACTCACATCATAATCATTAGCGCTCAAAGGAAAGGTGTAAACTGTAGACAGTGTCATTACTTGTGAATTGGGGCCTCAGCAGGCTTTTTCACAACACTAATTATCAAAACAGTAGCAACAGTGTCAATAATAACACACATACTGGTAATTTTTATAATAGTAAGTATTTACGTGGTTCAAAGAGGAACCTCATCCAAAGAAGGAAACAGGGCAGTCACTGTAGCCCATGTAGCTACTAAACCTGCATGTCCCTGTAAGTTACACTCCTCAGACTGATGGGTGTCTCTTTGAGAGTGAGTAAGTAAGAGTGAAAGAGAGTCGGATCCAGAGAGAGAGAGGAAGAGATATAGGCCTGATGTGTATAGTGCTGATGTGCAGTTTGAGAAGCCAGTTCTAGACGATAGGCTTGCAGACAGACAGGCAGGCGGGGAGTGAATCCTACTGTACTATTTCTCCTTCACTGCTTTGCCAATAACTTTAGTGTTGCAATGGGTTTCTCATTTAGTCAGTGCCAAGCTGCACAGACTCTGATAAGACTTCCTGAGCACACACTGATCCACTCTGCTGAATGTATGGTGAGGCAAACTGGCAGACAGCTTGCCTGTACTCAAGAAATCTAGAGGCGTCATTTTAAATCAGTGGGAGTTATGTATTAGCCGAGAAATGTGGGAGTCACTTTAAAGTATGAATCATCACTTTTTGCTGCTTTTGATATGGGATTATTGCTCACAATATCAATAACAAGTTCCCAAGAACAGTCCCATATGGGGTATTAATTTATAAATTAAAAAATGTTGTTTAATCTATCACTCTGACCATGATATTTCATTCATGGTCTGCCATGACAGCTCACAGCTGATCAGCTGATCGACTATCCGCTGACTCCTCCAATCCATAGCACCATATTTAGTCAGTGAGGTCTTGACAGCTGATTCTCTTACTCTGCTGTTGACCTAAGTTACTGTACGTTCCCTCAACCCCCTCCTGCTGTTGTTTGTAGACGGATGCTGTTCAAACTATTTTGAATAATGGCTTTTGTACCATGGTTTTATATTTATGGTAATATGTCTATGGGTTTTTTATTGCTCTTTCTGCTGAATATCTCACATGCTTCTCCTCATCCTCAACAGCAAAATCCCTGATGTCAAATATAAAAGCGATAAGTTGTTCTAATAAATGCTGCTACATTCTTTGACACATCTCTAACTTCATTTCAGCATGTAACTAAGGATTGATTTTAAGTTATAGGCCTTAAGTTTTATTATTTCAAATTCCATTTTTCATCTATTTATGGTTGGCATTTTTTCGGCAAAGCCATTTCAAACATGGATGTTCAGTAATTAGCTCTATATATAAAAGGGGTTTCAATATTACTGGCAGAGTCCGGCTTTTCCGATTGCGATTACCTGCACACCCTCAATGGATTCACAGGAATGATGATTGTATGCATGTACTTCAGTGGTACAATTTGTAATTTCATCTTATTTATAGAAGCCTTTCTAGTTAGCTCTCCCACAGTCAGATGTGTTAACGTACTGTTAATTCAAACCACAAAGCTGCAGCTTCACATTTAAAGCATCCAACCAGTGAAACATGAGGTTTTGTGAAGCAGCAACAGGAAATGCAATCTCAGAATATGGAACTGATTGCCAATCGCAAAAAAGGCATTTTGTAGAAGAAGGCTAAAATAATTTACTTAAATTTATTTCTTACCTGGGTTAGTGACTCCCGTGACTCACTCGTCATACAAAACACTGTAAACTGTTTTAAATTTCCTTATAAGTTAAACATACTGAAAATATAGTATGCTCAATATTAAAATTGAGAAAGTTAAAGGTTTAAGTGTTTTCTGTCACAGCAGTCAAAGAAGAAATGCTGGATGGACTATTAAGCTCACAGTAAGCCGATTTAAACAGCTGCCAACAGCGATTATACAATATGGGGCTCTCCTGTGACTTGTGTCACCCTTCCAAGATTGGCTCAACTCTCTTAGACCTTGCTGCCCTCAGGAGCAAAGAGTGTCCATCAAATTCATAATTATCTGGAAGGGAGGTCTATCACCATCGCATATTAGCAGCACAGAGACGGCATGGCAGTAAATAATCCCATCATTTCAGCCAGGGGAGGTCAGGCAGACATAAATTTAACACAGAGCACTTTTACATCCTGCAGGGCATTGTAGGGAGGTTTCATCATCTGAAGGATTGATGATTTGGATTTCCCCTTCCCTCCCTCTGTCTTTTTGCCAGAGCCAAGAACTTATCCAATAAGTACAGGAGAAAGTTTTGGCTTTTTTGATTCATACACATCTGAATTGCAGTGGATGTTTGACGGCTTTGTTCCTTTGCATTTCTCCACTGGATTTCTGAACAAATTGTTCTAGCGAGCAACACCTGGCAAATCAGTTTTGATGCCATACTAGGACAGGGTCATGCTCTGCTATTAAGGAATGCCTTTTTGTCAGGTCAGAAGTGAATGATATCCACTGAAGGTAAATGTTTCACACATACACATGTGTTATGCATTGAAATAAACAGCATAAACTATCCTAAGTCTCGCAAATTGCAAAAAAGTTCCACATCATTTTTGTTACTGTATTTCTGCTGGCATTGGACAGCAAACAAGATCTTCTTCTTTTGTCATTTTCCTAACTCTGGAAAGCACTTAATGTTTCTTTCCTGAAGTGCTCTATAAAAGAAATATTGCTGCACCACTGGAAATAATGGCATCTTTTGGAAAGTTGCTGATTTTCTGTAGTAGAATATATACAATAGAAAAAAACACACTTTGACATACTTGCATACAGACTTGCACACTTCCCTACAACATTTTTTGTTTTATGTTATTTATTTATTTTTTTTACCTTTTTGAGAGATTTCACCCTTTAAAATGTCCATGACTTTTTGTCCTCTCATGCAATCCATTCCCTTTAGCATGACGGGGACTTTCTTCTCTGGTTCTTCTTCTCTCAGTTTGTTTTCCCCTGCCTGACATCTATAAAGTCTCAGCTCGGAGGATGCTCTGAGCAGTGGAGAGGAGCTCCGTCTCCGGGACATTGGGCGTCCATGGTGCGAGCAGCTTCGGAATCACTCACTTAAGCAGCTAACATTTCAAACGGGCAATAAAGGGAGTCCTAGTCCCTCTAGAACAATAAAACAGTGTTAGAGTCAGGGGTGGATGCACCGTAATACAGACAGATATTTCTCTGCCACTGTTGCAGCTGCTGCGCTCAGCAGAATGAGAGACTGAATCAAAGGACATTCACTCCAGCAAAGAAAGAGGGTGATTCACTGTACGTCCAGGTGTAACATTCACTTTTTCACCATGGCCAGAGGATTAAAGGTGTATCTGGATAGAAAAGGAGGTCATAAGGGCATTAAAGTAATTCATGACCTTAATCAACCTCTGTCAGTGCAGCAACATTGGCTCTTGCACAAGTCTTTAAAGTGCCCTTAAAATGTCCATCTCCTTTACATGTAAAACAGTAGAATTAATAAAAATTCATTTTCTTTTCATAATATGTTACCCTCTGTATAGATTATTGCGGGGGCAGAGTAAGTCCGAGAGAAAGAGAAAAGAGAGGATTGTTCTCTCCATATATGACAAGATGTAAATCAGCGTGGGGGTGTTAATTTCTTTCTGTCCTTCTAGAGCAGGGACAGGGATGACAGCTAGGTGATGATCCCTCATGTCTGATCCATCTCACGCCTCATTCCCCTCACAGGAATAACATTGAACAGGGATTTAGCCAAGACCTTGACTTAACTGCCTGCTTGTAGAGAAGAGTGCACATTGTCTTTGTTGTGTGGGTGTGCAAGTCTTCATGTTGTAATACGCAGAAGGGTTGCCAGTGTTGAGACGTGTGTGAGTGTGTGTGTCATTTTGTTTTTCTTTGGCTTTGTATTTGCATATGTATTCATACCTGACTGTGAGTACATGTCAATGAACAGCAGATAGCTAAGGTTCAAAGCATGGATGGCCCTAACACTGATATGCCAACATCCTTGAAACTGTCTTACGACCCTCTATGAAGTAAAGTAAACTAGAACACCCAATGTGTATTCATTTGCAGCTCAAAATAGTACCCAAATAGGGTTGATTAGTGACGTTTCCTACTACACAGCACAACTTTTTTAGGAAACCATTTAGCCTGTATTAAAAATTAAACAATATATTTGTGACCCATGTCTTTACTTTGTAACCAGTGAAATCTGGGCTGAGTTTTGCAGATGGTAGGACAGTCAGAAAATATTGAGATATATTGAGATAGATAGATTAACTATTAAGTCGGTTTTTTTTTTTTTCATGGTATTTAAGAAAATTAATATAGAACAATACCGGCCTCTTCCTTTAAGGTATTTCCAACATAGTCACAAATGAGCTTGATGGCAGAGATTTTACCAACTCTTCATACCTAAATGAAAAATTGGTCATATGTCACAACCTTTGGTTAGATTAGGAAACGATCACATCCTTGGTAACTCGCATTAAAGCTTTTCTGGCGACTCAACACCTAGCTGTACTTTTTTTCCCTTTAATTTATCACCCATCTGAAGGTCTCAAGCTATTTGAACAAAGCACCAATCCCTTTATTTTTCTCGAGATGTCAGTTAATTTTTCTTTTTTGACTCCCCATTTTTTTTATAGAATGCCAATTTTAATACATGGAGAAAAAAGTATGTGATAAAAACAAGTCATGTTTTTTTCCTTACTGAAGTCCTGCTCACTGTGCCAGTGTCAAGCACTCAAGATGAATAGAGAGTATGTAGTCTTAGGGGTTGTTGAGGACTTAATTATGGGCCACCCTGAGCTTTTCTTTGAGATGAGATGGCATGTTGCACACCAGGAAACCCTTTGTTAGTTTGTGTGTCTGTACATATGCATAAGCATGCAAATATGTGCCTTTTTAATATGCACTTTAACATAGAAAACCCCAGCAGGGCACGTTGTCTTTCTGTTGTAGCCTAGCTGAACCCTTGTTGACTTTGCTGCAGTGACAGTTGCGCTAGAAACTTTAGATATGCTTTGGCAGTGCTCCCCACTGCTACAAGTTTGGAACCAAAAGGTGATGCTAGGACTAAACTTCTGGAGAGTCTCCATCATATCCCTTCATTTTGCATTCATTAGCTTTGATAGTTGTTGGAGGAGATTAGGCAATGATATCCATTCCCATGTACTCTCAGAGGGGGGCTCCTGCTCTGCAGTGATCGGGCAGGGACATCACCTAATGATTTATTCATACGAGAGAGATTTTTTTCATATTTTGTTCTCTCATCACCACACTTCTGACTTGCACGTAGACCTCGCTCCCTCCCGCCCTCCTGTTAGCGTCTCTAATGCTGTCATCAGGTAATACTAAAAGCAAAGGAGGAACACGAGAAAAGAAAACGAAAACCTTGTCGTCTCCCTCTCTGTGCCTGGTGCTTATTTGCCTGCTCTCCATTTGTATTAAGTCCCTCACAGCATGTGACAGACGTGTTTTGCATAATCACTGATTTCAAGTGTGAATAAAAAATGCTGACTGCTGTCCATGATTAATTTGTGGTCTCTCATTTCCTCTCCACATCCTCATCAGGCAGAGGCTTGCAGGAGCTAGAGGCCCAGTCTCATGAGCTCTAATCCTATAGCAAAGGAGGACAAGAAGTTCCAGAGCGTCTAAATGAGGATGTTTACCTTTTGTTTTTGTGTGGTTGCAAAGATTACTTGTAATTAATTGGACCCCCTGCACAGAAAAAGCTGTCAGACAAATTACGCAAACAAAAAACTAACATTTCTTAAATGAGTAAACACTCAAGGACACACATACACGCATAGACAAATACACACATTATCTATCCCTCTTGTCCCCTTTTCCTCTCCTCCCGCTATAAAACACACAAACACATTAAATCCAGTTTACAGCTAGTGTAATTGAGGTTAATCAAATGTCTTTTTTTCCGTATCTGTGTGTTTGCTCTTGTAGGCAATGCATGCACCATGTCAGAGTACAACAGGCTGAAGAACATGCTGCTGGATATGCAACCTAAAGTGTTGAAGACTGGAGAGCAGAGCCAGCAGAGAGACATGGAGGAGAAGAGAGCACTGGTGGACACCATGTTCAAATACCTGGATGTGGACCAGGACGGCCGGCTGGTCAGTGATGAGTTGGAAAAGGTGGGCATCAAAAACACAGATTTCAAACCTCATCCAAGATATTTGCAGGTTGGGGATAAGAATGTTATTTGCCCTGAAAACTATGGCTTATTGCTGCCACCATGAAAAACAACAAAAAGTTGCTACATTTCTCGGAACAAAGAGAAACTTCTCTTGTTTTAATTAGTTCCTTTACACTTAAAATGTGAGTCTTTCTCCGCTCATATAGGGTGGTAATTGATCTGATGTTTTCTTCTTTGTGTGTCTCGCACCAGAGTAATTACTGAGTGAGTGACATGTGGCTGGAACATTTAATCATCTTGTTTAACAATGAAAAATGTACTGAGGTTATCTCCTCAGCAGGGTCTCACGGTAAACAGAGGGGGAACTGTAGAAAGGATTGGCATTGACATTTGCAGGGTGAGGAAATGAAATTATTGTGGGCATCATCTGGTATCAGGAAATGGGCATCAAAGATGGGTGTTAATTAGACTCCTCCCAACCAATGCTGTGATCTCAATGACTTTAGCCAGAATGCAGTGAACCATGTTAGAGTCATTGCTGAGCACAGACCGCAACAGGAAGAGTAAATTGTCAAATGCTTCAGTCTTAATGTCTAACATTTTAAATGGGCTGTAGCTCTTTCTTATTATGTGGAAATAGAAAGAGATTGGCTGTATGCCAAAGAAAAACAAGTTTATTAGAAGCTGAAAATGAATAAGTGCAACTTAATATAGTTTCAAAATACCAAAGTAATTAATCTTTTGTCATCTTACTGTGGTTGTAAAGGACAACATGCTTTTTCGCCTTTTAAAATGAAAAAGATTGAGTGATTTTTGGCCTAGTTCTAGTAGCAGAAATAAATAATAAAACCCTTTTCTGGCAGAGCTGCACTAAAAGATCCAACAAAAGATTTTGATCAATCACAGCTGGCAATTACTAATGCTGACATGTTGCCAGGAAATATTTAGATAAGATGGCCTTATCCTGTATGAATTCATAAATTCAGTTTAACAGAGATAATGCTTTTAAGGATCAAAGGAATTCAATGATGAACTCGGTCATCCACCCAGACTTTCTCCACTATTGGATCTATCTTTTGTCACAGATGGTCTTAGAGGGTAAAGTCCTGCACTTTGGGTATGAAATATTTTATTCAAATGCCCAAGGACAGATCAGTCTGTGTCACTGAACACATGGCTGCAGTCTGCTGTAGGCAGCAACAAGAGGAAAAAGTTACATCCCTTAATCTGCCATGTCACATGTGCAGCTCCATATAGAATCAATTGGAACAGATGAGCAAGAGGCTATATTTTTAGGCTTGGAAATCATAGCTTAAGGAATTAAACATGGGACATGTTGCCCTAAAAAACTTAACAGAGAATAATCAGTCTTTCTTGAGGCTCCAGTGTAACTTTTCGGAGGATCTATTGTCAGAAATGGAATATAATATTCAAATATAATATATATATATCTGAATATTACTACTATTCCATATATATATTTCCACATGTTTATGTTATTTACTGTGCTTATACAATTACCTTTTTTTTTTGCAGATATTTTTTTGTGATTTCTTACATTTATTTCTGACAGTTGCCACTAAAGAATACACACTAAATAAAATAATTAGGTCGTATGTCTACATGCTCCATAACTTTTGTACAGAAGCAACAGCTTTACTAGTATATAATGCAACTGGAGATATTGAGCACAAGCCAGATCTTCTGTTTATCTCCCTAAACTTTTGAACATAACCTATTCAAAGATCGTTCCCCTGAGAAAGGTGCGCCACTAAAGTGGAAGAGAGGTCTCATAAATGACAATGACAATGGAAGAGAGAGTGGTGCGTCTTCCCAGGGTAACATCTTTGAATGAACTTGTGTAGTATGCACAAGTCTTTCTAAAATGGCAAGCAATCAGGAACAGCACTTACATGACAGATTACGTATTTAAACCACCCCTTTTAAACAGAATGAAATCACTCTCAGAATGAGTCAGTTTCTCAGATTCTGGTGTTTCTGCACATGAGGCGTTTTCCCTCCGCTGAAAATGTTATTCTCATTATTGGTTGAATATAAAGCCAATTTTAAACATTACTTATAATTGCCTCTATGTTCAGGTCGGCAGTTTTTTTCAAATCACTATTGCATCTGCTGGAAACCCAAATGATCACTTGTTGTTGTAACAGCAAAGTTTGAAAGCTTTCATGAGAAGGCTATAATAAAGGTTTGATCACTACTGTGCTGTATCTTTTTATAAAAGTAAAATTTTGATAATGTGCATAACTCATACTGTATGTAAAATACAGATTTAATTACATGGATGAGTCTATGATTCTTCAGTACATTAAGAGATAGGCTTAGCGCAGTTGTTCATAGTCATAAAAGTGCCTTAGCTATCCTATTAGAACAATGCTTAAATGTTAAATGTGTGTGGTGTCTCCCCTTTGAAAATGTCAGATTTACATTAATACTGAACATGCATAATGTGGTTATATCCTACAGCATACAGCTTAGAATAAAAACGACGAAGGCAGGAGTTTGTTTGGTTTGTTATATGATTGAAAGCACCGTATGTGTTTGTGTGTGTTAGATCTCTATGAAGGAGCACCTGGAGGACAGCCTGCTGGAGTGCACCATGCAGGACCTGCTGCGTTATGACGACTACAACAACGATGGACACCTCAGCCTGCACGAATTCTACACAGCTTTTCGTGAGTATTTAGTCTTTAGTATGTGCTTTTCCCACTCTCCCTTTTCCTTTTTCTTTATTTTTCCATCTCATCCTTATTTTCTTTCTCTTCCCTGTGTACAATCAGAAAGCAAAGATACAAAGTATTTGTCCCAGAGACCATATTATCCTGTAATACTGTATCTCCTACTTTAAACATAATATGTGTCTTCTTTTAAAATATAAAACAGTGCATTTCTACATGCTGTACCCCTACCTGTCTACATTTTCTGCTAAAACTACATGCCCAGTTTGCACTTGAGCACCTTTTGATTAATTAGTTTGCTTTAGTTGACAAACAGTGCAATACATATGTCACCCATGCTTTTATAAACTAAAAATACTCAGCTTACTGTTGCCACTCTTTAGAATCTGGTGACCTCCCATCCAGTCAGCTGCTCTCTCCACAGCAGCCATCAGGATAAAAGTGTTTCAGCCACAGATAAATTGATAATTGCACACTAGCCCATGTGCCCAGACCCAGCCATGATTATGGCATCTGGAACAGCTATAATAGCCTTTGGGGTTTAGGCTGAGCGGCAGCTGAAAGGCAGGTTCCACCTTATTAAGACCAATAATCACAATTACACCGTTAATGGTACTGTAGCATCAGCATCAAAATTGCTGGACACCATGGCAACCTGCTGCAACTTCTGTTTGCAAACACACAGTTTTTATTTTTCTTTTTTCTCTTTCATGTCTCACTTCAAACTACAGTGAAATAACTTGGATCTGGATCCAAAGTGGTGATAAAATCTGATAAAGTTGATGAATCCAGCAGTTAGCTGTGGCAGGTGGCCATTTCTAAGGCTGTACCTTCAGCTTGTGCAGGTCCATTAAGCCTCACAACTAATTTAGCCTCCTAATGACTGGTTTTAGTGGGAACCGTCCTGCTATTATTCTGTTACACTCCCCTCACCTTCCAGATGGGCAGTGATCAGACATCGCACAGTATTTATCTACCTACAGGCTGGCCTGTGGGGTTCTAGGCCATGTTTGTCAATGCATTTTATGTTTGACAAGCAGTTGAAGAAATGGGTTGGGACCAATAAAACAAGCTATTGATCAGATGACACTCAAGGTTAACTGTTAGGCTGCAGAAAGGCAACACCAAGAGGGAGTAATTATTTTTGAGTGGTACATCTGGTGTTCTGGATAAT
Source organism: Dicentrarchus labrax (assembly GCF_905237075.1). Classification (NCBI taxonomy): domain Eukaryota; kingdom Metazoa; phylum Chordata; class Actinopteri; family Moronidae; genus Dicentrarchus; species Dicentrarchus labrax. The sequence continues at coordinate 23,868,309 of NW_026136705.1, read as the reverse complement.
GTTGATAGTGTTGAACTGTTTAAGTTTTCATGTAAGTGTGTGTGTGTGTGTGTGTAACTGCAAGTGTGTATGTGTTTTCCTGGGATGCACTCAGTGCTATCCCCAGTGAGTAGTCTGTGAAGCAGAGCAGCCAGGAATCACAGGTGTGTTTAGTAGGCTGGAAATTTACAATATGGGCATACGCTTGGAAAATAGAATACGAATAATAGACTGAAATAGACAGAAATTATGTGAGAAGGTATTTTGCCCTGGTTGATATTCTGCTGTCAAGCCAATTGTTAGAACTGATCTGAGGCCAACATTTGAAATAAAAGCTTTAGTCATGTTTTAGAGACCAAATAATTCAAAGCACAGGTGTAGAAAATAATACTAGCAATTCTTCTTTAGATTTTATGGTTTTCCTCTGTTGATACTTTCTTTCTTCCGCTTTGATGTGAGAATCAAAACCCTCTGGCCCTTTCCCGAAAAGATAACTCCAGCTTCATTGTTGCTCCCACAGTCACTGAACTTGTGCTGCTAAGGAACGGTAATTGTGTTGTTTTGGTCCCTTTGCTGTCTTTGCTTTATTTAATGTATAAACCTTGACAAGTACATCGCTTTACAAAGCTCTGCTCTGTTGCCACCCAAATCTATTTTTTATTTTTTACAACAAATTGAATTGAGGGGAATATGCTTGGAGAATACTCCTGAGATTTTTTTCCCTTATTCTACGTTTTACAAACCCAGCAGGTTGTTTTTATGTACTTTTTTACTTTTATGTACTGCCTCATTGACACCTTTGTTGAATAGATTTGACTTAAACATCTATTTCTTTCTCCAAGCGTATGGAGAGATTACTGGCAAGTACAGGGAGACGGCAATCACATTTACGATTGTGACTCATTTTGTCTAATCCAATCAGTACAATGATGGAATACTCTTTAAGTCCTTGATTATCGGTTTTGTAAGTAACCAGCAGTATGTAGTGTATAAGTATAGTAAGAAAATGATGGGAAGAAATTATCCTTCTAGGTTTGGCAGTGGTAAGGTTTTCTTCCACAGAAAATCCGAATGGAGGATCTAACTTAGTTTCTTCTTTTTTACTTGTGTAACTGTTTTATATGCCCTGAAAACTCACTTTACTAATGACTCACTTTACTAAACCGTGTATTTATAGTATTTATAGTATTTGTCAGAATACAGTTGTATGCAGCATGTAACCCTAAAATATGAATTGTAATCGAGGTGCAACCAATGATTATTTTAGTTATCGATTGTCAGAAATTAGAGGGACATGTCCAACACAAGTTCACAGAAGCTAATGTGACATCTTCAGATTGCTTGTTGAATAATATTCAGTTTACAGTGATAAAAATCCTCCTCCTCACACACAAGTTAGACACAGAGAACATTTGACATTTTTGGTTGATAAGTCTTGATTAAACCATGATCATGATTTTCTGTCAATTAACTATTCAATTAGTTGATTCAGCACTAAATACTATTTCTTGTCTTTTTATATTGTTTATATATATTGCAAACCACACCAGAAATTCTGAGGTTTACTGCCAGAAAAACAGCGACTTCTTTTTCTTTTACAGCAGGAGTGAGTAATCAACCTTCTCTTTGCCATGGAGCGTATTGCAGGACAGAGATAACAGAATAATGACTTTAAATCATCTCTGTGGTTAGCTAATGGTGGATGGTTTCGCAAGGTTCTATTTCTTAACATTTATTATGGTGTCAAGGATGGCTTGTACATGAGCCCTTTGTATCCAAATTAGAACCACTGTAATTAAACAGTAATAAATGTGCAGGAATTTGCCTCGAGGACGTTGGCGCTGATGCCAGAATCAAGATAATTCACAATAACTGTTCGGTAAGAAGCTGCCAGGTGAGCAGCTTTGTTGAGAGATATCTGAAGCCTGCAGATGTAATATATACGGTCACACAAGGTCAGGGCTCCTTTGTGGATACATGTGTATTATATAAAGCTGCCCTGGGGTGATACATGGACTGCGTGTGCATTATGTATGGTAAGTAACCTTTTGTAAATGTGCAGTCCAAGTTATCTGCGCTCCATTCCATAATATTGGCTTTTACACCGTTTTGTGGACTTTCACCATGACCTGCACAGTACATGTATTCATTGAATAAACCTTTAATAAACGATGTGTCCTCATGGCTGCAAGATAGAGAATGCAGTTTTGGAAATCAACACAGTCAGAAAAGGGAAGATTTTGATCATAGAACAAGGTGATAATTCAGTATTATTTATTATATTGCAATATATTTAAATTTTCTATCAGTCATCATCATTACACCAGATAAAGCTGAACACTGTAAGTGGAATTCATAACTCACCCACAGCAGGATCGAGATACTACCGCAGCGTTATTGGCTGTTACCCTTCAATTTACCACCATAAAACCAGAGGTGTGATTATGGTCGAAACCTTTAAAAGTTGTGTGTTGATACTGAAACTTTGGGACTGTTGGAGACCCTCTAGATCCTGCAGAGACCAGCATGGGAGAAGCAGAACAAAGATAAACATTGATGCTCATGAATTCAAGCTAACGCTCTCACCATTGTCAGCCCACTGGTTTGTTTATTTCACCATACTCCATGATTGACTCTGGGTCATCAAGCCAGCAAATTGGGAGAGAAACAGAGGGAAAAAGAGGACAACACCAGAAGAAAGCAGACATTAGAGAAGAAAGCTGCAGGGCAGCAGCAGAAAGACAGCAGGAACATGTATGAAGTTTTAAAGAAAAAAGATGCTTACCATGTTCTTACTCTGGCAGGATTTTTAGACTACACATTACTGAAAGAATTGTGGTTCTATCTTTTATATTCTCCCTGGAAGTTATCAATCTTAGAGCAGCAATCCAACTGCTTTTTCATTAAGATTTATTTTTCTGTTTTCCAATTTAAAATGCTTGTACAAGTATTTTGATAGCTCCAAAATTGATTTCAGGGTTGCTGAATTCTTTATCAGATTGATTTATAAAGTTTAACTTTGTTCATCCGACTAATAGAGGTTTACTCGAGCACGTAACTACAAAGTTGTGGACCTTGTTAGTGTATGTTAACGAAACTATTAGTTATTAAGGTGTAGCGCAATGAGCCAGTGGTCCTGCTTTTAATTTATTTACAAAAACACACAACTGGTGAGCATCTAACTAGGACCAGGCTAGTTTCCTCTTTTTCCTATTGTTCTTCTAACTTTTTCCCATATGCACTTCTTCCCTTTCAAGCTTGTTCTCTTTTATTTTTTCTCAACATTCTTCCTCCACTGTGAGTCTATTTGTTTTCTATGACTCGTGTTAATAGTGGAATTATATGGAGATGCTCGGCTGCACTGGCAGGGCCACTCAGCAGGTCTGACTAATTAATCAAGAGAGTGAAGTAGCAGAGATGGAGAGGGAAGAGGAGGTAGGAGAGTGAGAGTATCATGTGGAGAAAAGGGGACTCTGAAAAGGGTGGGGGAGGAAAGATTAGAGCCTGTGGTGGAAGAAGGGAGAAGAGCCTCTCCGGGGGGGAATAGCCAGTGGGAGAAATTGTAGAAAAAAATGGAAATGGAGAAAAGAAAATTAGATGGTTGCAATTGGTGGGGGTCAATAGGTTTGTAGTTGAAGAGAGTGGTGTGTGAAGGTTTGTATGTCTGTTTTGAACAATGATTTGTGTTTTTACTTTCGTATTTGTATACCTTCTGTATTTGTACATGGTGTGAATGTTTTTGTGTGTGTGTTGTATTTTACTCTTACAGTCTAAAGAAAGCATGTGCATTTTTTTTACATTTCCGATGAGATAATCAGTTATTTAAATGTGAGAAAAATATGCATGTTTTTTTTAAGGGCAACATTAAATGAAACTATATAGAAATGCTATATAGTATGGTCTAATTAAATATATTTTATTCAGGCATACTATTGGAATATTCATAGAAATATAGACAATATTGTCATAGATAAAACTGTGTTACCCCAAGTGGAAAATTTGTTTGCACAGTGTCCATTGTCCATGCCTCTGGAACATAGATGTACCTAAACACTACATGCATTCAGAGACACTTTGATGATTTGTTCTGGCACCTTTCTATCAGAACCAGCATTAACGTTTTCAGCAATTTGAGCTACAGGACCTCTTCTTTAGCCAGCCTTCTCTCCCCACGTGCATCAATGAACCTTGGCCACCCATGACCCTGTCACCAGTTCACCACTTTTCCTCCCTTGGACCACTTTTGATAGGTACTGACCACTGCAGACCAGAACATCCCACAATAGCTGCAGTTTTGAGAGATGCAACTTGATGGCCCTCGTCAAAGCTGCTCACATCCTTACGCTTGCCCCAACACATCAACTTTAAGGGCAAAATGTTCACTTGCTGCCTAAAATATCCCACTCACTGACAGGTGCCATGATAATGAGATAATCAGTGTTATTTTCCATTGTGTAGATAAAAAAATAAATAAAAATTCAGGCATTACATTTTGTTCAAAATGTGTTTGCTGTTATACATTTGTTTTATTTAAATGTAATTTCTAGGCGACAGGGATTTCATTTCAGTTATTTCAGGACAGGTTTTAAATATAATATTCATAGATATGTTTTCATTAAGGTATAATAACTTGAAAATAAGAATCGTGGTTTTTTTTACCTTGAAATGAGCTGTTTTTATCTACAAATGCTGCCATCTGTGGATGCCAGCATGTTGAACTGCAATGTTTCCACAATAGCCCAGAATGGACAAACCAAAAACTGACTACATAGTGTGCCATAACAGTGCAGGTCAGTCAGTGCAGAAAATGCAGCAGATAAACAGAATCAAATATTTTTCCTGCTGGACTTCATTTTACATCCGGTATGAATGAAGCTTTAAGACAAGCCTGATGCCTCTGCAGCAAGATAATATCTTTTTGTTGCTGCCTTGTAGCTCCCGTCAAGGTTCGATCTTTCATGTTTCTCAAGTTTGCCCTTAATCTGCACAAATGATCTTGCTGAGATCAGATATCACTTTTACAACTGGAGCCTGTTGTTCTCTGACAGCCAAGTGGATGAGAGACCTCCAGCTAAGTCCTTAACAACAAAGTGACTTTGAACTGGAGGTCTTGGAGGTTCCCTCTGCACCCACACAATAGCATTCCCTCTTTCTTCTCCTATCCTCTCTTTTATATTGTTTCCTTTCCATGTTTTCTCAACCACACTTCGTTTCTTCATCCCTTCCCTCTTTTTTTGATTTTTCTCTCACGTTTTTGCAGTTATCTCTCTTCCCTGTTTCTTTCTCTTTCTCCTCCTTCCCTCTTTTTTCTTTTTCCCTTTCTTTCCTTTCATCCCCCTTCCCACTCTCCCCTAGCTACTGTCTGATGCCTCATTACCGCTCAATGGACCTTTGCAGCTAATTGCCGGTGTGTGTATAAGGGGCTTTCTGGCACCCTCCAAGTGTTGTCTCTATTCCTGGGTAATTACCCAGTGTCAGGTAGCTGCAGTAACAGGTAAAGGGCTGTTGGGACTTTGGTCATCCTTCTTCCATGCTGCTCTGAGAGAGAGATTTTTTTTTTTTTTTAACCAAATATTGTGTAGCTGTTTGTTGTTGTTTAATTACATGATCCATGTTTCTTGTGATCTGTAGTTGGTTTGATTTTGCAATAATATTGCTGTGAATATATTAATTTGTTCATTATCATCTTGCATCTTTGATTAGATTTATTTCCCGTGTTGAAGAGCTGTTGCCACTTACAAAAACACATTAGTGAAACAGTGTTTGGCCAGACGCTTTGCTGACACTGTTTGTAGAAAGCAGCAAATAAAACAGCTTCCACTGACTAGATATAGTTAGAATTTTTGGTTCTGCATAATTACCTCACAAATACATGCACTCATGTACTCACTTATGTACACATGCATATGCATTTCACATACTGTAACACACAAATACACCTTACAGCAAGTGGTCATCCAGCAGTCTGTTCTGAATACAATAGTGAGAGATGCCCAGTGAGTCGTCATGGCAACTGTGGCTGTCCAAATCATTTATTTAGTACAACACTTAGCTGATGCAGCTAATTCCCGAGAGGAGAAGAGAGGAGAGGACAGGAGGTACTGAACACTGATAGTAAAGAAGAGGTCCAGTAAAGTAAGCAATATGAAGCATGCGCACACTCGACAATTAAGAATGTGACTTGTGTGGTGTGAGGTATAGGACTACATTATCTCAGAGTTTAAATGCTACAGTCAGGTGAGAATCTTTTGTACATAGAAGGGAGAAATATTAAAAGCAGAGGAAATGACATTCAGACAGTGTTTGTTGGGGCACCGGAAATAAAAAGAAGCAATCATTTACCGTGTGCATCTAAATGAAAAAACATGAGCACTGTCCTCAAGGGGTATCTAGAGGCAGTGGGCCATCAATCTATTTTATATCACTACTACCCTTATTGTGCACAGCGTCTGTGCAGCACTTCAGTGAAACCCTTAAACCTCGACATACATCCTTTGTAAACATCATTGTACCCAAGTATTGACATCCCTAATAGGGAGTCTGACCTGGGCATTTATACCCTTTACTCTGTGTCAGTAATAAAAGGATGAAATGCCTGAGAATGAGCATTGGCCCAAACTGCGGTGGGCCGTCATTTTGTGATTGGTTTTCCAAGCATTAACAACTGCTGTCAGATGTTAAGATTATTCTCCTTTATAGCCATAAGTTAATCGATATAGATTTTTGTGTTGTTGTTGTGATTATGTTTTCAAAAAATGAGTGCACCCTCCAGTGTTGTCTCTGTAATCATGGGTAATTTCAACAAATCTCTAGTGCACACCCCATAGCCTTTACATTTACACTGTAGTTCTTGTTTAGTGGAATTTTTTGTTATGTTAGCAGGTAGTGATTTAAAGTCTTTCTCAGTCACACCTTAAACTGAAAATAGCCACTGCTGAACAAACATCAGCCAAACCTGCGAGGGAACTGTATCTCAAACTGTACTACAAGCCTACTGTGCAGTGGCTAATATAGATCTGTAAATTAGTCTGACATATGGAGAGAGAGCTGCTCTGTTACAATGTCGCCAATTACACAGAAATCGAAGCTGCTGATTACATTCAAAATACACCTTAAACACATCTTTGTAAGATATAAACAGCTTTTTTCTTATTTCTGTGGTTGTACGGTCAAACGTCACAATACTTCATTATTGTAAGTTCTTCAAGCTTACATTCAAGTTTCATAGCAGAAAAAAACTAACTTTACCTGACTAAAATTAATCAGTAAGAACATCAAATACAGTGCAAGATGTCACATATTGAGGAAGTAGATATCGTTATCTGTTCAACTGGTAAAACTTACTCTGTTGCTCTTACTGCACTATTGCATTTGCTCTCTCCAACTAGACTTAAAAACAACAGCTAGATGTATCAAATTCAGACTCTGAGGGATATTGAAACTATTTTTAGGAAACGTAGTAAATTAATAAATGAAGTAGATGAGGCAAGTTGAAGGAAAGTCAGTTCTTACAAAGTGAGTAAAGCAAAAAAATATTTAACATCACAGATGGATGATGTATAAAACTGTAAGAGTTGCATACAAAGTACGTTAATTAAATGAATATTAAGTTCAGTTGAGGTTACGATTGTACTGCTTGTGCAATAAGGTAATATTAAAATAATCAGCCACGGGCATAGTGCATCCACAGACTGGGTCTTAATGTGTCCCATAATTCATATTTTATCCATTATATAGTCACCAACAGGATATTTGAGTGTTTTGTGTATATATTGTTATACTCTCCAGTATTTTTTAGTTGTAAATCTAAATCAAGCACCTAAATTGGTACAATCTCAGCAGGATGTCTTTGTTGAGAAAGAACAAAGAGAAGAATTAGACAAATGTCTGCCCTGACTATGTTAAACATGAACAATGAAGTACAAATTGGACTTGTAATTCATTCGACTATGCGACTCACAGTAGTTAGCAGTGAGCCTTCTAATTGCATATCATGTTGGAATGGGGGAAAAACACACTTGTAAAAATCTCACGGTACATCTGGAACATCATATAAGGATCATTAAGACATGACTTCTCATTGGTGACACACTCACTGTTCTACCAGACATCTAATATCTCTCATGATTACACATGCTGATGATCCCATCTAACACTGCCCCCACTCCCGCTTCTCCATTTCCCTTGTCTATCTATCTATCCTTCTTTCATTTCCACCACTTTAATTTCATCTGTACGTCTCTAATTAGCCATAGAGATTTAAATCCATGCTTTGGAAGGACTCGAGGGGCTTTGCTTTGACCTATTACCCCTTGCGACATTTCTTTTTCTGGTCCCCCCTATCTCTTTGCAGCTTTCTTATTTCTATTTTTCCCCTTTCTCTTTCCTTTGCAACCGACGGGTCCCGAGGGCGGCAAGTGTGTTCCAACGCGCCATAATTCACAGGCAGCAGCCCCCAGGCTGTTAGTGGCGCAGCATGTGGTCTGCTTTTATCTCTCTCCTCTAACTCCCTCTCTGGCAAGGAAATAATTCATTATCATGCCTCCATTGATTTGTTCTTTCTCTTGGCTCTTTGGTGGAACAATCCCCCCCTTTCTCTCTCTCTTTTACTTTTTTTAACACCCTTCTGCAATTTCAAACAAGTGTGTTTCCATATGGATGTGGGTTTGCCTCTCCGTTTGTGTCTGCTTGCATGGGAGTGGTGCTCTTCCTCCTCTTTCTCTTCTCATGTTCTCAACAAAATCCCCTCCAGCATCCACCTTCATCAGCTTTGAAAATGTTCTCTCAGAACAAAGGAGATAAACACAGCAGTGAAAAAGAGAAAGAAAAAGTAAAAAGGAATATAGTAGCAGATTCATAGAACACAAAATAACCCAACAAGGTTAGAGTACAACCACATAATCCGTCATGGCTGGAGAACCTCAGCTTTTGGGTACTCTGTTGTTACAACATTTCTGTGTGAGAAAGTAAGCAACATTTCCCATAGATGCACTCAGAGGGAGTGTTGTTTTCTTCGGGCCAACATCTGTTCTGTGTAAATCATCAGCGAGTTGGTCCAGATGGCTTGGTTATAGTCATAGGGTTATGTTTCAGTAAGAGTTGTTTTCTACTGTCTGTACGGTGGAACCGAACAGAGGCCAGCTCTGGCGTCACTAAGCTGAACTCGATAAACAAGACAACAAACACTCAGATCTTATAAAGGGATGAAAGAGAGTGGAACGAGGATAAAGGAAGGAAAGAATGAGTGTACAAGTGAGTAGATGTGGTGGCTTCCAGCTAAATCCAGCCAAATCGCACACATCCAAAACCCAAACAAACACTTTGGGGGCTATTAATTTCAGTTCCTCCATATTCAAAAGGAAGAAACACTGTTTTGATCAAAGTAAAGACTATAAATGCAGAGGAGCTGCAAAAAAGATGCTAATGTTGACCTGGTGATGCTGCCTGTTTACCAGGGAGGATGGAGAGAATAGGATTTGGGAGGATGCCAAAAGTATTCTGAAACAAGAAGGACAGAGAGCGATAGAAAGGATTTAGAAGAGCAGGTGATGCTTAATTGCGTGTTTCCACATGTTTGTCAAGGTCTAGAGGAGTACAGAGGTGGGGTGAGGCAGCAGGGTAAGGAGGAATCAGGGACTAGGCTGAGAAAGAGGATGGAGAGAAAAGAGAGGAGAAAGCAAGTGTGGGTAATACACAATTACATGTTTACCAGAGTCTAGGGCAGCGGTAAATACTGTGGGGGAAGATGTAGAGGGTTGAGAGATTAGAGATGACAACTCGAAGAAAGTGGGAGGAGAACAGAGGAAGGTAGAAGGGAGGATGGAGAAAAGACTGGGTAAGGCAGAAACACAAAGCAAGACTGGGAGGGAGGAGGAATGAGAAAGGGCAGATGGGATGGACACGGAAGATCGCATACACGCCTTTTTACAGTCTTTAAACACCTTCAGGGCAACAGTGATGGTGATAGTGAATGAGTTATACTCCCTCTCATGTTAGGTTGTACGCTTAATGACACAGTAGAAAGGTTTGGCAGCATTGGGCTGTTTACCTAACTACAAAACTAACTGTTTTGGAAACTGGGGGCAGTGCAACACATTATACAGCTAGGTATATCATAATACCAGAAATTTAGTAGTCGATACCAATACTAGTGAAAGTTCACAATTCTTAATACCCATTTGATACCATGGTCAAAAACAAAACAAGAAATTCCATGTACTCCAACATATACTCCTTTATTAAAAACATTTGAACGTAATTATATTTTTAAATTCACTACTTTATTCACAAGCTATTTTGATCTGCTAACCTTGCTCTTCTCTTCAGTTCTCTTTTCACACATACACACTCTGGTCTCTCTCTCTCTCTCTCTCTCTCTCTCTCTCTCTCTCTCTTGCCCCAGCCCACCTTTCTGATTCTCTCTCCCTGTAAGGTCTGTAAGGACTTTCTTCAGCAGTATGTTTTATGAAATCACCCAAAAAAACACAACTCGCACTTGGGATAATTTCACCCACATTTCCGTTTTAAAAACAGCAGGTGAGTTGTGTGTGGAGGAGGCTCGTCGTTAATGACGTAGCCTATCACAACCAACATTCTAACGAATTACATTGGCACCAGCTGATGTGTTTGCTGCTGTTCACTAAAGTCTTACCTGGTGCAACAGTCACCAGACTGTACAAGAAGTGCCCCTTCAGGCTGGGAAGAATTGATTGATGGTCACGTTTTCAGAACTTTGGCATCGACTTGGTAATGAAGTATTGGCTCTCATTTGTTTCAAAATGTTGTGTTGAGGAAAAGACACATTTTGTACTGAATATTTTGGTTGGAGAAAGGACTCCTTAATTATGGAGGGACTGTGTTTTGTATATTGTTGCACTGCAGGGAAGCCACTCTTAGGCTTTCTTGTGTTTCTTGCTGTGTTGTGTTGTTTGCCTGCTGTGGACTGCTATCTGAAGGGGTTGGTGGCCTACCAGCTCCTTTGCAGGGTTTGCTTGTTCTGTTAAATCATAAAATGATCTTATTATCAGACCAAGCATCTGACACCCCAGCTTAATGCCAGCGACTGCTACAAGTTATAGTAATCCACAACAGTAGCTGATTGTGCCTTTTATTTCCATTTTTGTAATGCTGATTTATAGTTTAAGAGGTAAGGGTATTCCTCATCTGTTAGAATGTTATGTTATGTAACAGCCAGTACATTTAGTGACTTTCAAATAATTTCCTAAGCCAAGTTTTGTGTTTGGTAGACCTTGAAGGTACAGCTCTGACAGCTTCAAAAAGCTGAAATAGTCAAACATTTTGAAGTGTGTATGAGGGAAAGAGAGGAAAGGTGATGATAGAGGAGCAGGTAATCCCAAATCTCCAAAGTCTTTATTCTCAAGAGTGCGGCCTGATTCTGCAGCTCAGCTCAGTGCTGCATGCTCCCAGCACATTGTTATGTACTCAATATCTCCTGTGGCAACAAGCGCCTATTCAACCTAGTCTTCTAAAACAACATGCGCTGAGCTGGCTTGAGGGTTAAAGCTCAGAGCTTCTTTTGTACCAAGATGATGCAGTGTTTTTTGTTGTTGTTGTTGTTTTTTTTTGTTTTGTTTGTTGTTTTTTAATCTGCCATGCTTAATCCCAGTTACAACCTACATGCACGTGGAACACCTTGATGTGATGTTGTAGTACACATCAGAAATCCAGAAAGAAATTCAAAAGCTTTTGAGTTTGATGCCTCGATGTCATGAATCGGGACTATGACAGTCGGGATTGCAGTGAGCTGTAGACTGCATTGGTTGGGAGGCAGAGAGACGGCCCAGTATCATTCAACTGAAACCTTCATGAACTTAAATATTTATTTTTACTCAATCTGTCAATAAATTGTATACAATCTAATGACCCCTCTTTAAGATTCACTGTTGCAGCTAGTGACTATGTTAATGCTGCTTATTACATTGTTTGTTTATTGTCTCATGGAGGTCTTTGACAGAAATTAAGCTCCTTTAGTAAATTCTTTGCTGACAGTGTGTTAGTCCATCACATTCAGTCAGAAAAAGAATATCACAATTTGGACAAATACCTCAGTTTGTAAATCTCATAATGAACTGCAATAGCAAAAACGTCTGAATCAGCCATTGCCGAGCTTCTGTGTTGTCGCCCTTTTACAGCATGCAGAGTTGTTGGCCAGAGAATATGCCTTCGGTCAGATTGCTCACACCTACAATGTTAGTGTGTCAGCCAGTGTGTGACAAACATTAGCATATACTATCTTTTGTAAACACACAGGTCACTGTGCTCACTACTTGAGGTCAGATCCATATGGAAAGAGTCCAGTTGGGTATCAAACCCACATCCTCCTCACTTTGAGTCGACAGTTCTACCCTCCAGTCTCTGTGCTGCTTACATATAGTTTAATCATTAAGCATGCAGGAATTTAGCCTGAAACTTTCATAATTATTTTCAAAACTCCTGTCATGCTTGGAGGATCCATAATAATTTAGTAGTGTGGTGTAGACAAACTTTCTTCTCCCATAATTCATTGCATAGTAGACAGAGAGAGAGAGAGAGACGGAGAGAGTACTCCAGGGGAAAATATGGAGCAATTAATCAACTTCATCAACTCATCAGCAGCTTTTTAAAAACCCTGTTAGTGCATATAATGTGCCACGTTACAATGCCTGTTTGGTTCGCTTTTCTGCTAATTAATCAGCCCACATTTTACCAAGGTGTAAAAGAAAGGGATATTTTATACTGGACAGATAATGTGAGAGTACAGAGAGACTACAGAGAATATTTATTGTTTAAAATGTAGGTTGTTTCAATAGACTGATCTTTAATAGATGAGATTTAATGAATGGTTTCTGTTATGAAAGTGTTATTAAATCATTGGTTCAGACACGCAGACCTAATTAACAGATGTAATGTGGGCCAACATTAAAAAGCAAGAAGAGATGGCAGCATTGGTAATGTTTTACATCATGCATACTATTTAGAGGTTTTAAAAAAAGTCAGTTTTAATTACTTAATCAAAACACATATGTTTAAAAAATGTTGATAACTACTACTAAAATTAGCCAGATTTCCTGGAACTCAGAAATAGAAGAAAATATACGCAGGAATCATCTTAATGGTAAATTTGATAAATCAACCAACACTCAACTATATTAATCTACACATTTCCATTTATTATTCTACAAAGTCATGCCCTTGTCATAACATGATAAAGAATCCCAAAATCTGAGCCAAGTAGATTCTCCCATTTGTATTTATGTCAGACACAAAAAAGGCTCTCCTGAGGAGTTTTTGTTGTTGTTTTGTTTGGTTTTTTTAGCAGCAGTTTTTTAAACAGAAAGCCTGCATTTCAATCTAGGAGTGTGGAGTTTGAAAGACGAGAGTGTTTACCAGACTGAGGGGCTCTAACAAAATATGCAACTGAGTGGCTATTACAAAATCCAATAGTGCAACATTACCATAATAGGCTAATACAGATATAGTTACCACGGGATGATGGTTGACAAATTTCTTACCATGTCATACTATCGTCATATTGCCCAACAATACTAAGTTGAAGAGAGAACTACATCAGAGATCCTTAGTTTGGACCATTAGTGACTCAAATACTTGCAAGGTTCGTCGCAGGCATTAGTTCTGTGTTAAGGAAGCAAATTTTTATAACCAATACTCAGCAAGACTTACAAACTGTTTGTTTGAAGTGGTGAGTAACCCCAGAGGTGCTGTTAAGCAATTGATCTGCAATTTCCAAGTATTTGCCCACTACTATTCTTCTGACTGATGGTACAGATGTAGTGTGTATATATAATGTGTATATATAATAGGATATAAGTAGAGTGATAAATATCACTTCACTTAAATCCTCCACTACAGTGACCATCCTTCAGTACCAAAGCAGGATAAATGAACAGCATGAGCAGAGCATATAACTTCATTCCAGTACTCCATTTGAGACTAAATAAAAAAACAAACAATGCTCTTTCCTGACTGTTTTCTTTGTCTCTGTAGATGTAGTCTCATTAGCTTCTGTTATTTTCTCACATTTAGCCTTGTCAAACATTGACCTCTCCTTTTCTCTCTGAAGAAAAAACCCTTCTAAATTGTAATTTAACAAATCAAATTCAAAATACAGTACCTAGTGTTTGGCTCTAACCACTTCACCAGTCTGAACTCAAGAGTCCATTGACCTCTTTAACCTTGGAGTGGTTTCTCTGGAAAAAATGCCCTCATGAGAGATGCATTAAAGAAAATTATTGGTGTTTCTATTCCTCTATCCTTCAGCTTTAATCAGACTATTGTTGGTTAAAATTTATTGTTCAAAATGCATTCATGCACATTCAAACAAATACAGTCCTGTGCGGATGTATCTACACGGACACACGCATCCAGTTCTCAGTTCATCTCATTGTGCATTCTGTCTCTATCGAGGCGAACCCTCAGGTCAGGTCAAGCTGTGGCTCCTGCAGTGCAGAGTTCTGCTGCAGGCCACTAATCTCTCTTACCCTCCTCCTCCCCAAGGCTGAAAGGGCTTTAAAATGAGAAAGACCACTTAGCCAACCCTGTCAGGAAATGCCTTCGCAGTTTACAGTAGGAGGCATAGCTTGGGAGAGAGAGAGAGAGAGAGAGAGAGAGAGAGGGGGAGGTTGAGGGGTCTTTCTTTGTTTCCATAAAGATGAAAGATTATCCAGATTGTCAGAGATCTTATGCTGCTATCAGATGAGAGTATCACTTTAATGAATCGGGTCTCATCCGGCCAAATGAAGTATGGGAGATTAGCTCCAGACTGTCAGCTTGTTTCCATTAAGCCTCGCAGCGCAGGATGACTTTTTTGGCCTTTTGAGACTTAAAATGTCAGTTTAATCAAACCAAAGGGTGTGCAGATAACATTATTTCCAAGCTGTATCTTGAACTAGATTTCTATAAATGCTGCACATCTACTGTTCTTTTCATTTTTTTAAGACTATACACTTTTAAATGGATCATAAAATAGACAGTGAAGTTACCACTTCATCTTTGTTCTTTTCCTCGATTTACTTTTATAAAACAAACTGGGTACATAAAACTTGCATGTATTTATTAGTCTGGAGCATATGCAAGCTTTAACACCAAACAAAGTTCCTTAATATCTTTTCAGCTTGTTGTCACAGACTAATATATTTTAAAATGAAAGTTACTCCAAATGTACTTTTTTTATTGTTATATGTTGTCACATTTACAGTTACAGCATGTGAACTTTCAAGATCAACGAATTTGGAAATGCAAAGGCTTTGGCTTTAGACAAAAAGAAAAGCATAGACATGTTCTGTAGCTTTATTAAAAGAAAAACGCCATGAAAAACATGATGGCCTACAAGCTCTCTTTCTTCTCAGTCAATGCAATTTGATAATGCCAGAGGGCCGCAGTGTATTTGACCTTCAGGAGTCATAACACAAGACATATTGGAAAAGCTGTGAAATGACTTAAAATGACTGAGAAAAAGCTTAAAAGCCAATATTCGTGTAACTTTCATTTTAACTGTGTTAGCAATTTACAGGCTTGGCATTAAAAGGGACTTTGCAGCAAAGGTTGGTGATTTGATTATAAGCATCAAAATTTCTGAGAATGTATAGTAATAAGATAAAAGTTAGTATCTGTGGAGTCTACCATTAAAGTAAACATGTCTGTGAACCCTCCAGGGAGGCAATTAATCTGTTCATTTACCCAACAGATTACTCTTGCCTTTAGGGATTGAATGACACAGTAAAGAGAGTTCTGCCCTGTCATTACCCTTCTGATTCCAGTTCATTATTGAGCTTCGTCCTCTGTAAATCCACTGTCACTTTGCAATGTGCTCAGGTGTTTAGCAGCAACACATACCTCAGAAATGGGCTCTGTTGTTAGCAGCCTGTTCCTGCAAAATTGGTCATTAAGTAATGCGGAGGAGTAAATTGTTCCCTTTAAATGGCATGGGAAGTGTGCAGTTCCAGAAGGAACTGTGGTAGATATCTTGGGCAATACATATTGTTGACAAAAGCAATGTTATTTTTTGGGCTTTTGGGCTGTAAGCATTAACCCCCTTAGTGACTCTCACATCAGTTAGTGTACTGGAGAAGTATCTTATTTTATTCCAGAAAAGGCATTTTAATTTGTGTTAGCTTTTAAAACCTGTGGTGTATGTAATTTAACTGTCCATTGTATTGTACTGTGTGTTCTGTTCTGGGAAATTCTAAAAGTTGTTTTTCATAATGAAAGAGGTAGCAGTTTTGTCAAATTATCATGGAAAATGGTTTCTCAATCTTTTCAATGCTTATGCAGTTGAAGGAGAGCAAAGAGTCAGATCTTTTGCCAAATTGCTGCTCCTAGCTTATTAATACAACATGGAACAGATTGTTTTAAAATCCATACATTTCTCCTATACACTTTCTCCACTGGCTCGCTCTCTGTTTTCTCTTTGTGATCCTAACAAGGCTTGTTCGCTGCCTAGTTAAGGCGCTCTACTGGCGAAGGAGCACCATCATGGCTTTGCTAGCAAGTTGAGAGACAGCCAGGCGAGGAGGCCCTTTAAGTAGAACGACGAGGAAGAAAGAGAGGCAGATTAAGACCAGAAAGAAAAGGAAAGAATGAGATGGAAAGGAAGACTGACAGGCAGTCAGAGAGTCACAGAGATATGAAGAGGGTGAGAGACTCTGAGAAGAAAAAAGACAGAGAAAAATAGCCCAAGCTGCAAACAAAGCATCAGAGAGGAAAATTAGGTGGTGGGTGGAACAGAAATGGAGGCAGAGTGAGGTAGAGATGAGGACAACTCTAGACAAGCAATGAGCAACGGCAGCATAGGATTCCTCTGTACCTGTAGAGGAGATTAAGGGTCTGCATCCAGTGTGATTAATGAGCTAGCTGCTGATTGCTCATCCCCATCTCCCTCCCATGAATAATCACCACCCCAGCACTCTTGAGAGAGAGAGAGAGAGAGAGAGAGAGAGAGAGAAGGCTCT
This sequence comes from Dicentrarchus labrax, assembly GCF_905237075.1. NCBI lineage: Eukaryota > Metazoa > Chordata > Actinopteri > Moronidae > Dicentrarchus > Dicentrarchus labrax. The sequence goes on along the minus strand of NW_026136705.1, from coordinate 23,851,363 downwards.
GTATGTACAATATGTGAAAGTGATGTGATATACAGTGTAAGAACATAATTAACCACCAGAGAGTGCATAGTTATTGATTGACTGATAAAATGGTCGTGCACAGTATGATATACAACATGACATTAGTTCAGTGTGTCGATGTGCTTGAAACATGGATGACATATTTACTAATGGCTGCAGCCCACCTGCAGAGAGCAGCCCTCATACTGAATGCACCGTGACACACCAAGATCATTTGTATACACTGTGGGCTCCCAGTGGGAGTCTTGTCTCCCTACATGTCCTGTGCAAACCCACCAGTGTCATTGCGTTCACAGAGGACATTATTACGTGCAGTCATGAAGTCATATGCACCTTGTTTCTACGATTTCAAAGAGAGATTATATTCTCAGTATAAATCAGCTGTATTAAAGATAAAACTGTAAAATAAGAATCTTTAGATTGAGTTACTCACTGCCTTAGCCTGGAAATGAGTGATCTGAAGACATATATACATGAGACCATTAGAGATTTTTTTTTTTTTTTTTACAGTTTATATTGAGGTAACTGTCTTTTTAATATCTGTGTTGTTGTTTTTTGCAACATTGCCCACATCGGCGGCAATGTTGCAAAATTGCAAAGTGAACAGCAGTGCTTAACGATAATATTGGATTTTGAGGATTGTTGCTCAATGTGATGAGCTACCTTGATTTTTCCAGTATGTAAATCACTGAAGTATCTGGAAAAATGCACATCGATACAGTTTCTCATAAAAAAAACACCCCGGTATATCAGAATATACTGCATATTGATGTTACAGTATGGGGGGTTGTAGCTCAGGGGGTAGAGGTCTTCGTTTAATCCCAAGGTCGGTCCTGCAATTAATGGAATACCGAATCAAGTCTTCCACCCTTTCTTGAACAAGACACTGAGCACCCAGCCTTGCATCTCTACCGCCATTGGAGTGTGTGTGTGTGTGTGTGTGTGTGTGTGTGTGTGTGTGTGTGTGTGTGTGTGTGTGTGTGTGTGTGTGTGTGTGTGTGTGTGTCCATATTACCCATCCCTACTGTTCAGGTGTTCCATGATACATTCATAAAATAGAAGGGCCAAGGTGTTTTGTCTCTACAGTGATTTTTGAGGTGGCTGTTACGTTTTGTTGTTTTGTTACGTTTTTATTCGATCACAGCACACCACTCACTTTTATTACAGCAGGTTTGCGCATGTGTGATGAATTCAGTTAATTTTGCTGTAGATACCAGTGTTGCAACTGACCTATCCCGCAGTGAAAAAGTGAAAAATAACTTGTTTATCCGCTCCGGCTGGGGAGAGAGAGGGGGGATGACATGCAGCAAAGGTTAAGGACTCAGCTTTAGTACATGGGGCGCGAGCTCTACCAGGTGAGCTACCAGGGCAACCCACAAAAAGCTTTAAAGAGAAAATTTGCATATTTTCAATGAGCTTTGTATCATTACATTGTGAGTAGTATATGCAAATGAACATTGTTTACTTCCCTCCATGTAACCTGTACCCTTTTTGATCCGACTCTGTGTCGCTCTAGGGCCATTGTTCGAACGATAGATTGTAGTTCTGTATTTTTTGTATGCCCGCCTCCATGGGCAGTCAGATCGAGAGAGGAAAAACACTTTTGCAGGCAAATGAGCAGGGAGTTCGGGGTACAGGCAACATGGAGTGAAGTACAATGCTCCCTGAACGTATTAAAACACATTAAATTTGTGTTTTAGAATTAGAGTTTTCAAGTGTGCATTAGCATTTTTATATATAAACCTCTATACCTGCTTCTTTCTTTATATTCTGCATATGTCAACGATACATGTATGCACATATATGTGCTCACCTTGATGCACCAACGTTCCGTCTTTAATCGCCATGTGTAACTGTATATTACTTTGTTGCATTTACTGGTATTGCATTTTTCCTGTGTTCCTATGTTGCAACACAATAAAAGATGATGACAGGTGCCAGCGTGTGTCCCTGTGATTGGGAGTGCACTCTGCCGTGAGTAACCTGTGTTTAACCGCAGCCTGACACATAGTACTATTGTGCTAAATTGCCTGGTGGTCCAAGATTGCTGGTTGTCATGACTTTTTGGTGGTTGCATAGCAACAATCAATGAGAAAATCAATTTTGTTGCTTGTTAAAATGTGACTTTAGTTGATGGCTTACCCAAGGACAAGCATGACACCAACATGAGGTTACTTTCTGATCCTACAAGTCTCCATTATGTAGCAGTTTGGCAGCTTTGCAGGAACATGTAGGAGGTGTGGAGGCTGGCGAATCAAACGCACTTATAGTAGCAGCTGCTTTTCACTTAGTGATGAGATTAATGATTAATGCCTGATTCTTAATTTACCAAATGAGGATATTTTTTTCATGAGGGTCAAATATGAATAATCAAGTGTGCCGTGCATATATTTGCATACATGACACATGAAGGGAGGAGGATGTACTTGTCGAATGAGTGACACACAACCCCCCACTAAGGCACTTATTCAGAGAGAGAGAGAGAGAGAGAGAGAGAGAGAGAGAGAGAGAGAGCTCTGGTTTTGTAATATGTGTGCATCCTCTAGTAAGAGGCATCAAATGGGCCCAAACACCCATCTACCATTCTGATGAATCTACAGAGTAACCCAGAGAAGAAGGTAGGAAGAAGTAGACATTACTGTGGCGGCATCTCACTTGTAAACCTGCATGGATTTGGCTCTTTTACTTCTTTGTACACATTTTATCAACACTATATCCAGTCGTTCCAGTAGAACCTGTTGCTTGCTGATATGTAGTCACTGAAATGCTGTTGAAAGAGCTATAAGTATGCCGAATATCTAACACAACTTTTCAACCAAGTTTAGCCTTGTTGTAAAACATATTTTTACTCGAAAATCCTTACTGGGTCATGCTGATGTTAGCTGCTCCAAGTAGTGGCAAACTTTAACTTTTTGAAACTCAGAATTGGGGATGCATAATACACAACCTTAAACTCCATGAAATCCTTACGTTCTGTCTAAACCTATACCTCTTTCTTGGGCACAAAGAAGAGTATTTTAGAATTTTATATGTTTCAGATTCTTTTTAAACTCTGGTTTATCTGGTTTGTTGATTTAAAAATCCCATTCTATCAAATTAAGTCTAAAAGCTAGTAAGTTATTACACAGCACTTTCACATCCATTGTGTTGTCAAAAGTGGTTTCACATAGGCTACCTTTATTTTTCACAGGTGGTAACTGCTGATCATGATCAGTCCGAAGGAGTGGTTTCACTGTCAGTCAAACTGACTTCAGTGCGAAGATGCCCATACCAGTAATGGTGGTGGTGGTGGTGGTGGTGGTGCTAGAGCACAACACATAAATCAGCTGGTGGATAAGTCTACGGAGAGAGGGTTAGCTGAGGAGAGCTGGGGACAAGATGTTTCCTGACATGCAAAGTGCTGTTTTTCCCTGTGGGACTGGTGCATAAAGAGATTCATACAGCTACATGGTTTATTGCTAAAGGCACATTTGCCATATTTGGTCATGTTGGCTGACTGAAAGCTTATCATAGAGACACTGATCTAAGAAGAACTATAAAATATTCATTTAAATACCCATACCAGCGTACCAGCTTGGTTTCTAAACTGGGTTTAAACTATTTTGGTGAATTATGAAATAGAGAAGTTTGAGAATAAAAATTTCCATCAGATTTAATATTGAAATGTCTTTCTGCTCAATTTAAGGTCATTTTCATGTGAAGATATTTTTACAGTGAATGGTGATGGAAATTCTTTTGATTAATAAAGAAATTCTTCTTGCCAGTTTCTTTGCACAACCATTAAAAGGTGGCTTTGGACAACCTCACAGCAAGCCTTTGTATGCTCCATTTTTATTTGTCACATAACCCTCATTAATAATTTCTTGATACAGGTGTCACACTAAGAATTGCCGATTGGACGGCTTGATGAAAACACACCTTCAAGTAATTTATTATCACTGCTCATATTGACCAAATTTTTTTGTAGATTTGGTATATTTTGTCAGTCTCTCTCTCAACCTGTCTCCACCTCTGTACAAGTATAATAAGCAACACGCTGAGTTTATTAGTCACTCAGTCAGAATTTCCTATGCTTTGGATCACAAGATTTGTATTTTACAGATTACCTTGAAGTCTCAATACAAGGAAATTTAATCAGTTAAGTGATATTCAATTTTTTTTTAGTTAATGTTGCTATTCTGCCAGGAGCATCAAGCCAGTGTAATTTAAAGATATTTTTATATAATGACAGAATTTATACTACTTTAATGTGGATATAGCAACTTTGATGTTGCATAGATTTGCTTATTTGTAGGTTAAAAGACGGGAGACATTTTGACTGAAAAATAATAATAGACTTTTAGACATCTAGGTTATATTTAGAATTTAAATCATTACATTGAAATGTATCGTAACCCATTGGAAAAAAAACCTTAATTTTCATCATTTTAATGCAGTTGAAATAAGGGTTGTATGACACCTTGGAAACTCCCCTCTCAACCCAAATTTAGCCCAGTTTTAAACTAGATGCTTGATTGTTTGATCCTTGATCCTTACTGGGTTCCAGTCAGCCTGTTTTCCTGCTTCCTGGCCCCTCCTCCCATGACTCGCATCCCACTCCTTCACCTTTAACTCTCTTTCCATCTGTCGTTCTTTCTCCATCTCCTCCATGGTCTCTCCACTTTAACTCTCTTTTTCCATCTTCTAGTCTACAGTCAGGATGTTATCTGTCTTTCCCTCCCGGTGTTATACTCCTCTGCTTTGTAGCTTGATGCGTGCTCTGCATCAAATTAATTTCCCTTCCTGCCTCCACATTTTTACCTTCTTAATGCCCCTGTACCGTTTCTGTCCATCTTTCGGCATGCCTTTCATATATTTGCTCGTCCTCTTTTACATTATTTTTCTCTCACATTTGAGCTCACTTTGTTCTTTTTGTTTTATCCACTTTATTTTTCTTTTCTTTAAGTTCTCTCCTCGTCTCTGTCTTTACACATTTATCCCAAAATGTAGCCTTGCACCCGCTTTCTTTTTCTTCCTCTCTGTTCTCCTCTTTACTCACACTGTACTATATATCCCTTCAGAGCTGGATACAGAAACCTCCCTGTTGGCCTTGTCAGTCAGTCCATAGCTCAGTTAGCAGGGCTGATCGATCAGTGGAGTTCTTGAATTCCCCTGAAAGTCAATTACAAACTTATTCGAGCTATTTTAGGAAAGGGGGGAAACTGTAGAAATCATTAGCTAGATAATGTCATGTCAACCTTCCCCAGCACGCCAGGGCAGAGCAGGCGCTGCTTGTGGATATGCAATTTGTCTGGGTCATCTGAGAATGGGACAGAACGTGGGAGGATGTTTGAACAAATTTATAGAGTTGCTCTTCAAGTGGAAGAAATCTTTGTGGATTTGTTAAACATGGTAGTAACTATTAGGACTGGCATCAAATGCCAATACTTTTTGAGAACTGCCCAAAATATGTTAATAGTACCATTATCTGGAATTAAACCTTGGATTCTTAAGGCCTTTACACGCTGGGAACGTGACAACATTCAAACAACATAAAAATGCAAAAATGCTCGCCTGCAAATATGTTGCATAAAACTATCAAAACTATTCGTACCGGCAGCGAATGTGCGACACATAAAAATAAAACATATAATCCACACACACTTAACAAGCAGGACAATGACTGGGGAAAGAACAGCAGCAGCTTGCAGTGCTCCTGGGGGTCTCAGGTCCCACTGCAGCGCTGAATGCGGCAAAGATAGAGATGTATTAATACGTTAATGCGTGCTCCCGAGTGGCTTCTTTCTTCGCCTTTGAACAGCGTGCAAGCACCAGCTAATGTTAGCTTTTCAATGGGGTCCGCTAATGTCTACAAACATTGCCAGTAAGCCGGAAAGGTGTTGAATATATAAAAGTGAAGGAAAAGGTGTCAAATAACTATTTATCTGCTATTCTTTATTTTTTGGAGTTAGTACCACTAGTAGGTGGTGATAACATCTACATCAACATTGATGTAGATGTTATCACCACTGGTACGGTATGCTTGTTTGATTACTTGGAATCATTTTTGCTTTCTCGTGTGGATGGAAATATATTAGGAGTTAAGTACCCATATATGCATAGACAAGATCTTAGTAGATGAGGACCAGTATATTCTGCTGATTAGAGGTACCTGTTAGCTTTAACACTTTAGAGACCAAACTGCTATTCAATCAATTCATTGATGTTTTTAACTGTACAAGGATAATCGTAATATTTAAAAATGTCCCTTAATGACACTCCTTTATCCAGTTTCCATCCAAGTGACATCAACTGCAATATTGCATTCCTTCTATTCATCACATAAAACAGGCAGAACATTTTTATCTTTCTTTTCTTGGTCTCGTAGCTATAATCTCATTGGGTTGAGTTTAGATGGCATCAGGAATAATTTCATTGCTGGTCCATCTTTAACTAAGGTAGATGGAGTTTTTTTACGATAACCTTTCTGCCATTGCTATTGAAATTGAGGACTAATACATCAGCATAGAAATTTAAAGTTTGGACTGACCTCATGTGGAGGGTTGGTAGACAGTTGCTGCCTGAAGTCAGCATTTCAAAACCACAGTGAATCAGTCCTCAAAAACTCAACTAGCAGGTACACATAAGTATCAAGAAAACTCCTAACTGTAATAGCAACTTATTTGTGAGGAGTGAATTTTAAACAACTTTGGCTTCTGTTTTTCAAGGATATGACACCCCACATTTTAAACAGAACATGATACTGTGATATTGTCACAGCAAGCACTGATGTTGATTTGATGCTAAGTTTAATCTATGCAGCAGTCTGTCTGCATCGGCTCTGTGCAAGCTCAGCTCTCAGCTGTATCTCCGTGTCTCTTGTTTAACTGTGACCTGAAGCATTTATTTACTTTTTTAAATAATTTTTTCAATATACACGCAAACGCGAGGTTGATACCCAATAAAAAGGCACTGAATAAATATATTTATCTTCATTTCACAACCTAAGCAGACTCAACTCTGCTGCTCTCTGGACAGAGCCAGTTCCGGTTTATTGTCCCATAGACTCTCTCTACCCTTGTCAAGGCCCACATTTCTCATCATGCCTTGGCCTAATGCTGGAGTCATTTTTTAAGTTTGCTGTTGCGAAGCGCTAATGTTACTTTGTTTTAGTGTTTGTAATGTGTCTGTTTAGAACATGGTGGTTTAGGGTCATTTCTTATTTTTGTGCTGGTTTGTAGTTTTAGACACTATTGAGTTGGTTGTTACATTTCTTGACCCATTCGTCCATAAACTAGCATTTTACTGACGTGCTGTGACATTACTCTCCCAGTCCCGCTACTGCTGGCAATGGGATCGCATATCGGCAACCAGGATTTGACGTGTTGACAATAGAAACAATCTCACAACTCTAACCTTAAGTTGCTGTTTTTGCATTCAATGACTCAAGATTACCATCCCAACTTGATTGCACTAGCACTTTCTATTTGTTATACCTGCTCCTTACTACCATCCCTCACAGAAGCCAGTGCTTTATCTACCATAGTCTATTAAGTAGAGTTTGCACTTCTCTTCTGACTGAGAGCAGACTGTCCTGGCCAGCAGAATGTTAAACCTGTATCCCTACTTTACCTTAAAGGAATCAACATTAAGTTGCACTAGATGTCTATCTGAACAGTCAACTTCTGCAGAAAGACACAGCAAACCCAGGTCTTACACAGGCCTTACTTGCATCCATTGGATTAAATTTAATATGAGCAGTGGTCTTGTTGAAATTCACAGTATCACCCTGAAACCACCCCTTCAAGCCATGTCAGATCAATGGACTTCATCCCTCATCCGTCCACATGGCACTCAAAGCCTTTTCTGCCACCCAAATTACTGCTCTGCTGAATTATAACTTTGTTGGATCTGGCAGTGTACTGTACCCAAGGCATTCTGAAATATCACTGACAGACCGAGCTGTCAGCCCGGATATATCTATCACCTGGAGAGCTATGTGAAACAGACAGCTAATATCCAGGGGTCTTTTACAAAAGCGTTTGTCAAATTCTGGATCCGGACAGGAAGTTCCCAACAAACATTTCAAAGTCTGTTAGCCATTCACGCAAAGTCTGTTTTGACAATGAAATATTGTCCCACGTGGGTGTTGACATGCCAGTTTGTTGTGATACTGGCCTTATCGCTGTCATTTAGTCATGAAGTGCAGGTCTTAAAAGCCTATGTTTATGTTTGGATCAATTCAATTCACTTTATTGGCATGAGTGTAACTAACTTTTTGGATTGGTTAGCATTAGTAGGTTGTGAAAAAACAATTATTATTATTATTATTATTGTTGTTATTATTATTATTATTATTATTATTGTTACTAGTATCAGTCGAGTAAAGGTCTTGTGTGTATACATGTGATTTGCTCAGTGTTACACTTGGATGTCTCCATTCAGATTTCTATCTAAGTGTCAGTTCACTAAATAAAGAGACACAAAGTATATATCCTGTCCCCAGTGAATATTCACCCACACATCGACATATATCCGAGCCCTACGTGCATTAACTCTACATTCACACAGTATCTCAATGTCATCTACATGCTCCTCTCCCATTTTTTTTCCAAAATGAGAACAAAAATAGCTTTATTTTTAAATGTATGTTGTCATCTTTTTATTGGCAAAAAGTTTACAGGGAAAATGAAAAGAAAAATATTAGAGTGATAAAAAATTGGTGGTTTTGTAATGCAGTGTATGGTTATGCGATTCTATCATGGAATACATGGCACATACTAGATTACATTGCCCACTTTGCTGCAAAGACACTGTTTTTATGTCTAGGTAAAACATTAAGCTCAATGCAAGTTTAAACTGACAATAAGAAAAAGGTTCAGTAGATGACAAAGTTTCCTGACTGTAACTGTGATTGTAGGTTTCGTGCCTGGCCACACAGCTTGGCGACAGATACTATTTATCGGGCCAAGGGGAACCAGTGAAGAATAATTCTTAATTTGCTGTAAAGGTGAATTGAATTGGATGGCCATTTCAATGAACATAAATTTCCCTTAATGAGAAGAATGATATTTGGCTAGCTGTGTGTCCTCTGACATGTGGTCTTTTTTCATACTGGATATCCTTCACTCCCGGACAGCTGTTTATCCTCCCCGGTCCACTAGTAATGAGATGGATGCTTAGAAATGTATTAAGCTTGGCTACAGTTCCACTACATCAGCACAATCGTTCTGATTTGTGATTTTCTCTGCTGTCTTTTTTCTCCATCTTCTCATTCTTCCAAATCTTTTCTTCTTACTTTCATCTCTTGTTTGCCTCCCTGGCATCCATTCTCTCTCTCCAAACACCAATCATTTCCCTTCATACTCTCATTCCAACAGAAGTTGTGCAGCTGAGCCTGGCGGAGGACCAGCAGATCAGCGTCTCCACGGTAACAGTGGGCCTCAGTGCCGTCCTCACCTGTGCTATCCAGGGGACGCTGCGCCCGCCAATCATCTGGAAGAGGAACGGCATTATACTAAACTTCTTGGACCTGGAGGATATCAATGTGAGTGCATGTTGTTCTTCATCATATGAAGCTGCAGTTTGTTGCTGTTGGTGATTGTGGGGAGTTGATGGTGTTAATAGCTATAGAATTTGATTGGTTGTCACAAATACAAATGCAAATACACAAATACATGCCGTGCCTCGTGAACAACTCATGTTGCTTAGTTGTTACTGGTTCATAAGCAGTTTTTCGAAATAAAATTAAAAAAACAGAAAACGTTGCTATTGTGATAGTATCATGATACTATACTGTTAAAGCAGTGTTGATATTGGGCCACACTGAGCAGAAGAACTCCAAAACAATCCGATAGACATAGTCCTGACATATTTAAGCTGTCATGGCTTTTAGCAATGGCCTACTTACAAATCAGAAGATGCAGCATTATAATGTAATTGGGATTGTGTCTAAATCTCCTTTTTTTGTTGTGTTTCTACTATATACAGAGAAAATACCTGACTGTTTAGTTGCTAGATGTTCAATTCTGATCCCCAGCAAGATTTATGTTGTGATCCTGAGTAGAACCCCCCCCCCAAAAAAAAAGAAATGTGTGAAACCCAATTTCCCAACAGTGTGCATGCTTAGCACACACACACACCCTTAGGTGTGTGTGTGTGTGTGTGTGTGTGTAGGTGTGTAGGTGTGTTTGTTTTCAAAATGGTTCTTTCTAAAACTTTCATTGGACCTGCTGATTAAAATGTATTATTATTGATGTTTATAACCTGCAGCACCAAGTGGGCACAGTCGAGGGCTGTTTGAATCGACTGAAAACAAGTAGTCTATTAACACCTTTTTTTAGATCAAAAAAAGTCACATTACTGCTTTTAAAGTGTTTAGAGATCTGGGAGTTTGTTTGTTAATTTATAATCATGATCACATTGTTCCTTTTTTGGATTTCTCCTCAGTTTAGAGCACTCATAAAATTCTGTTGAGATCTCATGAGGTGTGCCAAGAATCCAACTTCCTGATTTAAAAAAAGACTCTCACTGGTGTACCCTGATAATCAACCGTGCACAGGGTTCCACGCAGACCTTCACAGACGCAAATTCACCTTATGTGGATCCTCCACGCTGCGTGGACACCGAAAACCATGAATTGCCCTTAAGCAAGAGAGGGCGCGAGGAAGGAAGGGAGTCAGGAAAACAGCAGCATGAAAGAAAATTCAAGGATCAAACAAAAAGAAAAGTTTTACTAGCCAAAATGCACTCCCCAGCCCTCTGTAGAATTACAAAAAAAACCAACAGCAACTATAGCTTGCTCAGTGCTTAATGAACTATGTGGCCCTGCTCCTGTTAAGACACATCTGCTCAGGTGACAGCACAGCGCCGGCCTTTGCTTTACCCACCACCAGATCACAATTCACTAATTGCATGTTAATGAGCGGCCTTGTTGGTCTGCTGTGGTGATGAGCTGATAAACAATGTCAAGTGTTAAGGTGGAGACTGGAGGAAAAGTGATGGCAGCAGAGGTCCCTCAGGCTCTTGACCGTGCATAATGAATTTCCACAGAACCCAGTGATGTGATGTGAGGGGAGGAGGGAGAGAGAAGCCATGTCTGTGTTTTGATTTTCTTCTCAGTCAAATCAAAGAGGAAACTAGAAACCCCTAAACTAATGAGACATAACCTCAGTACAAATTTCTTTATAAGTGTATTAATGTCTGTGTACGCTGGATGTCGATGCAAGAACAAAAAAAGAGAAAGAACAAAAAAAAACATATTTAAAGGAATATTTCAGTTTCTTGTCTCCCCTTAGTCACTTAAGCGAGTTCAGATAACTTTCTCTTATACAACAGATTTAGTTTTTTAATAGACTTCCTGGCTAAATAAAGGATAAATATGCCATTAAGTAATGAGAATATAGATAAACCAATAGATTAAGTCCGTCCAGAGGAGGATAAACATCCAAGTAGGAGCTTGGATTTATATTTCATATGGGTGTAATGCATGTTTCATTTTAGAAATAAGAAATAAATCTGCTTGCCATATAAGCAGTACATCAATAATTTGTCAAGTGCATGTTATATGTGTTAATATATGAACTGCGTTTATAGCACGTGAAGGATTTTAAAAGCATAGTTTTTAAAGTGTGGTTGTCAGACAGGCCTTTCCAGTGGCACGGTGCATTACGCCACAGATCAGCTGTTTGGACCGGAATTACAGAGGTTTATGGGAGAGAAAGCAATTACAACACAACAAAACAAAGATAAGTTGCAAATTTTTCACAGTACTTTAAAAAGTTGGTCGACAGCAATCCAGTAGACTCACATAACATGACTCTACACTATATTACTATGATAAATCTATGAAACCTCATCTGTTATAATAAAATTGCACCAACATAAGTAAAATAATTCATATTAGGTTAAAGATGAGACAGGTTGAGATAAGAGAGGGGACCTTGCTTTCCTCCATCTATGCATTAGCTATACCCACTTATCCTTTAGAGGGTTTAGAGGGCTAAAGTGGATCCCAGCTGACATTGAGCGAGAGGCGAGGAACACCCCGGACAGGTTGTCAGTCAATCACTTTCATGTCAAAGTCCTTTCAGCACACTGTTTTGTTCTGTTCACCTGGGTTGAATGAAAGTAGGTTTGTTTTTAGAAGTTTCATTCGACAATGGTTGAACATTTTCTCCACTCTGGCATATAACCCCCTCAACTCGAGAGCTGAGCCTCCATTACAGTCAGTCTCATTTGTCTGCTCTCTCATAATCTCTTTCTGGCCCTTGTTCACCCTCTGCTGTCTTTCTTCTCCACCCATCTGTTTTAATTGTGTTTATTTCTCTCTGTTTTTCACTCTCAATCAAAGTGGGTATTTTTTCATTAGAGCTGTGTTCTCCAAAAAGTAACCTCACTGTGTATATTGCAGGGTTCAGACCTTTTTCGCCAGGTGTGTTTGCATTGGAGCAAAAAGACACAGGCAGTATTACAAACAGGAACAGATTGAACAATAGTATAATCTGCTACAGCTGCTAATACTGTAACTACTGCCATCCACCAGCACTCAAAAAATAAATATATAATGCATATTTTGTTGATTAAAAACAATTACTACACAGCTAACTATATTTGCATGTACATTGTCACTAGTTGGTACATAAGCATACATAAAATGAACATGGCTCTTTAGTATATGCAGCTGATGTTTTTGCATCAATACTATTCTGTGTGTTATTAAAAAAAAGCAAAGATGACTTTTCTATTGGAGAGTAGGTCAAAAAAGGCCTTAATGTAGTTTTCCATATGAAAAGCAATACTTCAATAACTACTTACATTTTTGTAATTTTAATGTAGCCACTGGCCATCTCCATGTATAATCCTTCCACTGCTCTTGTGTTACAAAAGCATATAATTTGACTTAATGCCTGTAATTTTCTCCAGTTCTTTTCAGTTTCTTTGTCTGTGTACCATCAGTGCATTTCATGAGCTCAAAAGTTCTATTCCCTTATGTTAGGAGGATTTTCCATTTACATTCATATTTTCTTAGTCACTAATGACACCAAGCAAATAGACACAATGCAGGTGCAGTGATCTGAGTGAAAGACATGTTTTTGCCTTTTTGATGCTAGGGTTTCTGAGTGGCCAGGTTCAGTTTAAGAACATACTGATCATTATTACTGATTGTTTTTTTTCATCAATACACCTTATAATCATGAGATTGACTCTATTATTCATGGCCTCTGCCCAGTTAGACTGCAGTCAGTCACTACAGCCTTATGGTTTACCTGTAAGACTAACATTTTAGTGCCTTTGATTATCATATGTGACATGAAAACATTAGTGAAAGAAATAGAACCCTTCTCATGCTTCTCTGTTTCAATTACAGATTGGTTTAAAGTTTAACCTGCTAGCTATATCACATTTTTTTTTAGCCCAAATGGTCCATTCAGTTTTAATTGCCCCCAGTGGTGTAGTTATATTTCTCACCTTAATTGTAAAATCTGAACTTTAAAGGCTGCCTAAACTCCCTGTCTTTCTCACAAGAAAATCATTTCACTTTTTCCTGTCACAAAGCGACCCTCTGTCAGGTCATATTAATTTCTAGAGCTCTCAGAACGAAAAAGCAGTCGTTTGTGGTTTCCATGTCACGACAGAGCTGCATCAGGACATCTGCTCTGCCACTTGGTGGGACAGCAAACTATTTAATGCCTTAATCCGCCCTAAGCTGTGGCTGGAACCCCCTGGTGACTGCCGCATGCTGCACCAACAACAACCAGCTACATTTATCAACCTAATGGGCTTTATATTTTTAACCCTTGCCATTTATCAGGCTGAGGCAGCGTGATGAGGGGAGAGAGGAGGATCAAATTCCCTAACGCCTGCTTCAGCTCAACAGGGAAACCGTTGATTCATGGTCTCTCTTCCTTTTCACATCACTCTTTTTCTCTCTTGTCTTTTCCCATCACTCCCTGCTGTTGTGTGCCTCCTCTCCCCACTCTCTCCAAGCATCCTCCTGTATTCTATCAAGCTACCTTCATTTCTCCCTCACTCCCCATGGCTCTTTCCTGCCCCCCATTCTTCACCACTATTCCCTCTCCTACACCTCCTGTTTTTCCCCTCCCTTCTTTCCTCATCTTCTTCCTCTCTCCCTCTTCCCCTTATCTTGTGCTCATTCACCACCTCCGCCTCTTCTTTACTTAATTTCCCTCTTCCATGTCTTCCATGTGTTACAGGACTTTGGGGACGATGGCTCCCTTTACATCACCAAGGTGACAACCATCCACATGGGGAACTACAGTTGCCATGCCTACGGCTATGAAGACCTCTCTCAGACACATGTGCTGCAGGTGAATGGTCAGTAGTGGCTCATTTCTTACTTACAGTGGTGGGAGAAGCGTGGAAAAAATGTTTTAGTTTTGTTTGTGCTGCTCTGTGGTTCCCTTGTTAGGGGAATTTTCTTATTCCCTACCCGTCATATACAGGGATGAACAGTCTCAAAGACAATTCAGCCAACATGCTGATGATTGAAATGTCTATAAATGTCTATACATTAAGAGTGGCATTGTCATATGGCAGTGGTTTCCAACCTTTTTTGTCCAGCATACTCACACAGCCCTTTCAGTGGTTCAAATATAAATATAAGGTCACAACATCAAGAAACACGTAAGAGTTTCTGTTTGTCTTTTCGGAGACTTCCTGAGAGACTGAACAATGGGTTGAAGGCTTCTCTACCACTACAGATTTTCAGCAATCAAATGCTACCATGACACATTTGACTGTTTGTTCCCTTTTATGCAGTGCAAGGAATCACTGGGGTTGCCAGATGAGCTGCAGTGTTAATTCACTATATAAATAATTTACTGTGAATAAGTGAATAAACTAAATGTCGCTTTACACTTAGTAACAGATGTTATCTATTGTCTTGTGTTTTAATGGATGTGCATTATTTAAGGTCTGCAACATTACTTTAATTATTGATTAATCTGTCTAGTAATTGATTATTTGTTTTGTCCATAAAATGCTCATTATACTTACCCAGAACTTAGATGATGTCTTTAAATGTCTTGTGTCTGACCAGCACTCAATAAACCCAAAGATATTAATTTTCTATTATATATGAGAGAGAAACACATCAAGTGAACCAGCAAAAGTTTAGTGACAGTTTGACAACAACTATTAGATTACCAAAGTAGTTGCAGATTAAGTTTGTTGATCAACTCTATTATATATCTATTATTTAGATTTTCCTTTATTATTATACATACCTGGTAAGCTACCAGAGTGCCCAGGAGTTTCTTTATTATGAAGTTGCTTGTTTCCCTACAGATAAAAAGTATCCATAAAGATGTGTTGTTCATACAAGTGGTTTACAGGATCACAGCTATCAAAGTGACATCATGCAAAATGACATCATTGCATACATGGGGCTCAAAACTAATGATATGTGCATGAAGGGAATATTCACTTGATTAAAAGCAGTGGATAAAAGCTACTTAAGCTAAAATACATCCAAAAACCAGCAGACAGTACACTCTGATTTTGGCAGGCCGGACATATCAAGCACTGTCTGGCTCATAAATCATCTTCATAAGGGTCTTCCTCTCCCCCACATTTAGACTTGAGAGTTATTACTTGGCATCTCTACAAAGAAAATCCAGGGAGGAAGAAGTTTAAAAGCCCCCCCCCCACCTGCAACATAACAAATCAAAGATACAGCCTCTTTCTTATTTCTGTGCTTTTGTCTCAGCGTGGCAACGGAAGGGGGGAATGTATTCAGTTAAGTCTCTTTCAATTACGCGGGACAATAGGTGTGATTGTTTTGTTTTTCTGAGATGCTAATTGAAAATTAAAATGCAGCTGCATTTTAGACCTTGAAAAAAAAGACTGAGATGCGGTAATCGGAAGAGAGTCATGGAGACAGACTAAGGTCCTGAAGGGCAAGTTATCAGGCGACGCAATTACCAAATGTTTGTGTAAGGGTTTCAAGGTATTTCAACCGAGATAGGACGAGGTGAGATAAGGTGGAATGGAAGGGAGCCAAGTGCCACATTAAAGTAAGTGGACGGTTTGCATCATGTGGTTTTAAAGCAATAACACCCATACTTCTTTTTTTTACTGTGATGAGAGGAACGACAGAGCTTCAGTATCATTGAAGTACCCATAGTTGCAGTGTAGTACTCTAGAATATGGTACCAATGCTGTTGAAGAACATTTCTGCAATGTCAAGCACATATGTAATATTATAACTCATTGTAGCAAAACAGAACAAGTGATACAACAGATCAGAGACTTTTAGAGAGGCTGAATTTGAGGAATAGGTGTGAGTAGAATTACTTGTGTAAGTGTAGTGTGTTTATGTGTGTGTGTGTAGGAAGAGAAGATTGGTAGTTATTTTGTTATTATGTGTGTATGAGTCCATGGACCAAAAAACAGTCAGTCTTTAATTGGCAGTTTATCTGATCTACCAACCAGCACTTATTTTAGTGAGAAATCACCCCAAACCCACTGTCTTCTCCCACTTAGCGCAGCGAACCAAAAGGAGGCTCATGAATTGAGGCAACAAAATGTACGGAAGCACCATTTATTTTCATGGATTATACTGATGCCAAATTGTCAATGTCAACATATAATACACTTTTTCTAGAGTATGAGTTTTTACGGATACATATTTCTTAAAGGGAGTGGTGTAATATTTAATAATAATGATGCTGTAATAGAGAGCACACAAAGCTTTTCAAAGGGCTGTATATATTTAAGGTTTAAGGTTTTGTCACCACTATAGAAACACTAAAATATGAGAAGGCTGACTGATGTTGAGTGCTGGTACTTATTGGTTTGATTAATGGTTTAATAATTTGTGTGTGCATTGATACTGATGGTGGCTGATCAGGCTAATTATCATCTAATTGTACAGTTGTTTTCTAATGGCAGTATGCAGTAAGTGGTTACCCTTTTGTCTGCGCTTATCTGTCACACACTGCTGAAAGTGCAGAACAAAATGAAAAACTAAGACTTGCTGCCATAGTCCTGCACCCCCACTTTGACTAGGTGCCCATGATTCCTATTACATTGTTCATAAAGCTAATGCGAAGTTCACCACGGGCTTGATCGCATAAGCAAACTGCAATACCGCTATGTAACCAGCAGGAAAATCACTTATGTCAAGTCTAGCCTTTGCTGAGGTATAAGATCATTTCCATTTTAGTAGGATTTAGTGGCATCTATCAGTTGAAGTTTCAGATTGCAACTAACTGAACACCGCTGGCGTCTGTATTTGACAACCTTGGAATGAGAACAGGCTGTGAAGTGGCCCTACCTACATTTCGTTTGTCTCTTCTGGGCTACTGTAGAAACATGGAGGTTCAACCTGGCAGACTCTGCGGAAGGCAACCCCTCCCCCAAGTCTGTAAATAGCTCATTCTAATGTAACACAAACATAACTATTCCTGTTACATACTTGACTTTTTAGCGTAAGGTTTTATAAATAAATCTTTGCTTTTGTGTAACATACTGGATATCTTGTAACTCTTTGACCCTCACTCAGTCATGAAATAAGAAGTTTCAAATAAGAAGTACCTTCTGACATCTAAAAAATGGCAAAGAGCTCAAACTGTTTTATGTGTAGGGTTGGAAACCACTGGTTTAATCTTTACCAATGCATTATATTCTATAAGCTTATTTCAATGTAAATCTTAGTCTGAAAAGTAAGTAAGTAATTAAAAATGCATAATAAAATTAATAATAATGGGGTGAAAGAGAAAGCTTAGGAAAGAAACAATCAAAGACAAAAAGGAAGCAAGCAACAGACGAAATATTCAGGGTATTAATATTAGGGTACAGGGGCAAAGTTGTGAGTTGAATGGGAGGGGTGAGGATTTAACATCAAGGCTGAGATGGTGCCCAGCATCACAACCAGAAAAGCAACATCTTACCTGCTCATGTAAACTATTACCTCATATTTCACTTTCCCCCTCGCTTCCTCCGCATTAATTTGCGGCCTTCTTCCCGGAGGAGGTGGTAAGTGGTAGATACGACCAACATCTATTTCATGGAGGACTCGAGCTGTAATAAAGCAACCCCAGAGCTCTTGGATTCTTGTTATGTGTGAATATATTCCATGCTGGGGTGAGACAAATTCCTCTCTGCCCACTGCGTGTGTGGGTGTTTGTGTTATATTCCCCCAGGAGTTACGGTCTACCATGAAACAGTGTGTAATTATGTTTTCACTCGCTCCTCTCCTTTCTCCTTGTTTGTGTCTTCGTTTTTGTTTGTGTTTGTGCGTCCAGTCCCTCCAGTGATCCTGGTCTATCCAGAGACGCAGGCCCAGGAGCCTGGTGTATCTGCCAGCCTCCACTGCCATGCTGACGGCATCCCAAATCCCAAACTCCTCTGGCTGAAGAACGGCATGGACCTGCAGCCCAGATCCTCCAAACAGCTCTCTCTCATAGGTGAGGAGTGTTCAAGTGCTGTCAGCATAATATACGTTTTAGCATATACTGTTTGTCACATTGTGTTGGTGCAGTGTTTTTCAGTTGCACAGTGTTACATACCAAAAGCATTGCAGTATGCCAACACTGCAGAAATCTTTATACACCAAGACAATTCATGTGGACAAACAAAACAAAGCTTTAAAATCAAGCTGATGTGCAGTCAACCTAACTCCTTTTTATTGAAAACTCTTGTCAGCAGTATTATTTTGTTTAGCTTTCCACCTGAATTCCATACCAAGGTGATGAAACCAAGATCACCCTCTTCAGCTGTCTTCATTCTGCTTCTCCGACAACATAAACACACTTATTCTTTAGAAGTGAATGAAAAAGGAGATTAAGCGAGTGAAGATAAAATGAAATATACTGTGAGTCAGGAGATGGCAGCTACTTATCCAGGGTAGAAGAGGGATTTTAAAGACACACACTCAATATTGGAAAGAAGGAGAGCAGGATGGAGAAGGACTTTTCTTTTTATGGCCTAGTTCTCATTAAGGGAGAGTTTATTGGCTGTGTGTGGGCCATTACCTGTGGTAATAGCCTGTTATCAACCCTCAGACACTCAAACATGGGAGGTTCTGTAAGGTTCACCAACACATAAACACTGCAGCGACTACGGTTTCAGATTTGCCAACTAATGTGGGCAGTGGCAAGGGGCAGGAGTCCTACTTACAGAGATAATTTGTGTTATTTTCATGAAAAATATTTTGAAAGTGAAAAGAATAGAGTGGAAAAGTAGATTAAGTAGTGTAGATTACCATTTTTATTTCGCCATGCTTTAAAAAAGAAATCAAAGCACAAAGAGGAGGTGTGATTTGCTATTTAATTTCCATATATTGCTTTTAATGTCAGGAGTGCAATAAAGACATTGTAAAAGTGCTGCCTCTATCCTCATATTTGTCTTCTGTAAAATCTGAACCACACACTGACAGATGATAGTGAGGAGTATTGATTGGAGGCCACAGGTGAACAGTAAAGAGAGAAACTGCTTTGGGTTGCTGAGTGAATGAAACCGCTTTCTGGAGCTGTCCACGGTGCTGAAACCACTTGAGCCTCTTGTAGATCTTTGCCTGATAATCCCTGTTGTTTAGTTTGTTATAGAGCAAACCTCTTAACACAGCTACAGGGACATCTTGACGTGAAACATTATAGATCATTTTTCTGACCCAGATGCATTGTGGGAAGAATAAGTTGTTGTTTTTTTTTCCTCAGATCAGTTAAACAAGCTCATTGTCACTATAATCACATCTCTTGTTAATCAAGGGTAATATATGGCTGCAAACTGCATTTGTAGCCAGTAAATGAAAACTGTGAGCTAAATGTCTTTGACTTGTTTAGTAGTAATTGTACGGCCACAGAGGAAATCATACGTCAAGTAGCAGCATGGATGGATTATCATGACCATGTGTAGCCTCTCCCAGAAAAGGAATTGGGTGCACAATAGCACACGGTCATTTAATACCTCATGTATAATGTTGTAAATGTGTTGATTATTTTCCTGACAGGAAGCGTCAGATAATGTAGAGTAGAGATAGCACAGGCACAACTCAGTTTATGATCCTGTCTGTTTTTTTCTTTTTTTAACTTAACACTTTGCTGACTGGCTCGGAGAAGGATTTACTGTTTTACAAAGAGGTTGACTATACAGCTAAAAACAAGCTTACAACACATAGGGTGATAAAAACATCAGCAACATTCTGTGCCCAGCTCCAACAAATGGGCTTTTCTGTTTTTGTTATGGTAGTCTCTGTCCAACATAACATAAAAGTCAGGTTAGACAGACACGGCCAGAACATGCTTCTCCTTCATTTTCCTGGTTACAAGGGGGACTAGTCCCATACCACATAATATATGACTGGTTCCATGAAAAGGAGCTTAAGTGATGATTTTTAACCAGAAGTGCACAGTGCAACCACACAAAAAAGTTGGAACACTCAAGGCAAAAAGGTTAAAAGGCCCCCATTGACTCCTAGGCACAGTCCCTTTTCGCGGTTCATAATTCAAGACAGTCATAATTTAAGACAAATCCCTCAAACTCAAAATCCCTGTCTTCATAAACTGCTACAAGCTTGCATAGTATGGATATAAAGACTAATTTAATGAGTGGTTGATTCAATGGTTTTCAATAAGAATTGATCAGAACATAATTATGAATTAGACGTAATTAGAGTGGTGTCTCATTCTATGAAGGCCTGCTTCAAGGCTTCAGTTTTCACTTCAAAGCATTACACATTTTTCCCCTGATAAAAGAGAATTATTATCAGAATCCAAAAGACATTTCACTAATATGAAAATCTTTGCGTCAACTTCTGTAATGTCTTGTTATTTTACAACCCAGTAGGCATGGATGAGAAGGTAGAGATAATTTTCAACCTAAAAATGAGAAAAGCTTGTTTTTTTTGCAAGTGTGCACTTTATTGCTGTTTGGTAAATATTTGGTCCTGCAGGAAGACAAACACTCAGAGAAAAGGTAGAGTGTAAACTTTAGATGCTGTAGATACTTTAAGAGATATACAGAAAGGGAAGGGAAACAGAAGCTTCCTTTTATGTTCACAGATGACATGGCCTGTAAGAGCACCACTGTGACACACACACACATCATTCAATCTCTCCATGCTGTAGAGTGTGTGGTGTTGTGTTCAGTGTAGTGCTACATACAGTACAGGAAGGATCAGAGTGCAGCTGTACATCACAGAGCTTGATGCTACAGAAAACATCACAGGGTCTGCCTCTGACAATGACCTCAGTGTCTCAACACGGTCAATATCACCTGTCAACTCCATCTAACATCCCTACTGCATCTTGAGGCAAACAATGTAGCACTGTATATTATGTGGGGGGGATATAAGTGTGATACTAGATTTTGCTCATGTTCTGAAAGACAAATAGAGTTTATAAAGTGTTTTACTGAGCAGCAACACATTCAGCAGCTGTGGGAAGGTAATACCAGTTGAAAACCTAAGTGTTACTTTACTTGTGTGTCTTATAATTCAACAATACTCCGTCTTAAAAGAACACGTTAATCAACCACACCGAAAAAGAGCCTTTTTACGTTGTTATAGTTCAATCATGTTAATGGCTGATGAGTCAGCAAGACTTTGCTTTTATCACATTTCAGAGATAGCTGGATAGAGACTATGACAAAAAATAATCTGATATAGCACATGCTGTGACAACATTTCAGGTTTCGCTACTTTGAAGGAGACGTTAATATTCAACGGCACAAGATTAATCAATATTTGCACCACATTTATTTTGTTACCAACACCAAAACAGGAGCATGATATATTTGTGTGTGCCATTGCAGTTGTTTACTTTCTCAAACGTTTATGTCTTCTCAGGAAGAATTTCTCTTCCATCATTATTTATTTCCTTTTACTTTATTTGTGGTTTCTGCTGGATATCAGGTCACGCCATCTGTATGCAACAGCTTTTTATCACGCTCAACTGTCAACACTTGTTTCTTTTCCTTTTGTTTCCTCTCTTCCTGTAGCAAATGGTAGTGAGCTCTTTATTGGCAGTGTCCGGTACGAGGACACTGGAGCCTATACCTGCATCGCCAAGAACGAGGTGGGAGTGGACGAGGACATCTCCTCTCTGTTTGTTGAAGATTCGGCCAAGAAGACCCGTAAGTTGTCAAATTTCACCTTTCACTGTAAAAAGTAAAAACATGTAAATTCACAATAAGATTTAAACCATATCTCAATCAAAGATAATGCACAAAAGAAGTATGAAGGGATTACATATAAAAAGAGATTTTATATGATTTTGCATGCTGGTGTAAGTCTTACTGTCGCCACTTAATTACTAAATGTGTAACTGGCAACCATAGCATTAGGGCTGTAGCGATACACTAATCTTACGATACGATACACGATATTCAGCTCACGATATGATATATATCACGATATTCAGCCAACGATACGATTCGATAAACTTACATCATTTTCTGAAAGATTTTAAAGGGACAGTGTGATTTTGGTGACATCTTGTGAGTGTTCCATTGACTTGGATTGAATTAATTGAAGTGAAAACTGAAAGCATCAATTACACAATATATGGCTCTGACTGGACAGAGAGTCTACAGCTTGCAAATGCTGGACAAAATGAATCAAAGAGGTTGGTGGTATTTCCAGAGTATTTCACGTTTGTGTGACACAGCTTGCAAACCGGCAGACTTTTATCTAAATCATCGCTTTGCTTCTTCTTTTTAAACCCAAAGTGCTCCCACACATCTGCTTTTAAGCATGAAGGTGCTGGATTTATATTCGCCGCCATTCTCTTGAATCTCCTCGCTCTGACTGCATAAACAGGAAGAGGAAGACGTTGGCGTCTGTGTAAAGGGAGTATCTAGACGGGTAACGTGCTAGAAATGCTCTACAGCGACACTGGCTGACCTAATCGCTCTTCCTGCAAAGTGAACGGGGTGAAATGGGCAGCGAGCAGAGTGCTAGGCAGGATTTGAATGGGACTTTATGTATCGACACTCGCAGCTGAAAAATCAGGGGAAACAAAATATCGATATATATCGCAGGACCGATAAAATTGCTCAGCCTTACATAGCATTAACATTCCCTGTGAAAAACAGCCTTTACAAATGTCACATGTATCTCCTGCATTATTATTGCAGTAAAAAGCACAAAAATCGCTTTATGTCAAATGACTGTCAGGTGATTCCTTGTGCCTTCAGATAGCTGGATAAACTAAGGAAATGTTAACACCCCTGACAGCTGTTGATATTAGACTGACAGTGAAGCTGAAGTGCAGCACATTTGCAGTTAAGAGTAAGCGCAATTGCACCTATGAGCCTGTCCTCTATTATAATAATGCTGAGATCAGACTACGCAATATCAGCTTCATGATGTCCCATCGCAACAGACATGGGGCGTACAGGCAGCGCCCACCCGTAACTCAAAGCGGCCATGCCCTTAATTATGCATTACTTTAAACCTTAATGTAATTTAAACAGGTAAGTTATATGAAAGAAATCACCAATTTCTTTTTATAGTGGGGGACCACTGATGCAGCATTTAGGACAGTTCCCATCTGGACTAAAAGAATAGCATGTCAGTTTTCCACAGCAAGAATTCAACACCTGATCAGACACAGGGACCACCTCAAATGACAAAAACATTTGTGTAGTCTGATTCCAGTACACAAAATGGACGAATGTATGAAACTGTACAGGTCAGGAGATGGGTAGAAGATGGCACTTAGATCTGACTCAAAAAATAAGAATTCTGAATATCATCCAAATTTTCACGTGTGTGTGTGTTTAAGGAAACACTGAAAAAGGTTAGACACAAGCGCAATCACTGAAGAAGACCACTTATTTTGGGAATTTATGTACTGTGTTTCACATACAACACATATATTCCCAAAACAAGTGGCTTATTTGTATTTCATACTGCAAAAGAATCAGTGGATCAGTCACTATATTCTCTATTCTGACTCTGGGCATTGCAGGATGCTCCACTCAGTTTTCTATAGCGAGCTCACTGAAATACAAAGATCAAATCAAGATCAAAAATCAAATTACATATTTTATGTTTCTTTGTTATGTGGTCTTTCATTAGATTGCATCATTTTGATGAGTTCACCATCTATACCCAGAAAGAGCTTTATCGGGCCAGCTGAAATTAATCAGAATAATCAATGACTTGTCCTTTCTCAAGAAAGGAGTAATCTCTTGATTTAGGAGGAAATATGGTACTATAAAGTGAGGAGCATTTTGTAGCTGTCAAATATGTTTTGTCTTGTCATGAGAGAAATCACCTCCTCTGTTTCTTGGAAGATCTGTCTTTTTCCTTAAGGTGATTTAATATTTTTCCTCTCTTTTTTTCCCTCCGCTTCTCCTTTCTATTGCTCGCTGGCTGACTCTGCAGTTGCAAACATTCTGTGGAGAGAAGAAGGTAATACATTACAGTTCTCAAAGTGCTTTTGTATTCTTGTGAATAAGAAAACATGGTATACGGCTTTTCAAGGCCTGCAGCTGGATATCTACACTCTCCAAGATTTTGCTGTACTGTCCAGAAGAATCACAAAGTTGTTTTCTCTCCAGCAGAACTTTACTTCAGGATCTCACTTTATTCCTTGGGTGTCCAAGGTGTTTCATCTTTTTGATGGTGTGCTTTCTAATCTGTTTTCAGATCACCTGGGGAGGAAACATTTACACACAAGCGGGATTTTTATGCATTTTGCAAATAAAACCACAGACGCAGCGTGGTGGCTACAAGAAAAACAACTTTGTGGTTTTCAGCAGTATACAAATCCATCCTGTTTTTATACTATATGTATTTTTTACCACATCAGCATGGCCACAAGTACAGTTTCACTACTGACTGGAAAACCCACTGCGGTTTATAGTACAATACAAATATAATCTGTTTTATATACATCATTACCACATGAGGTTTACCACAGAACCAAAAGAAGCCAGAGTGTTTTAGAATGCAGTGTAAGCATTTGGATTATATGTGAGTGTTCATCAGCACTTATTTAGCCTCATTAACACAGTATGTGTGTATCTGTGTTTGTACATATGTCTATATTCTGCTGTATATTTCAAATTTTTTTGACAAGGCGTTTCTGAGCTTTGAGGATTCCTCATTCTCTGGTGCTTCATGTTTTATGTCACAGTGTCATAGTACAAAAGTCTCAACAGCCTGACATATCAATCATCATAGTTTTTGTCTATGCGTGCATCTTCTAAATGTTTATGCATGCCAAAAGTATGGATATGTGCTCATGCTTATCGTATGCTCATTTGATGTATTCCTGACAGCAGTAATAGCTTGTTGGTCATCCAAATGCCTTAACACCAGAGTATGATCCTTGCTAACTCATCAGCAGCTGTTTACACAGAGCAGACAACATGTGAAATGTTTCCTCTTGAAGACAGTGCCTTTATTTGATGCCTCTTG
Organism: Dicentrarchus labrax; assembly: GCF_905237075.1. NCBI lineage: Eukaryota > Metazoa > Chordata > Actinopteri > Moronidae > Dicentrarchus > Dicentrarchus labrax. Next base: position 23,825,970 of record NW_026136705.1, on the reverse strand, counting down.
CTACAGTATGTTGTTTACATGTTGCTGACAGGACTCTTTGTAGGCATTGTCAAAACGTCTGGCAGTCACACACTGCCCATCCCCATAACATGATAGCATGCTAACAGGAGTCTTGCTGCGTCTCCTCCAGCAGGGAAATTGAAATGCCCATCACAAATGTCAGATAAGATGGGAGCGGGATTTTCTGCTGTTTTTAATTTGCATTTGTTTGATTTTTAAAGCATGTTTGTCAATATTTTTCTGTCTTCCTGTCTTCTCTTCCAGGGTTGAGTGTGGGGAATATGTTCTATGTGTTTTCTGATGAGGGCATCACTGTTCTGCAGCCCAGTGAATGTGAGATACGCAGACACATGAAGCGGACAGAGAGGATTGTTGCTACCTATGTAAGTGTATGTTATGTGTTTTTTTTTTCCTATTGAGATTTAATGGTGAGATTACAGTACATTAAAAAAAATGGCCATGTCAGGTAATGAGTGTTTTCTCCATGATTCACTAAATGGATTTCAGTTTGGGGGTGATTGTAACTGCTGAGCTGATGCCTTTTAAAATCAAATTATGTGCAAGGTAGAAAGATGTCACGTAGTGTTTGTTTTTACATTAAGAAAGCGATGCACTCATACAGTGACGACATATCAGGTACATATCAGCTACACTGCTAAGAGCATCTTACTCCCAGTCAGTAATAGGTCTAAATTAAGTCTTAATTAGGCTTTTGTGGCATAATCCAAACAAGCACTGCAAGGTACCAGGTGTTGTGTTTTTCAACAGAAAAATAATTATCCATTAGAATCATAAGGTTTTCTCCCTAAAATCCCAGCTCAGCTCACTGACACAAAAATAAACACAAATAAACATCGAGCCCTCTCAATCTTCACTCTATCCATCCATCCATCCATCCATCAGGAATCAAGTTACTTACCTGTGATCCAATCCAGTCATTTAGTCTGAGTATCTGCCGATACGGAGTCCTGATCCTTGTATTTTCTTCGATAAGACAGGTGCACAATACACATTTAAAGTGTGTTAAACTTAAAATCAACCCAGTATATATGCTTGACAATTGAATATCTTTTTCTTTTTCTTTTTTTCACAAAATAACCAACTAAAAATACCTTTACAAAATTCCACTTAGTGCAGTCTTGGTTTTCATTTGATTTGGTCAAGTAAACAAATTAAAAGAAATCTTTTTTTAAATATCACTTGCAGTAAAATAGAACACTCGAAATGAATAACATAGTCACAACAAAACAAACCGCTCAAGGCAGCAGTAGACTACTTTTGTTGTCTGTGGAGTCTGGTGGCTTTGAACAGAGCTATATAATGAATGTTTCTGGTTAAACAAAATGGATCTTAATTTCAACAGGTCTATCACTGTAGGGGATCCTGTCCTTAATGCTGTCAGAAACTTAATCAATAACAATCCTAGCCTGTCAGTACAAGGATTACTGTGCAGCCATTGCAGCCTGTGTAATTCCAAAACTTTGTATACCCTTTAAAACAATGGGTCGGGCTTAGATCTGCGCTCAATATAATGGTTAAAATATACTGATCCCAGAGATCAGACTGGGACATCTTATTCTATACTAGAGATTTAGTGTGAAAGGAAATTGCCACCAAAACAAAGGCCATCCTTCCTTTTCTCCTCCTTCCTGGTGTCAGAGTGGGCTCCTCACCTCACTAATGTAATGGGATTACTTGTGTCCATTAGTCAACAGCTGCTCACATCAGTAGACTATAGAGTCTCTACTACAGACCCCAAGGCTTTTAATCCACTGGAGAACATCCCTCTCCCAGAGAAATGGGCTCTAGATGGTAAAAGTTGCTTGTTCCTCTGAGGGATTTGGGTTTTACAGACCCTGTAATTGTATTAGAGATCAATACAAACTCAATAACCCATGTGTTAGCCAGTTCCTGCTGTAAACAGCAGTTTCTCCACTTTGGAGAGGTGGAGAGGGGGTGGAAACTCTTTAAACACAACCTTTTTATGTGTGTGTGTGCACGTGCATTAGTAACATATGCGGAGTGTGTGTGTGTGTGTGTGTGTGTGTGTGTGTGTGTGTGTGTGTGTGTGTGTGTGTAAATGTCTTGTCAGCAAAGACTGCAGGGCCTGAAGAGGCAATGTGTTACTTGAGTCAGTAGTGTATATGAATGTGTTGATGTATGCTTCTTACTGATACAAAATCAAACACTGGTTTCTAAGTGAAACAGTCATAATGACTAATATTATAGCATAATAGTGAAGTATCATTGGAATGCATATGCACCTTTGTTATGGCTGGGATAATATGGTTGAAAAGTGAGCATTTGAGGATTTCTTTTAGTTTTATATCATTGATCTTTGGCTTTTGGACAAGAAATTCCAATGAGTCACCTTGGGTTCTGAGATTTTTCACCATTTTCTAAAATGTTATTGACCAAACCATTTAATCATTGATAAAAAAAAATCTATATATAGTTAAATCATTAGTGCAGCCCTAACCACAATATCAACTTAAAAAAGAAGTGATTACACCAGACAAAATTCTTCATGTTAAACAAACACTGCTCTTAGTTGTTCTTCATTATAGTTTGTTTTGAATAATTAATTTGACCAGAATTTAGTACAATGATACTATGTTATGATAAGAGTACAACTCCAATGAAAGTAAACAACCCACAATTTTGAACTATCACCCACATCATCATGGTTGAGACATGACAGAGTAATGCACCATACTGCTGATCTATGATGCACCAGGAAATCCTGCCAACCCTTTCCTCCTTCTGTTGCTCTCCTCCTCCCATCACCCTCTCTGTTCTCTGTTGGTTCTTCCCAGGAGGAGATGTGCCCTAAAGGTGAGGGGGTGTCACCCCAGCACTGCGTGTGGTCCTCAGCAGTCAACATCAGGGATAAGTACATCTACGTGACCCAGCCCCTCCTGAGCCGACTGCTGGTTGTCGACATTCAAGCACAGAAGGTGGTGCAGGTGGGTGGAGCAGGTATCAGGGCTGTCGACACATACCAAGTAGACATAAGTATAGTCTCAGAACGTCTCAGAAATGATTCATCTATGAGTTAGTGACATTATAAAGCTTGTGTAGAAAACTTTGAATTTTAGCAAAGTTAAGTGTTAACAAAGGTTCAGCAGTAATGTCAAATGAAAAAAGTCAAATGAAAAAAGATGACAGATAAAGTCTAGGTTTAAACATAATAATAATAAGACTTCAACCTCAGGTTTTTCAAGATTAATCCAGGCATAATTTCATGGATCAGTATCGGCTAAAATATAGCCAATCAAAACCCGATCCTTTCTTTACTGCTATGTTTTGTCTCTCTCAGCCTGCTAGTGATGCGGCACTGTTCACAGTTACAACAGTTCAGTCACAGGATGGAAAAAAGCAGTTCCCTAAACTCTGACACTAATTATTATTAGCAAAGACCAAAGTACAAGACATTCAGGTGGCAGCTTCTCATTTTAGCCAGCGCTGACCGTCACTTTCACCAGTTAAAAAGACAAACATTGCCAGTGGCAAGTCATATCAACTGTCACTAATTTATGTAAATTAATAAACTTGATGACAGGATAACATTAAACTTGTCTGTCGTCTGGGTAAAGTGCTCCCTGTTGACAGTGTCTGTGCTCATCCAAAGATCATTTGTGAGGGACGAACGTCCACTCTGTAACACCGCAAGTTTTGCCCAGAGTCACACTGTCTACTCCCCAGCTGATTGCTTGACTTCAGTTTCAGGAGTTGCATTCTTCCAGTTAAACTTTCCTTAATATCAAATCAATAATTTAAGTTTATAAACTTTCAGTATTTGGATCAAGTAGCTCATAAAAATTAAGCTTAAGTAGATTACAGCTGTTCTTTCAATGTGGCAGATACATATTTATTCAACATGTAAGCATTGGATGGAACCCGGTATCAGCATATACCCAATATTAAAGGATTAGGACTGGTGACAAAAAACCTTGAGTGCATTATATTATTAGATTATTGGTTACATTAGAAAGAGGTCTGCTCAGAACTGTCACATCCTCTGGGTAGTATTCCCTCACTGTGTGGAAGCTGGTCCTGGATGCTACTATATCAGAGTTTATGTTAACATCAGTTGCTCTGTTGTACTCTTTATTGGATTTTGGGATGTTTCCACTCTTGCAACCCCAGCCAAACTCTTTATCTGAGATAGCATTATGTTTACACATCCTCATCCTTTCTGGTAAAAGTGAATCGTATTGTTTTCTATTACAACAGTGAAGCATGAATCTAATTTCTGTGTTACTGGTTCAAGTTTGTTTTTCTGTAGTAAGCATTCAAACACGCTAAGAACACAATAACAGTCTGATATTACCTTACTTCCTACAGAACTATCCTATAATACTCAGGCCAACTAGCTTTTTTTATTATGGATCATCAACTTTTTGCCTGGAACATGTAGCTTCTGCATTGCATGCTATCATAAATGTAACCGGAGATTACATTTTCAACCAACTCAAAAGACTTAATGTCGCTGGTAAAAATCTGCTAGTGACAGTTGTCATTTCATGGTTGCTGGCTAGAAATGGAAAGCTTTACAGGCGTAGCAACAATAACAAAGGGAGGTGGGACGAAATGCTTTCATCTTTTTCTGTTCCACTTGCAGAGATAGGCTGTTAAAACAGATATATTCTATATAAAAAACTTACCTAGTGTTTTATTCCATTATCTATAGCTTTAAGCTCTAGTCTTGGTTAAACAGAAAAAATTGGATACGTTCAAAAAGTAATCTGTATACATCCATGCAGCCAGTGTTTGGCTACATGTCAAACAGCATCACCAACTTGCCACGCTATTGAACTGCCACCGATGTAAGAAGACCACATGCAAGGTAAAATAAATCAAATGCACCTCAAGCGTTTGAAACAATATGGTGCCCAGGTGGGTGCTGGCTGCCTCGCCATTCATCTTGCCTGTAACGGCTGTTTAGAGACTGAATCCCTCAGGGGTTCTTCCCAGGGTCAACATCATTTATACTGAGGAACAGGATGGAAGAGGAAATAGGCCTAACTCAAGGAGAAGGAGGCGGGAGAGGAGAAGGGAGATAAGTGAAAGTCTGAGTAGAGAGAAGGCAAACTGAGCAGGTAGCACTGCAAAAATGTCAATATAAACCTGTAACCTGACCTTGTTATCAGTTTAAAGAGGCAACTAAAGGTTAGATATTTATACATACTTTAAAGCTGAGACCTGTCTGAAATTATTATTTGACTCTAGGTCTTGTTTTAAAAATGACAAGAAAGAAAATATTTGTTTGAATTAACACAAAAAAAATTAAATGCAAAAAAGTGTTAATTGTTCTAATGTACATCTATCTATAATATAAGAAGAAAAGAATGTGAAGTGATACGTTATCACAACATTTAAAGTTCAGGTCAGGACTTTTGGTGTATTGTCGCCCACCAACTGCCCCTTTTTCTCTTTCTCCATCCAACACTGTAAAACTGCTTTCCCTTGATCACCCTATCCCTCTCTTGCCTCTCTTTCTTGCAGACCCTTGCTGGCTTCTGGGTGCAGGAGGTTAATGCATCATCCTTTTTTTCCTTTTCCTCTCTTTTTCTGTTATCTCAAAGCTCTCTCTTTTTTTCTTTTTTCATTTTTTTTTTTTTTTTACAAAGTACATTGGTAGCTTCCTTTGGACAATGGCCTTTAGAAGAATTGACAAGATGGCAGACTACAATAAATGCACGTTATACACTGACAGAAGGAATGCATGTACAAAACAATGGCTTTAATTTTTTAATGGTAAGAATGCTGCATTTATTATCAAACACAGTGGGCGGGAAGACAGAGCGTCTGTAGGACATGGCCAAACACTAGACTAGTCATATTTTAGGAAACGACAAGCAACACCTTTCTGAACAAGTATGAGATTAAAGCAACAAGAGTTTTGTAAAAATATACTCTTATTTGTCTTTAAGCACAAACTTGGACTGTAACAAAGATGAAAGTGTTATCCTGTTACTGTTGGGAATGCTTCCATCTCTTAAATAGTAACTCCATTTAGAGAAAAGCAGGAATTTACAAAAGGTTAAATCACAAATTTAGATCGTGGAGAAGCACAGATTGCTGTGATCCTTTATTATTCTTAGATCATTTATCAAGGCTTCACAATAGTGAGAGGTTGTGCACCTTTAAATAAATGTGCATACTTTTCTGAAATTTTCAGGCGTAATTTCCAGCAGACACTAGATGAAGGCTGTGAACATGTGCACTAATAAAGGCTTTCATGGGTTTTCATGCTGTTGCACACAAGGAAATTGCACCTTTGTTATCTTTTTCAACAAAGGGATCTAACCTTGACTCTGATGTGTCAGACCTGTGCCAGCCCACCTCCCACTGGGTATGAAAACAAACGGCACATCGGCTAATTAAAAAAGGAAGCCAGATGGCAAAGACCTTTGGTTGTGTAGTCACTTTAACGTACTACGCCGGTTTCTTTTGTGTTGCAGTAAATTGGTGGGATACGGCATGCAGTTGTCAACTAGGTTTCTGTTCCGCTTTTTCTTTTCACTGAACCCAAACAAGCATCTTGTTGCTTTGAAAAACACTTAATGTTCTTTGAAGTAAAAAGATATTCTGGTTTCTTGAGGGATGAAATTGGTAATCTGAAATGCCATTTAGTATTATTCTTTGTATTACTTTGGACTTTCTGAACTACATTTTCCATAACACATGGAGGATTTCTAACTATCACTTTGGATTCAGTAACTTACACTGTAGGCTACAACGTGTGAACTGTTTTTTTTTTTTTTTTTAATTTTTTGCTTGTATTTGGTTTCATTTTGCATTAAAAGTATGCCGAATTAGTTATTTGCAGTTCTGGATTTATAATGAGAATTTATTTGCAAAGGATTGACTCACTCAGTCTCAAAGGATGCACAGTCCACTTCTGGTTGTGGAGCGGTGTCACAGAAAGATGTTTCTTTTCCTTCACAAATTATCTTTGGTTGAGAACAGACACCTGTCTGCTTGAAAAGAGCACATTAACAGCCAAAAGTAGCACTGAAGTCTTTACAGCACCAATTAGCTAGAGCTAATCTCTCTCACCAATGACGTTTGTCATTTTAATTGTCAGCCCCACCGGCTTAAAACGAGAATCTGCTACCCAGGACAAATATTCCTTAAACACCAAAAGTGAAAACTTTTATGAACTGAAAGGTCATAGTGTCTTTTATCACATCATTCATTTGAAAAATGAGGTTTTTATTTCAACTCAATCTGAACAGTTACAGTATGGTGTACTTACAGAAGTGGACACAAAATTCAGTCCATTTCTTCCCAATCTGCTGCATTTGTGGCCTGACCTCAGCTTTACCTCTGGTCCCATCATGTAGGAAGCTAAACGCATGCAAAGGCAAATTCACATGTACATACACACATGCTGAGTTGGCACTTGGCTGACCATTGTAGAGCAGAGGGCTGGACCTCCCATTACTGAACACAGAGCTTGTGGTCTCGCTCCACTGGTGAGGGTGTCAGCAGCTCCCTGTCCACCCAGCCAGAAGCAGGGTAATGGATTGTGTTATTCTTTGTTGTTGACATTGCAGCAGACCTGAGGTTGAGTACACCCCACCCCCACATCTCTCTCTTTTCCCTGGCTGTTCTCTTCTTTCCTTCCTGCCGTTTATTTTTTCTCTGTTTTATTATTTCTGTTCTTTTGCCTGATGTGTGTCAGATATCCTCACTGACATTTACACCTACTTAGTATGTGATGTGATAACAGCTTACTCTTAAGAATGGTTAATTGTTGGGTACTATGCTAAGAGCCATTTTACCAAATCTAGAACATTGAGATAATTTCCTCTCTTTGGACACATTTAACTAATTAAAACCAGCACCATTGTTGCAACCCAGGCATGAGAATGCAAGAGGACTCCAGGACTTGCCAAAGTATCTGCAATTTGCGAGTGAGTCATTTGCGAAATGGGACTCTGGCACCATTTCCAATCTGCATGTAAGCAGCATCTGATTTTTGCTAAAGCGGTCTTACTTACCATGGTCTCTGGGTTGCCAAGCCTTGGTGTTAGGTTAGGAATGCTATTGAGATGAAGATGAATGTTAAATCAGCTAATATTTTCTTTTTGTTAATAACGATCCCTTCAATTTGGTTATAAAGAATTGTGATTAGGAATGTCTCGATCAAGTGGTTTTAGCCCTGGATCCGATCCGAGTCATTTAACGTCAGTAGGGAGTTACTCTCTCCATGTTTGGTGCTTTGCTGCAGCCTCTAGCCTGAGTTACCTCTCTGTATTCTGCTGAGTGTCTATTTCCGTTGTCTCTACATCTTTTGCGCGGATTACATTATTTAATTACTCTAATTGGCTTTTTGTTTGCGGGACTTTTGTTGCACTTGCAGTGGCGTGTTGATCGTGGTTGTGTCAGATCTCTACTAACGTCTCACACACACAGAGAGCAGAGTGGAGGAAAGAAACATTGAGTGTTGACGATGGCTGCACCATGCATGAAAGCTGACATAAAACCAAACATCGGATCGGATTAATAAAGCTCAACATAGTCGATACCGATCACTGAGATCGAGACATCCCTAACTATGAGCAAGGTATATACTAGAGAGGGACATTTGAACATTCAGAATAATAAACTTTTCAGTGCCCCGTGGAAAAACACTTTCTAAATGTCCAGAACACAACATATTTATTTCCATTTTTGTGCGGGAGTTTCTTGTTATTTATCAGTCAACACGTTATTATGCGCGATTACATCCGCAGGCCGATCAGGCAGGCTCTATTAAGGAGAATATTCTTCTAGTTTAACAGCAAAATCTACTTACTAAGCTTGTAATGCTACTGCTTTGAAGTTTGTGTCATTCTTGCCAATATGCCTTTGATTTTTAATAACCGTACAGTGTACAGTGTACAATATACACAAATATCAGCTAGCCTTCTATGACTTTTCAGCACCATGGACTAAGTCTTAAATCTGTTTACATCTAGAACAATTCATTTAATCTTTCCCTCGCTTTCTCAATCTCTTCTAGGCAGTAACAACAGATCCTTTTCCAGTGAAGATGCTCTATGACAAGTCACATGACCAGGTGTGGGTGCTAACATGGGGGGATATGGACAGAACACACCCAACACTTCAGGTAAGTGTGTTTGGTGTGTGTGGCATGCTAAAAAGCTTTCTCAGTTAGTAGCATTTTAGTTTTGTTGTCATTTGCATTGGTTTCTCTAAAAAGACACACAACAGCTAAATAACAAGAGATAGAGATATAGAGAGTATATAATTAGTTGACAGAGTTTCCAGGGCTGAGAAGTGAGGCCAATGCAAAGGTACCTAAAACCTGCTACAAAAATACTCCACAAACGAATGGGTAACATAGGTTCACACTTGGTGGTCCTGTACTTCAAAACATTGTGTTAATGAACGTATCTGACACTAGAATCTCATTTTGGAAAATTAATCTGCATTAAGATACAGGAAGTTAATATCTTTTCCTTGTTTTATAAATCAGACTGGTTATTATTTACATGAAATCCAGCCTGGCGCAGCTTTAAAAGAACAAAATAGTCCCACTTTATTATTGTTTTGTTTCTAAACCCCTACACCAACTTTTGCTGTGTGTGTATTTGTGAACTCTGATGAGCGATTATCGTCCTGGAAGAATATAATCTACATAAGCTGTAGAAAGTTCACCAAGCAAGGAAAACAGCGCCTCGTAATTAATTGAGCTCTGTTGTGTACCTGCGTCCCTGTTTATGTGATAAGTATTTGTGTGACAACATCTAATCTATGTATGTTTTAGAGCATTTACCAAGCCAGCAAAACAGCAATTCGCAGCTGCGGTGCTGTCTGCTTGTGCCTGGCGTCCCTTTGGACCCTTTGGTGTTGGAGGCTTCACAAATGAGAAATGATCACAGGTGTGGTTGTATTTAATCCATCTCAGGGGATTGGGTGAGGCAAGGGAAGGGAAAGGAGGATGTAGGGTCGAGGAGGTGGAGGGGAGGGGAAAGGGAACAGAGCTTGTGCCTGTGGGAGAGGTGTGATGCTGTTTTTATAGGGCCAGTATTTGTGTGTGTGTGTGTGTGTGTGTGTGTGTGTGTGTGTGTGTGTGTGTGTGTGTGTGTGTGTGTGTGTGTGTGTTTGCCTGTGTGTTTGCCTGTGTGTTTGCCTGTGTGTTGGCCTGTGCAACAGTGGAGGATACTGCCACAAGTAAAGCCACCAAGGGATCCCATTGTAATCTCAGTAATAGACACAAACATGTTTATTGCTCTGTTTCGTCCCATTGGAGGGAAGGATCCCATTATAATCATGGTGGTTGTTGTGTGTCTATTCATTACAGGGATTGCAGAGGGATGATACACTCTCAAATTTATGATCCTTAAGAGGATCTTAAGAGGAGTGAAATGACTCCTTTTATATTCAGAAAATCAGTTGCATTGTTGGTTTTGAACATTAGTGGTTTCAAATAAAGTTTTTGAATAGTTAATCAGTGGTTGGGAGCTGTTAAAGGGGGCTACAGGCAAATGGCCGTATTAATAATGCTTCTTCGTGATGTTGAAGTGGCGCCATTTTGCACAGTTATTTCTCAATTTTTTGTTTAAAGAAACCTTAATGTGATGGTAGATTATTTTGGATCTAAAGGTGCCACTATGGTCTGACAACAAAAAGTAGTAAAAAAAAAGGAAACCACCTGTGTGTGGGTTTTAACAGTTTTTTACAATTTACAATCTGCATGGCCAAGCAGACTGCATGTGTGAGTGCATACAGTTTAGTTTTGCACCTTTTCTTCATAGAGTGTAGGTGCACCAGCAGGGGATTTGTTTCTATGTAGTTGTCTCAGATGAGGCACACACTCATGGTGTTTATGTTGAAGTTGTTTTTAAACTTCTATCAGAGGTTATAGTCTCAAATGAAGCAGAAAATTCTATGAAAAGATAATTTTCATCACAGACAAAACAATTTCCTCCTCGTATAATTTGAAACAATCAGAGTACAGAAAGCAGCTTTGCATAACATTTCTTCCTTTTTGTGGCTGCTGCCTGAACGGCAGAAAACACATTTCTGTTTTTCATTTCATTCATTTCCCCTCTCTCTGCAGTTGTTCAGGAGTAATGAATAATTAGAGAGCAGGGCATGAATCGCTCAAAAATGCAATTGCAGGGAAACTGCATAATGGATTATAGTCCACGTGGATCACACCACAAATAAATAGTCTGATAATGTCATTATCATTTGGACTGAAAGTAATTGACCTGTTCAGCAGCAGCCTGTCACAGAGGCACCGCTTTGCTTCAGCACATCATACATGTGTATGAGTGCGTGTCTGTTTGTGCATGTTAATATGTGCGCTCATGGTGTGTAGGTGTGTGTTTAGCTCAGTGTGTGTGGTATTTTTTAAGCAGCCTAGTTTTAGGATGGCTCAATATCTCTGTGTAAACATCAGAGGGAGTGTGATTGTCAATTCATTAGAGAAGACAAATGGAGGAATCTCTGCCGGGCAGAGAGAGGCATGGCCTTTCAGACTGTCAGTCCAGTCTGCGTCTACGTGCCAAGAAGACATTTAACTCATGGGCACTTTGTTTTTCTCTCTGCACACACACAGACACCAGTCTTCTATTTTCTCCCCATTTATCTTTCTATGAGTTTTGCCAAATATATGTTTAATACTGGTTAATATTATAAGTTAAATGATTACAATGATTCAGGCAGGCAAGATCATCTGCATCTTTTACAGTTTAATCTTTTGAATCTCTCCATAGAAAGCGAATTATAAGTCTAATTTTTTAGTTTAGATTTTTGTTCGGTTTATCCCAATTTACTTGTATTTTGTTTGTCTTTTCTATTTTAATGACTGAATGTCAGTTTTATCCCTCTGTAGTGTTGGTGATAGTTCTCAGTTCATCCACCCAATAAACAGTCGTTGCTGGTAGGACTATTTTAGACAATAGTTATACTATTATGTTTTGATACGTTACTTTGAGGTATATTAACTTGAAGCTTAAACAAAAGAAGCCAAACAGTTTTTCTACTGGCAGATGAGAACTTGACCTAAATAAAACAGTAAAGATTGTATTATTTAAATCTGATGGTCTTGTGGTTAAAGAGGCCATATTATACTTTTTATGGGGCATATTATGGGGTATATTATATTATCTGTGCTTTAGTGTGTTATATAGATTTATTTGTGCATGTTAAAGGTCTTAAAAGTGTCAAAACCCAAAGTATACACGAAAGAGAGTAACTGTCTCCCAAGGAACACACTGTGTGGACGGTGCCTGCTCAGGCTTATGGGAGTTGACCAATTGGAACAGACTGGGCTTCTTTTGGGGGGGGCGGAGGGTGAACAGGAGTGTTGCAGCAAGTATGAGAAAAATTGTGGGGGTTTTTTGTTTTTTTTTGTTTTTTTTCAGGAAAACATGTAAATCTATTCTAGTATACCCCCAACATACAAGTATGAACCTGAAAATAAGCATCATATATCCTATTTAAGACACACACCAAAGACCAAAGAAAAACATTTTAAAACATGATTTAAGTCAGCTGTGTGACATTAATTTAATGTTTGACATGAATACCTCATCTGTGGATAGAGAGAGAGATAGAGAGAGAGATAGATACTTTATTTATCCCGAGGGAAATTCAAGTATCTCCACCTTTCTTTCTCTTGTATGCAAGCATTTATAAATCTATAATATAAGCAAAGTCATTTAAGTTAAATTCTGCATTGATCTCAAGCAACATGCCGAGTCTTTCAAATAATCTTACGTGCTTTATTGCTACCCAGGAGCAACAAGACAAGTAATTCTGACATTTAAAAAAGCAAACTTTCTGTAACCATGTAACATGCAGGGTTATATTAAAGGGCCGTGTAAGATTTATTGAATTCCCTAAAGGACACAAATACACTGGAGCATGTGAGGAATTCCATCTCATTTGGATGTACTGTAGTTAGATGTGAAAGTGAAAAAAAAAAAAATACCTCTGAGAGTGAATGTTGTTGAAAAGCAAAAGCTACTCAGTCAGAACCAAATCCCCCTCAGGTATTAGGGCAGCCAGCGAGGCAGGGGCACAGTAAAACTCAATTGGGCCTTGTTGCTGAGTGTGTGGATATGAAATCCAAGGATGAGCGATGACAAAGGGAAGCCAGTGGCATTAAGTTGAGAGCACCTGCAGCCCTGGAGACCACAGCAGCTGCCTAATAATACATGAGCGATACTACATTGAACCTCATTAACTCCCGTCATTGTATTCTGCATCAGTTGTAATGACTTTTTTTTTTTTTTAATGAGGATTCTTTTCATGTCGCACAAGCAGTGAAAAACCGGAAGATCAATTTTGTTAAAAATGGATGAGATGGTGAGAACGGGAGAGGGCTTTTGGAGTGTTACAGCAGTGGAGCAAAATAACAACTCTGCAACTTAAACTGCTATTTTTATATCCTTCCATTTGATAGTTCTGAGGAAGGAATGTGGAGTCTGGCCCCCCACTGGGCATCAGGCAGAGGTTCAGCTGTAACGGAGCAGGCATAGACATCAAAATAGATTTTACACTTTAGTTCTTTCCTTTTTAAAACAATATCCTATATGCTCTCTAGCAACATTTGCCTTGGCGTAAACCTAGAACAGCTTCAATGAGCCAAGTTTCTCAGACAATATGAAGTCTGTAAAATCAGAAGGAAAAGAGACAAGAGCTGGTTTTACTCTGGAAGCAGGATTACAGGGCAGAAGTTGACTGGTTGCTTTTAATAAACGCAGTCTCACGTGTAGGTCCCATAAACCACTGCACGTCCTTGACGGTGACCTGATCATGAAGGCATGCATGATGAAGCATGTGCCATGGACAAGGCGGTGCATCAGGGGCCCATCAAAAGTGTACGCACTCCCCCCTGCTCTTCACAAACATGCTGATTCAGTGCCAGGCGTATGACATGAGAGATGGGGCCTTTTATTGTGGTGTGTGCTTCTAAGACAACCATCACTGAATAAGATGCTTTATCATAGAACTGAGGTGGGGCCACGTTTCATCAGCTCAAGTCATAAACTGTAGATGTTTATCTGTTCCAGGATATATGGGCATGTCACCTGGACAAGCTCCGGCTGTTAAGACCTGAGATATATGAGCCTTTATTTCATGTACAGAAGCTAGCAGCATTCTGATGAAGCTGAAAGGTCACAGGTTTAACTATCACAGCGGTCAGATTTCAGTGTATTTTTGAGTAAGACACTTAACTATAGCCCAACAGACACTGGATTTATGAGACTCATACCAAGATTGATACTGTTTTATGTAAAGATAAAGATTTTTGATGTGGACTCCTATAATTTGTTTACAATTAACACTTGTCAGTGTTCTGTGGTGTTTCTAGGTTAACATTTAATTAACATTTCTGCTCTGCAATTTCTTGTTACTTATTGACATATTCACCAATACCAATTCATCTGGGATAAATGTCAGCCTGGCCGACTAAGTGGTCTAGTTCTACACTAAACCTCAATCTTTAAAGTGGTTCTAACAACGTAAAGAAAAAAAGTCTTATTTATTGCTTTGATGGTAATATTACCTTTGTCTTTTTTGTAAATGTACACCAATCAGCCATAACATTATAATAATGTTATGCAGCCAGCATACCAACAAACTGAAGCGGATCAGACCACACCGGCCAGCCTTCGCTCCCCCACATGCACCAGGAAATGTATTACTGGCCATTAGACCATCATCAGATTTTTATTACCCAAATATTGATATTGGCCTCAAAAATCCAGTATCAGTCAGGCTACAGGAATGGGCATTAGCATGTCGCCCTGTGGTGGCAGTGAAATTGCTTTTATTGCAATACTGGGGCAGCAAAGCCACCAAAATATACTTTTAGTCAACCTTCTGAACTTTGTGCACTTACAGACAAAACAGGTTAACAATGTTTTTTTTAAATAGTTTTCAGTTCAGTGCTGTATATTTTGCAAAATGCCAAGATTCTAGTGGATATTTTCATATTTATCTGCAATTATTTACTGAAAGTTGGTCAGTGGAGACAAAGTGTGTTCTTTTGGCCACGTCAACACTTTCTGCTGCCAACAGACTGTAAAATAGAAAACATTATGGGCCCCATATACAAAACAAACTTGTATGACTTACGTAGCTAACATCATATAAGTAGTTATTTATAAACCTTACTTTGAGGAAATTATCTTCTCTCTAAGCAATGTCTAGACTTGACTGAAGTCATTTTCCTGCTGCATATACGCCCAACCCAGCAGTGAACGTATCTTCAAGTATAAAATCTAAGAACGTTTTTATAAATTAGGCTCTATGACTTTGTCATAGTTATAATCTTTTTATAGCTTTGTGTTGGGGTTAAATATTCATGCTGTTTTATGCCATTGTCTACAGGTAATTCCTCAAGCCAGTGTGGGAGAAGTACATCATGCCATCCGCACAACTTTCCAGAGGGTCAATGACTTCTTCATTCCTCCAACCAACCTTATCATCACTCACGTGAGGTAAAACAGCACGCACACTCACACACACACACACACACACACACACACACACACGCTGAC
This sequence comes from Dicentrarchus labrax, assembly GCF_905237075.1. Taxonomy (NCBI): domain Eukaryota; kingdom Metazoa; phylum Chordata; class Actinopteri; family Moronidae; genus Dicentrarchus; species Dicentrarchus labrax. The sequence continues at coordinate 23,810,431 of NW_026136705.1, read as the reverse complement.
ATTCAGCCACCTCGAACCTTAAAACAAAGGCGACCTCATTGCTCACTCATCACGGCCATCCTTCTGAAGGAAGGGAGAAAAGAGCAAATGAGAATTCTAATGAGAATCTTGATTTGTGTTAATTACTACCCCTCACAATCTAGAAAGGCTATTAACCTTCCCTTTGATCTTTGTCGATTTAGGTTTGCCTTTGTCTTCCTCAAAAATGAACCTGCAGTACACAAGATTGACCTGGAGACCTTCCACCGCGTCAAGACCATCAGCCTGAAGAACTACAGCTGCATACCAGTCAGCATGGCTTACACACATCTGAGCGGCTTCTACTTCGTCCAGTGCCAGAGCAAGAGCCACCTGCAAGCCCCGCCCCAGCTTCTCATCGACAGTGTGACGGACGCAGTGATTGGTCCAAACCTAAACATCACAGGGCAGCCTTTTGTGTCACCGGACGGCCGCTACATTGTGACACCTGACCCGCAGAGCTCAAAGCTGATAGTACAGACAGTGTCGTTCCAGGGGGAGCTGGGACTGAACCAGGAACTGGACGAGCCCATAGCTGTCTCCGATCTGGCTTTTCAGCCTTCCTTCACAGAGTCCAACCAGCATGTGGTTGTGGCCACTTCAGGGTCAGGAACGGACCTGCTATTTGCAGATCTGTCCTCAGGCCGCACTGAGGTTCTCCGGAGCCTCAAGGAGCCCCTGGCCCCCCAAGCCTGGCCCTGGGGAGGCCCCAACAGAGTCGTGGTATCCAGTGGGTTGTTTGGACAGTACCTGGTGACGCCGTCAGCCGAGTCCCTCTTTGTCCTGAACGGCAAACAGAGAACGCCGCACTGCGAGGTGTCAGACATCAAGAGAGGGAACACAGTTGTCTGGGTCGGCGAGGTATGAGTAAAAAAGAAAAAAAAAGAAAAAGAAAGCAGGAGACGTAGGATTAGGGAGAGACGTAAATGAAAAAAAGGAAAAGGAAAGATCAGGCCAAATTACGTATAATAAAGATTTATGTGAACATAAGTTGTGGACTCAACCCTGGGACTGAGCAAGAGGGATAAATGCCTGGGTTTATTGTAACAAAAGTACACTTAAAAATAGAGTAATTGAGAAAACATAAAGAAACCCTGTTGTGATATTTCTATTGGGAGAAAGTGTCAATGCCGTTCAGTGCAACAGTGATCTATGTGCACTTAACTATACAGAATTGTACATTATTGCACTTCCTTCCATGTTATCACAGCAAATAGGTACCTGAAGAGGGGTTATTAACGAACTATGAACTATGCACAATGCTCACTTTTTTTAGAGTAAAAAGCTTTCCGATTTTGTTTAACTCAACAATGTTTGTCGTTTTCACCAGTGCTGCATATAATCACCACAAACTGTCTGTCCTGTCTGCCTTTAGTGTATGTGTGTTCTGAGTCCTTTTAAAAGCTACCAACCCCATCTGTTTACTCGCCTTTGTCATGGTATTGTACTGTATCCTCCCTCTGAGAGCTTTCATTTTCCTCATGCCGGCAGAGGTTGGCTTTATGCACATGTGTAATACCCTCTATTTACATTGTCTATCCAAAGAGCCCGATTGGTCCATTAGCCGTCGACAGTGGATGTTTCGCTCGCGGAGGGAGCCTAACCAGAAATGAGCAGTACATCTTGTGGTCTCTTGCAATGGTATAATCTGTCCCCTGCTGTCTCTCACATTTATTCTGTACCTGCAGCACAACTCTGTGCTATGGAGCCTGAAAACGCCACTTAGCAGATTCCCTCAGGGTAATGACTCCGGTTTACGCTGACCCACATGCTGAGGCCGTGCCAAAAGTGGCATCAACTCCTCTATCTGACTGGCTGTGAGCATTTGTACATCCTCCCAGAGAGCCGTGCATCAAGATCAAACTCCTAGGCAGGTAGACTATTCTCACCACGTGGTAACTATTCAGCTTTAGTTATAGGACTGTAACACAAAGAGAATATATTTTTATTAGTTTCTGTTTATCAACCACGTTCATAGGAAAAAAATATGCTGTAATTTAAAACCTAGCAGCCTGTTTCAAAAGTAGGGATACATTTTGACAAACATTAGCAATATGTATCGTTAAAAAAAATCCTGTTTGCAGGAATTCTTATTAATTGTTAAATGACTAAAATGACAATTGTACAGGTTTCTTTATCATTATTATTATTAAAAATATGTATACCTACTTTTGAAAACCCCGGTATTATCTGTCTTAAGGCAGTAACCGAACAAACACCAGCAACTCTTCATCGATCAAAATCTCTGTGGTTGAACTGCATCATCTTCTGTGTAATTTGCTTTTGGCATTTGCTGTAATCATCATAATGATGATTCATTAGCAGCAATATAGCGATCCTGCTTCTCTGCAAATGTAATAATGTTATCAGAAATTACTGGAATCATAGTGTCTCTTAAACATTCTTGCCTGTTGACAGTAGTGCCGAGGTCTGGAGCTTGGATCACATACTTGATGGCTCTCAGTCTTGGGGCAGTGGCTTTCTTTTCCTTTCTTTTATTAATATTTATGTTGCATAGCCTTTCTCTGTACCTCCCAGTCTCAAACTACAGCTAAAAAAGAATGTCCTCCAATATTGAGCTGTTAAACTGTTTTGGTTTTCTTATTATACATTATAAAATAAATCAGGAGCTATTTTTCCAATAAGCGGATTCCTGTAGCAGGCAGAATTTGTATTCTCCCTAAATAAATAAATAGTATTTATACAAGCTTGCTACTAATTTTAAAGCTACTTGGCATTACCTGGATGAGAATTAATGAATCGCACACTTACTAATATTAATTACATTTCTAGAATTTGCTAGGCTCTACAAATAGTTGGCCCATCTAAAAGTTTTAATTGAGCTTTTCTAGCCAGCACAAAACAGATGTAAACCAAAAAAAGTATACCAATACATATTCCAGAACAAAACTTGCTGTTAAATTTAAACCAATCAAACAACTAAATCAACTAAAAATAGTGGACTATAGAAACAGTAGCACTAATGCTCAATCTCTGGGTGGAAGGAAATATTTTCTCGTGCTGAAATGGTCTTCTGAAGCTCCCTTCTACTTACAGTATATAATTACTGCACAAATACTCACAGCCTTTAGGATTTTGCAGTTGTTGACCTTTTTTTGCCGTGTCAAACATCCTCAAAAGAAGTGAGATTAATCTTGTTTATTTATCTCTGAAGGCCACCCGCAGAACAAGATGTCAAAGTTCAACTTTAGGGTGTACAAAAAGTCTGTCGGAGTCCTGTAAGACAAGTGTACCACTGTAAATCCAGCTGGAGTCTTGTTGAGTATATCTGCTCATGTGTTTTCTCTTGTTTTTCCCAGATACAAACAGCAGCCCAAATTAAATATTAATCATGTTCTCCTAATATGTAGTTGTGCCTGTAACTCCCTAAAGCAATGAAATGTGTAGGGTAGAAACCAAGCTGTGTAACAAAAGAAAAAAGTAAACACAGGAGTGAAGGAGATTTGTCGTTCTCGTTTGTGATTTAGGTATTTGCTGCTAATCTGCCATGAAATCCATCCTGGCACTAAAAGCCTGTCTGATAAACTTTCTGAAGACAATGACTTAATGATGATAATGTTTCTTAGACCACTGTTGCACTGAGGAGAGAAATATAATACCTGACATATTTATGTTTATTGGATGGACATTTGTCAAATTGATAGCCCAGTTTTCTCACTGTGTCAATGGAAAAAATATTCAGGCTCTGATGTTTCCCAAAGCCACTATCCCATCCAAAGTCACTCCCCAATGGCTCTAAATGAGTAATCTATCCGAGACATGCATGTAATGAAAATAGATCGTCGACATGGTTATCATTGACCTCTCAGTGATCTCTCACAGTCACATACAGTTTACAGTTGCTTGTGAAAATGTCACTTTTCTGCCCTCTCATTGTCACGTCCGTCAGCTTATCTCTTAAGGTCGATTCAGCAGTATGACATCGCTACTAGAGCCAAGGAGAGCAAGAATAAAGAGACTGCACCTGCGCTTGCTGATATAACTACATTATTGGCTAGCTCATGTTATTTGTTTGGATCTACCTTCAGTGTCACATGACTAATTCCGTACCTCTCCTTTAACCCTCAAAGTAAGGGGCTGCAGAGCTGAACCGCTTGGTGTGATAGACATTGATAGCAACCACTGTTGTAGATAACATTGTTCATGTTTAGAACATGTTCAGACATGACAAAACTGACTGTACAGTTTTCTTTATGCATTTTGTGTGTTCTGGTTTATGAGGGAATTGTTTTGTAAGAAAAAATCGAATTAAATATATTGTAAAAATCAGTATTTTTGCAGTGTCTTAAGTCATTCATTGTAATTAATGATTGTTTGCAATACCACTTAATAGTTTAGTATTTAAATGTAAAAACACTTCTTTTTTAAGTTAATTAATTTCTCAACCCAGATTATTATTCAATTCACTGCCATATAAGACAAAGAAAAACATTTGGGTTTTTTTTGTTGTTTTTTTGTTTGAAAAATCAAAACTAATATAATAAGCAGTGTGTAGGATTTAGTGCCATGTATCAGTGAAGTTGCAGATTGCAACCATTTGAATACAGTTCACCCTTCTAAACGTGTAGGAGAAATTACAGTGGCCGCTAACAAAGTAAAAGGCCCTATTAAGAGCCAGTGATTGGTTTGTCCCTTCTGGGTTGGTGTAGAAACATGACAGTTCAACATGGAAGACTTCATCGAAGAGGACCCGCTCCCTTTGTGGATAAAAACTGCTCGTTCTAAGGTAACAAAAGCACAATAATTCTTATTTTTAGGTGATTATACACTTATTAAAACATACCTATTAATATTATATCCTATTTCTGCCAGTAGATCCTTGTAAATGTTAAACACTGGACCTTTAATATTCTGAGCACTGCTGCCACAGTATATAATAATAATTCTCTGATATGAGGACAACATGAAAAAAATAAATAACAGGAAGAAAAGGTTAGTGTCAAGTGTTCACTACAAATCATCTCAAGGTATCACAATTAATACAGTTGTAACAATTTCGTCACACCTGTCAAGTTTTAACAAATTTTAGGTCTCTTGAATTTACAGCTGCAACAATTAATCGATTAGTCGTGTTTTAAGAAAGAATGCCCGAAAATGTATATTTTCTGCTTTCATTTGGTTTGAATATCTTTATGTTTTGGACAAAAAAAAAAAAAGACATTTAAAGATGTCACATTGGGCTTTGGGAATTTTTAATTGTTTTTCACAATTTTCTGAAATTTTGTACACCAAACGACTAGTTGGTTGATCAAGAAAAGTTGCAGCCCTACTTGAAACGTTCAGTAAGCTAGAGTTCATGCTATATAATCACCTTCTTAAAACAAGACCTCCAAAATCACACAGCTACCACTTGTCAGTCCACCTTGAAAGTATTATAGCTGACAAGGTTAGACAGAGTGACAATTTTAGCATCTGGAAAATTACTGGATATTTGCGCCGCGCTCCCGTCTGCGATGTGACATTCATCCTCCGTCCCTGCCCACATCGCAGCCACTGTCATTTATGGTCTCAGTCCACTGATGAGCTGGCATCGAGCTGGCCTTCACTCCTGTATAAGTTAATGTAATCTATTGTCTTTCTGTGCTCCCAACCATCCATGACCATTACTTACAACACTGCTCTGCTGGGGGACGCTGTCAATACTCTCTCCATCAGCGTCAGAGTGACAGAAAGGGGTGAAAAAGAGAATAAAAGACTTCCTGGAGCCAAACATCAGTGAGGTACGAGAATCTGATCACACAGACAATTAACACCCTGTTCACGCCTGCTTCCAACAGAATGGAGAAAGGAAGACACCAGCCAATCTGCAAAGTTTATCGATATATTTGCGGAAACCTGATACCACAACATGATCACACTTCAACTCATCCTATCCACCTCTTAATAGCTGCAAATAAACTCATTTATCACAATCTGATGCCAATAAGTAGACTACTTATTGTCGTCTACTTATTGGCATCAGATTGTGATAAATGAGTTTATTTGCAATGCTGAAAAGGCCTTTTCTGCCTTTACTTCTGTTTTTGTACCTACATTCTCAATAATTTCAACCACACTTCAATAATGGGCTGTAACTGAGTTAATGTACCTACTGAAATACAAATCACTTGAGTAACTGCTCATTGGCCAGATTCCTGGGCTACAGGCGAATCAGGGTCAGTCCTCTTGGTTCAGTTCAGTCCAGCAGGTGGTAATGCACTTGAAGCTGAACTGCCAAAAACACAAGAATAACATGTGCACTTTAGCAGTTTGGTTACAATAGTAACAGCTAGAACTAACAAATGTTAGGGGTTTAGTTACACTTAATTAAGATAGTAATTGACAAGATAGTTAATGACTTGACTTCTAAGCTCTCCAACCACAATGCATTTGCAGTGAACATTCAGATTTCATTTCTTCTTGGATGCATTATTCGTTGCTTTTTAGATATCTGATAGCTATCTGATTCAGCCATGATACATAAAGTGAGTAAGTATAAACTGAAAATGACCTAGGAATAGATGTGCCAAAGGCTTTTTAGGAAAGGCAGGAAGGTGGTTAAACTGTGGATTGCAGCTACGACACAGTTACACAATTGAAAGGACATCTGCCAGCCAATCAGAAAGAAATGTTTTCCATGGCTATGGCATAAAATCTCATTAGCTCCCCTAACACGAACTGTTCTGTGTTTACACGTAGATCACATTTGACAATATTCATATCTGCAGTCAGAATTGGAACATTTAATAATCACAGCAAGAAATAGTGAAGAAGACGAAGTGCCGTGCTGATCAAGTGTCTGGGATGTGAAAAAGCTTCAGCCCAGCACAAAGGCCACATCTGTTACTGTCACGTTTTAATGTTTCAAACGGGCCTCAGGAAGAATCACAGTTTCTTTTGAATCACTTTAATGTGGGAAAACAGTAATTAAATAATTTCAATTATATTCATGTACCATCCAAAAGGCAGTAATTTGAACTCAATCAGACTTGCACTTCCCTCTACAGTACTAAAAGGGATAATTATGGTGCTAAAAAGGTGAATTATTGCTGCTACAGAAATAGTTCATAGGAAAACAAACAAACAAACATCAAGCAAAGCGCAGACGGGAAGGTGAGTTCTAAAAGCCACAAATCACTGTAACCTGGTGAAATAATTACTTGGTGGTATCAACCCTGTCAGCCGCACGGAGACGGTTCAACATCTCACTGTCACTTTAAGCAAAGATAATTAAAATCTAGAGAGGAACCGTGGTTTTCTTCTTCTATGTGGGGGAGTGTGAATCCGCAGTGTGCCCTCAGCAGCATGTGAGGGCCAGTGAGGCTTAAATTGTCTCAGCAGGCTCATTTGGGTGAATCTCACTCTGACTAACAAGGTTGCTAACCTCCAGCACAAAAGCCCACTGGAAAGCAGACCTGAGTCAAATATTACTTGCAAATGTGTTTTTTCTTACTCTTGTGGAACTAATGTGTCGGGTTTCATATATTTTATTTTTTATTTCTGACACTAACTGTTAGGAAGTTACAAGAAGCTAAGAAATGTTATTTCAAATTCGGTGTGGATGAGTATTTTATCAGCAACAACCTACAAAGCTGTTTCTACCACATCAATCCAACACTGACGTTTACAGATACCTGCTATCTGGTTTTAAGGGGAAATCAGACAAAGGAACACACAACCACAAAAGAACACACAAGTTGACATTGCTCCTTTACGCCTCTAATGAACAAGATCCAGTGTGACTGGAACTAAACCAAACCGGTTTAAGTAGAGACACACCTGTGATGTGTTCATCATTGGGGATAGTTCCTCTGAAAGCTATTAAAAGATATACTCTGTGGTAACACTTATAATACAGCCTGCAGTTTACAGTGGAACTTCATTGTATAAATCAGATAGTAATTAAATACTTACAGGTTCTTACTGGCAGTGGTGGAGGAAGTACTCCAATGTTTTATTAAGTATCAAAAGTAAAGTACTCATCACACAAGATGGTCCATTTCAGAATAATGTATATTATATAATTGGATTATAATTATTGATGCATCAGTCTGTACATCCCTTTAATGTTACAGCTGTTAAAGATGGGGTAATACTCGAGTAAATGCACTTAACTGCTTTCCACCACCGAGTTCGGTCTAGACCTGCTCCATTTGAAAAGTGTCCTGAGATAACTTCTGTTATGAATTGGCGCTATACAAATAAAATGTAATTGAAATTGAAATTAAACAACATCCAAGGAGGAAAAGCTATAGTATAATAAAGTAATATATTTAGAATCCTATCAACATATAGATAATATGCTAATCTTTAATGTTTAATGATGAACCACAATAATTATTATTTTAAATGTCAGTGTTAAAAATAAGATATGCAGACAATAATAAAATAATATTGATAGCACTTCTCCCCTTTTTATTCTGCAGTTACACAGTAAGAACAAATTATGTGGGCTGCCATATAAAGTGTTGATTATTGTGACATTTCTTTTTTTTTTTCTTTCAAATTTCAGTTTTGTTTCCCAGTAGTTACAAAAACAGTATAATTTATTTCTCCTTTCCACTTCCTACAAGTACCAACTAAATGACACTGCAGATCATGGCCTGTATTATAAAGTGTTACCACTATACCATTAAATAAACACAAACTGAGAGGGATTATGTGTCATGGATTAAGTGCTAATTAAATTACTCTGTCTTTAAATGTGCTAACAGTAAGAACCGGACGTGTCACTGTCACTTGTTTGGCACATAAAAAAAGATTACATTTCAGTGAAGTTTAAGCAAAAAAACATTTTTGGTTTAAGCAGGATTAATGTTAGGATTAGAGTTTGGCAACTAATATGGAAAGGCTTTGGTCTTGGTTAAATAAGGAAGCTCTCATATGCTTATTTTACCCAAAGCAGTCTTGGTATTAGCTGAATCAAACCACTCAGACATACATTAGTAATGCTGATCACCACCACACTACTGCTTGTTGGTTGTGGTGGGAATACAGCTCTCTTACTGCACAATGAATGTGTGCGATTGGTGACGCTGATACTTTAAAAGATAAACTAAAACTAAAGCGCTAAAAGAAGATGTTCTTTAGCACTACCTGTGTAAATACTGTAGTCTCTTACTGTGGCATCAGCAGGTGTGTGTGAGATCTTTTTCTTCACCGTCCTTTTGATGAAATATTAGCAGACCAACATCCAGCGTTCTCTTGTGAGGATAACAAAGACTGGACGTCATTATTACAGAACAAGACTAAAAAGGGCCGTCCACACCAAGAATAGTAACTATAAAGTATAGATATAGAGTACATGCCACAACTATAACGACGTCAACAGTAGCGAACAATATCTTTGGGATCACTTCAGAGCAATCTGATGCTGCAGCTGGAGCCTTCGGATTGGTTCCGCAATGCAGGTTTTTTAAAATAAACTTTCCATTTCCACTTAGTTTAGCAACGAAATCGTGAGAACATCCTCAGTCTCTATTGTGTGAAGCCTTCAGAGACTGGTTGGTGTGCCTACAGCCATGCTAGTGGCTGTGTGAGACTGTACTTAAAAACACAGCTTTGGGCTAAATACTAGTGCCAGCATGCTAACAATGACAATGTTAAAATGCTTATTTGTGGTTAGGTTTTGTTGACCGTGTTTAACATCTCACTTATACTCGTCAGTATATTTGCTCACATTTGGAAATTTGCACTAAACACAAAGTGTGACTGAGGCTGATGGGGGGGACAAATTAAAATGTTGTCCATACAAAATGCTGTCCCAATCCACCTAGTAGGTGTTGAGATATTTTAAAGAATTATTTAAGTAGTAAACAAGAAAACATACTGTGGGTCACCTTAAGCGAAAAAGCAACCAAGCAAGTGTTAGAACATAGTAAAGTTTTGTTTGGGGTTGATATGTTTCACCCACACTGTTCTTTCCTGACAGAACCAAAAAGTCTGTGATGAATATATATTTCATTGTAGTGAAAAATAACTTCCAACACATCAGAATGGTAGAGTCAGTTTCTGTTGGTTGCTGACATGTGGCCACATCATTAATAAGAGAGACACAGCAGTGACGCCTTCATCGCAGAGACTCATGCTCATGTAGAAAGTAAAAGAAAAGCAGGTATCTTCTGACAGGAATTCGTCAAGTATATGTCAGCCATTAGAGCTGAAGTAAAAAATATCAACAGCCATAAATATAAAATGTCACAGGGAAGTGTGTGTATGGCTGATGTGACACTGCAAGACTAAATCACTATCATTACAGCAGACATGCAAGCAATAACGACAGGTATTAGTGCTCAATGTGATGATGGTTATGATGAAGAGAGTGTCAGAAATCAAGTTGTGTTCGGTCACTAATGCGCCATACATACATCATTCATGTGACACTGATAAATATAGAAAATATGGAAAGGCAAGGTACAGTCCTGTGAGTCGTAACTAGGTAGAAATCTGTATCTTAAAAGTCCAACTGAAAGACGAATTCTCCACACCGTTGTGTAAGGAAATGTACTCTAAAATGATACTGCAGGATTTTCAGTTTTTTGACATATTTGTGATAACAACGTCTAAGCTTTAGGTTTCTGGTGGTTGTTTCTTATGGCAGTGTCTGACTGACATTGAGGGCCGGGTGTTGCTACGCCTACTTGCTGATGTTGGACTACTGACTGGAAGCTATACAGGGCTGTGACGCTCTCCAAACGGTTATACAAGACGTTTTTTCGTTTTTTTTCTTCTTCCAACAAGCCCACACATCGCTTAATGCTGAGTTCACACTTTATTGGCCCCGATCACCAACAAATGCTCCACGTGAGGAGAGTCGTGTTGTGTGAACTGTTCAAAGATACGACCAGAGACGAGAGCTCGCCGATGGCAGAAAAATATCAAGAAGGCTAAATATCCGGTTGTGTTGGATGCCACGAGCTACAGCTAGTAAGAGCAGACACATGCTCCAGCACCAGGGAGGAGCAACCTGGGCAGTTACTTAGTTCAAATAAAATTTGATAAATGGCTTAATAATGTGTGTATTGATTACTGTCGTTGACCGCTGAATGCTAATTATTTAATTATTAGCTTATTGTACTCCGTTGCTGCAGTATGCTGTAATTGGTTGCCCTTTGTGTGTGTGTGTGTGTTTAAACTACTTTCCCGCATCAGTGATGTTACCAATACATAAATAAGTGCATGATATAATCTGGCAACTATTCAAGCAAGCTTCCTTTCCACTGAAAACTGTTGGCAGTGCTGTTAACAACCTTAAACACTTGGAAGGGACCCATTGTGTTGTAGAGTTTGTATTTTACAGAAAATACCCCCCTTTTTCCGATCTCCTGAGTCTGATTCAAGAGTTGGACAGGGATAATTGATATGTTGCCTTGTGCCATTGTGTGTGTCTCCATGTGTAGACATACAACACTTCGGTTTAGTTAGAAATCATTCAGCAGCAGCAAGCAGGGACAAACCTCCTCTTGCTGGGTCCTCGAGCCGACTGAAGGAAATATGAATAACATTTTCACTAACGAACCTGTGCGACCACTGAGACTGCAATCCCTCTTCTCTACGTGATAACACCAGTTTTCATAGACTGGTGGAATGCACCGTTATGTTTATCTTTAAGCCTGTCTTCAGAGGCAAGGATAAGTAATAGCTGGTAAATCACAAGAAAACCACAAGCTTTTATTTCCTTTTGGCAGCAAAGGCAGAGAGGTTGTTTGTCAAATCCAGCACCTTGATTCTGTTTCTCAATGGCACAGACGATTAAACTGCATATTTCCATACTTAGAGCTGATGTGGGGTTATGATGAAAACATTGCATTTACTTTTTAGGCATTCACCTAATGTTCCTGTCAAGAACCATTTACAATAATTGCAAACTAAATTGCAAACCATTATCCCTCACAGCCTTGCACATACAAATATTTTACTTTATGGCAACAGCTAGAGGGACAATATCTAAGTGACACAATTTATATATAGTGTAAGCAATCCTTTATTGCCTATTTAATATATGTGAGAGTAGTCTTTACAATAACAAATGGCAATAAACTGAACATTTCTGAAAAATGGCCACAGATACCTGCCTATATTATAATACATAATGCATCACACAAGTTGTTGCAATCATTCATTTAGATGCATTATGCTATCCTATAACACCAGAGTATTTTAGTGTCAGGTTCACAACTGCTTAAACTGTTCTCCCTGTTTTAACTGAAACATTATGAGGTTTTATTATGAATATTATGGTGCTTTCTGTAAACCAAAATTAATAACGAAATGTAATCTAGTGGTGGAAATTACGGACCTCTTGCTGATTAAAATCATTTTGCTCAGTTTAGTTCAAAGATTTCCCATCAATGTTTCTGGCCCTCTTCAGTCCAGTTTAAGTTCTGTCAGTTGCTGGTTCAAACTTTTGCATTCACTTCAGTACGAAACTAGACCTTTATGAGCACCGTTTATAAGGTCAATTTCTCAACAATTTGCAGCAGAGTTATCACATCATGATTGTTCCTGTGGCTTGCACTGCTTTCTAATAATCTTTTAAGAAATAAATAACATTTTCTATAACAGCTAAGCTGACAACAGTGCTTTGAGTCATTCCACAGCCACAAACTAGTGATACAGTCAGTGACAATTATACAAAAAAGTCACATATGAGAAATTCACAAATGTTCTATTTTCCTCCTTTTAATATGCAAAATGAATTTTAAGCAATTGTTACACTTGATCTTGACCTTCACCTTATGAATGTTGTTTGAAATTTATTATCAAGGTTTACAGCAAGTATTTTTATTCATTATGGATGTGTTATAATGAGAGTATAGACAGTATAGTATATATAATCTATGGCTTAGTAAGTGTCATCAAAATTAACCAATGCACGTTATTTATTTCTATTTAATTTGAAATTGATTTGATTTATTCTGATAAAACAATATGTCTTACTGATAATGCAAAACAGTCAGAGTATCCTATGTATCCTCTTTCAGTTTGTGGTAACACTCAAAAATAGCAGTAACATAAAAATGCTGTGGCTCTGTCCCAAACCTATTTGGAACTACTGAGGCTTCTGGCTTATCCCACTTCAATAGGCAGCCATCCAGAAAGTGAGCTTCTTTATACACATTAGTCTACTGTGTACTTCGTAGGCGGGAGAAACGTAATACGTACACACTGAGCTATTTGAAAAACTGATAGATGCACATACAAGTCCACTATAGTTTTAAAGGAGGAATTCACAGTGGTGATGTTTTGAATTTAAAAGAGAGGCCAATTTTTAATACAGTACTAAAGTTACATTAATCACTGTCAGTCAGAGACTTCACACGTGTTTGGGTGCTGCATTTCAAAACAGCACTGTGTTGAAAAAAATATTCAAATGCTCTGCTGTAACCCTTCCTTGCTTCCAAGGCAGGAATAATTAAGCAATTCCAATTCCTTTTTTTAAAAGAGTAATTTTTCTTTAACTGCATTTATATTAGTGGTGGTTTTACTTTTACTCATTTTGTTATACAACCATGTGTGGTATAATGATAAATACATTTCCTTTATTCTCTGATGATGTTGCCATGCTAACATTTGCATTTAGCATAGTTTTAGACTTAGTCTTGTTTTAATTTTTTCTGTATTTCCCCGAAGACATTATTTTAAGAGCAGAAAATCTTTAATACGCCATGTTTTTTTGTTTGTTTTTTGTTTTGGTTTATTTATTTGATTTTTTTACTGACACTCTTTAGTTGGTAGCAGAAATACTCTTGGCTCATTTTAGTATATAGCTCCTAGCAAATGCCATACATCACTATCATAACTAAACACAACCCACCTACCTCACATACCCAGCATAACACAACTTTTGTCAACCAGGAGCAATGATAAATACATCTGACGGGCTCATCTTATCCTTGCTTGTCAATATGCCTCTAAACTCTTATATATTTAAATTATCTAATTAAAATGATTCTGATTACTTTTCTGCAGAACTGTGACTGACACAATGCATCATGTTGGAGGGGAGGAAGTGGTTTAAAAAAGTGCTTAATCGGTGACCATGAAAATAAAGCATGTCTATGAATACACCAAAAACAAAAAGAATGGCATTTTAGTGTCTCCTGTATTGTCAGCTCAACTACATACGGCTGCAATAGATATGCCATCGATGGAGAAACTGTACCTTCCACCCTCACTCTCTGTTTACTTTTGCTAATCAACTTTGAGCTTGTTTTCTTCCACATCCCAATAAATGACATGTTAATCCTGCCGAGACAGTCGGGTGGAAATTAGTATTGAAAGGAAATTAGCAAATTACATTTTAACAAGGATGTCTGTGGTGATATAATGGGGCCTAATGAAAGTAATGTTTACGCTGATGTGCTGACAGAATGGCATTCTCCCAGCTGTGCCCCTGTCTTATCCACATGGGACGAGTAAAAGAGAAAACAGAAGACGACACGATAAGACATGGACCAATGGGGGAATCTAAGTTGCACAAAAATAGCCTTTGACCAACTGGGAGAGATGATATGGTTTAGGCAATTAATTCTTACTGAAAGTTACAGAAAGATTGTGGTATAGGAATGCAAAGTCAGATGCTGAATATACCCAAATATTTATTCCAACCTCCTCCCTGAAGCTTTTTGCAGCTGTAAAGCCACATTTGTGCATCCTCATGAAATATGTGGTGCTGAAAACTTGGTGTTGCAGTGACTGTGGATTGTGCAGTGGTGGTGGCTGCTCTGATCCGCTGTTTGTGGCCATTCCATTTAAGTTAATTGATTTCTAACTGATTTTACTGTAATAAATGCTGGTTTTCAATTGAACATAAACACACTGTATTCTACGGAGCCCCTAAAGGGACATGAAAAAAAAAAAAAATGAAACGTTTCTAGTGAGCACTAGATAGTATCTAGTGAGCACTAGATAGTATCTAGTGCTCACTAGATAGTATCTTGTGCTCACTAGATAGTATCTTGTGCGCACTAGATAGTATCTTGTGCTCACTAGATAGTATCTTGTGCTCACTAGATAGTATCTAGTGCTCACTAGATAGTATCTTGTGCTCACTAGATAGTATCTAGTGCTCACTAGATAGTATCTTGTGCTCACTAGATAGTATCTAGTGCGCACTTGATCCGTATCTAGTGCGCACTAGATATGGATCGAGTGTTGGCTCATTTAAATATTAAAATTAGCCATGTGTTAATAGGTCACAACACGAAAATGTAACCAATGAAATTACTTATTTTGACACACATTTTAAGCCAATACGTATTAAACTAACAAGGTAATGTGTCAAAAGGTGGACTGTTTTTGTTATTTTCTCAAAAGGAGGACAGGCATTTAAATGCGGACTGTAACAAAAAAGGTTACAGATTAATTTACATTTATTTTTTACTTACAGACAAATTAGTTTAATACTCATTTGAATATTAAAATTAGCCATGTGTTGATTCACCACAATATGGATAGTATCTAGTGCGCACTAGATAGTAGTAAGTATTGGCTTAAAATGTGTCAAAATAAGTAATTTCATTGGTTACATTTTCGTGTTGTGACCTATTAACACATGGCGTTTCTAATGAGCTATCTAGTGCGCACTAGAAACGTTTGATTTTTTTTTTTTTTTTCATGTCCCTTTAGGGGCTCCGTAGTATTCCAAGCTGTTTGAACAAATAAAATGTTAGGGATGGCAATGTCACTCAGTCAGTGTTTAGTTGGGCTACCTCTTTGGTCCAGGCTGACATATCTCAACAACTGTTGAATGGATTTCCATTAAATTTTGTACAGACATTAATGGACCCCAGAGGATAAATCCTAGTGATTCAGACATGGACCCAAAGGGACTACCAGTCTATAATTCCAAGACTTTCAGCAGACTTTACATTACATTAGTAATCTGACCTGTACCTACACTCCATCAGTATTGTTTCAACTGTGGTTGTTATAATATTTAGCCCTTCCACACAGCCAGCTCTCTACTGGACCTCTGTGATGACACCAGATACAACTGTTTGGTACTACACCTGCACAGTGTCTATAATGGAATAGGCTGAAGTGTTAGCAGATAATGAACACACTAAAGCAGTGATACAATTTAAGATAAAAATAGATCTGACGTAGATGTAGAAGCAGCAAAGGCAGAAAAATATATAGGGATGTGATACACAATGTAAGAAAACAGAATAAGGGGCAAATAGAAATAAGTTAAACATATGAGGACTAATCAGTGTCAAATAAGTCACGGTCACATAGATTTGTCATCAACTTTCAGATTATTTGCTTCCACAACACAGCAAACACACCTAGCACCAGGTGATGGTTAAATATATCATAAAATGTATTTTCAAATCTCACCAGTTCTGACAGAGGAAAAAGGCACAAGCTCAGGAGAGGGAGGCAGAGGAGAGGCAATGTCCTCTAATGGATTTTTTGAAAAGAATTGCATTTTGGTCGCGCTGAGGTGTAGCACTTAGATATCCCCAAAGAGTTCACTTGAGCAGGGTGATGCAGGTAAGCTCAGAGGGTCTGTGTAAAAATTGAAAACCTTGACCTACTCATGCTTTCTACTAAAGACAGAAAATTTGAGTCATGTGTGCGTGTTGTCAAGAAAGGAAATGAAAATATATCTGTCCAATGTTGTACATCTTAAACATCAATTACATGTGGCATCAGGGAAATCAGCCCCAAATTAGGGATGTAATGAAGTAGCATGGAAGGTAAATAGATGTAAATTTAAATTTAGCCAATTCTTTTATGAACTATGTGAATTCCTAAAATTGTTCTCCACAATCAGTCCCAAGATGCTCAAAGCAATATGCTGTGGATTACAGTACATTTCAGATTAGATTTCTGCCTCTAGTAGGATAAAATTAGAGAATAAAGAGTAAGATACCCTGAGACTTTCCTGCACTTCTTTTCATCTTTTTAGGGTATGAGGAGTTCTCAGAGTTATATTGGAAAGAACCTGTAGATAATTGATGATGAGGTCGTCTCTAGACAGGGACTCTCTACAGCAGCTGCAACAACCGTGTCTAAAAAGTAGTACTTAAGTACCAGAATTTGTCAGAAACTCTCCAACAAAAGCACTCAAAGCTGCCATAAAGAAAAATCTTGTTCCATCTCCCCGGCAGAATTTGACTAGTTGGTTGATAGCTGTGTAGCAGCCAAGAAAAGCTGGGGTGCGTCGCCCTGTCAAGATCATCTCATCCACATGTTTCTGTGCAGACAACTCAGCATAAGCAGGTGTAATCTTCAAAGTGAATCCTGCTGCAATTACACCCCTGAGCCTTTTTACACACCAGCTAGAAAAAGAAAGTGAAAAAGTATGACTTCCAGTGCTGGCTAAACCATTCTGTAAGGCTTAAAGAGCATACTTCCAGCAACTGAGAAGACTAATTAGACTTGAATCATAGCTCTTTACTTTAAAAGGTGTGACAGCTAGATATTGGTTTCAAATCATCAGTATCACAAGTAGCAGATGGTTTACCGGGTCCATGTTTATTTGATTTAGTGTATCTAACACTCTTAAATAGCTGAACAGATATGTGGAGATGTCAAACCTGGAATAAGATAATTACTGTATCTGTCCGTCTTCTGCAAACTTATAGAGCTGTGTGCCAGCGTTACAATAAATACACACAACTTAATTGGAAATGACCTCATCTGCCAGAGAGTGAAGCCCTCACAGTCCCACAAACAGCTCTGACAGGTATTTAAAGACTTAGAAGTTCCTCATAGAAAATCATATTTTCACCTTGTATCTGTCGAATCCAAGGTGTGTACAGATTGCATTTGTCAAAATGCAAAATCTAATAATATGCAACAGCTAAACAATTTGTTGACAACAGAAACTAATTGACAGGGGTAGAAAGTGCATCCTTCCTGTGCTATGTTGCTGCTAAGTGTATTATTAGTAACAGACGACGGGCATGTATTTTGTGTTTGCAGTGATGACAGAATCAAATTAGAAGTGCAACAGTTATAATACTGACAGTCTCATTTTCTCATCACACAGGGTTAGGTTTCTCCAGTGTACGTGAGCTATCACTGCCAGCTGATGTGAATTCATTAAACTCTTATCTTGTCTATTCAGTGCCACTGACAATCAATTAGTTTTGAGTCAATTTGTTTGACAGGTGTGTTGAAGAGGGAAACTGTGCGATGCCACATTAATGTGTTCTTCAACAGTTAGTTATTCACAGGTAGACAGTTGTATCGTGTTTACACTTTAAAAAGGGATGTGTCGGGTTTTGTATTTAGGTTTGCTTTTCACTGCAGGTTTTTTCCTCAGTTGAGGGGCAGCTCATACCTGTCTGAAATTCATTAATTCATTTAGAGGTCTCTGAAAGACTGTTGAGAAACTCCAAGTGTCTTGAGCAAGCAATCATATGAACACTTGATTCTGTGTTTGAGTTCAGTTGATTTATAATTAGCTTATTTTACTTTGCATATAGTGGGAAAGGACAGCAAGGCTGAGCCCACCGCAAATGTGTGGGCCTAACGGGAGTGCCACACACGAAGCATGACATTGATGACAACAATCTTGGTTGCAACAAAGAGGATTATGTCCACCCCAAGAAGAAGGTGCAGTGGAGGAAGGGAAGACAGAGCCACTTACCAGGCCAGTTAGAGATGGGAGGAAGGTGAAGAATGTGTGCTGACAAGATAAATGGCCAGCCAAGAGTATCGGTGTGCCAGGACAGTGCAGTGTAAGGACAGATTGAGTCTGTCACCAGCTGGGGTGACCAGGCAGGAAGAGCCTGAGGCAGTGACAATGTGCTCTAAGAGCTTAGTCAAGAAATCCCACTGACTGAGTGCATTATTAACCCGAACAGTGACAGTTGGTTTTGTGTCTCTCTTGTTTCCTTCTTCACTTAACGTTCCAGACCAAGGGTTGAAGGACATCAGTGGCAAAAAAGAAATTAACACATCTGGGAAACATGGGTGACACCAGACATTTGCTGCCCTCTCATCTGCACTAGCCTTGGGTTTTCCAGAAACATTCACGGTTCCCTGAGGATGGAACATGCTGACTTTGGTGAACCCCTGACTTTTCTTGTTGTGCCACCATGAGTATTACATTTGTAGTTTTGGGCGAAATGTCAATACGTATGAAATATGGTATAAATATGGTATTCATGCCCCTCTCAGGATGAATTGTAATGGCTTTGGTGATCCCTTTAATCTAACGCCATCATCAGATCAAATGATCAAATGCATGCAAATCTAATGACACTTTTGGACAGTGTACCTATCTGTCTCCAAGCCCAGAGAGAAAATGGGAAAGCTTACATGAAGACAAAAAAAACCCAAATCTCCTTATTGGTTTATTGATGTGAAGAGAGGCAGTCAAAAATACTTGATGAGGCAAAGAAAAGAGACAATGTACCCCAACAGAACAGGACCACTCAGATCAAAATGCATTGAATTGGCTACAAAGAGTGTCAGCCGTGTTTACGGCACCTTTTCTTCAGATTTGACCTCTGTAATTTAATTAGACCAAAGACAATCCATGTTGTCTGGTCTGCCTTGTAATTACAAGGGCTTATGATCCTGGAAGCTTTCCAGAAAGAGGATGTGTCAGCTTATAGGGGTTTGAATACAGCCATCAATAACTCATCAGCAATGACAGAGCCCAAATACAAATAGGCAGTCTTCTGTGAATAAGAACACAGCTGGGCATCCTTTCACAGGGACACACCTCACCCCCAAATACAATTACACACTGTCTCACACACACAAAACTAGATACACATGGCCACATACGCAACCATGTACCATCCTCAAAGATTGTATTTAAACAGAAAATACACAACCATGCAGACAAAAGTGAGTTGTGAAATCCCAGAACTCAGCAAATGTTTGACAGCACATAACATAGGAGCCAAAACAACCAGTGGCCACATGATCTGAGAAAACCAGCTGATCCTCGAAGGAGTTTACCAAGAAAATCCAAACACTACCAAATGTGTGTCTGCAAAGTTTACCTGGAGTTCAGAACCCTCTTAGCTAGACTAAAGACTAAAAGATCGACTACAGCAACAGAAAACACTCAAGGCAACTCAAATCCCCCCTAAATGTACTGATCTATGCCTCATTTTTGATGTATTCATTTACTAAACATAACCAAAATCCATATAAAACACATATATTCCAAACAGAACAGTTGAAAAGAAAGATGTCAACATATCTTAAAAAAGTTTTTTATGTTTTTGACTCACTTTTTTGCTGGAGTACAGGTTAAGTGTGACATTTCTTCACTTTATGTGCTCTTTTCTCACACACCTCACACTTCCATTATCATCTTTTCAATATTCCCCTTAAGGTTGCTAGATCATGATTATATTTCCCACAAACTCCAAGGAAGGGCCCAGTACACCGGTGGGTCCGATCACTCAAAGCACGTTTACGCTACATGCCTCATTCATACACAGATGAACTGCATTAGGAGCAGTTTGGGGTTCAGTATATTGCTCCAGGACACTTTGACATGCAGCAGGAGGAGCCAGGGATCGAACCACCAACCTTCTGATTAGTACGTGACCCACAGCTGCCCCCGAAACAAGCACAGCACCACCATCTGTGTAGAGTTTGGTTGTTTGTCTCTGTGTGTCAGCCCTGTGATAAACAGGGAACCTGTCTGGGGTGTACTCTGCCTCTCGCTCAATGTCAGCTGGGGTCGGCTCCAGCCCCCCACAACCATCCACAAGCAGTTATAGATAATAGATGGATGGACCATTCCCACAAATGCAATTTCCTCTTTCAAAGTCAACATTTTTACACCATATTGCTACATTTGTGTTTGTTTTGAAGAACAGCAGGAAAGAAAACAGCTGAAAAATGCTTTTATTGTAATGTAATGTAATGTAATGTAATTATTTAATAGCCACTGATTTAGACATATCCATCTAAATGACATATTGTTATTTTGTGCTACTGGCAGAAAAGTGTATATGACTGAGTGTGAAAAAAATGAAGCGTAATTCAGCGTACATAATGAAGTTAAATTTCAATTATTTTTCATCTTGACATTATCCAAGATGATTTGAACACATCTCTGAGATGCAGGTAGGGCTGAGGGAAACCTCTCTGCTGACTTAAACTCTCTCTGCTCCATTTGCTTTTGCAGAAACAGCTAAACCTCCCTTAAGTAAGTCTCCTTGTCCTGTTTGACAACAGAACAGCCAGACAGGGACGCAGTCAGCCCTCATAGCTTTCCTGAGAGATGATCCTTTTTAAACATGACCAGTGGAGAACACAGTGACAGTGAGTCCTGCACTGCAGGGCTGATGTGGGTAAGAGTTTCTATTACGAGGTGACAACAGTATGAAATCAAATTCTAATGGAGCAAAACCCACCAAATTGAAACACGTTATAGAACAAAATGTTACCTGTTCTCATAACTGGAGGCAATATTTGTTCTTACATTGAATATATTGTATGTGAGTCACATATAAATGTAAAAGGAACAAAGCACAACACAGATGACTATTTTATGGATCTTAATGGACCTTTGTCATAAATTACGAGTCACCTTTTGTGCGGCATGCTTGTCACACGTCCGTTAATATATCACTTTCATTGATTAGCCTATTGACACCCTGCCAAATGGTGTTCACCATTAGGATCTCCAGAGGTGTTCACTGTGCCAGGACATAATGATGAAGGAATTTAGATTTACATTTAACACAGCATGCAATTAGCTGAACTTATACCCAGAACAATTCACATAGAGCTCAACAGTAGAATCAGCTTTGAACCAAAATTACAGACATTAGAGGAAAGCACTGTTAGGGAGGGCAATTAGCACTCAGAAAAAAAAGTCAGCATATCATTATCTATCTCAACAGATTTATGAAAAATAATTCAAAGAACTGTCTGCTAACAAATAAAAAAACATGCAAAAACATTCCCACCATTTAATCAGCCAAGATGTTCATCTGAAGTGAAAGCAAAGTAATTGAACACTGAATTTATTAATTCTAGGTGAAACTGAAGACACTGGCTGCCTAAAAACACCACAGTCAGGTGATCACCCAACATGGTAACAAACGGCAATACAGTGTTTTATTTTGCTTTAAATTATTTTCTTTTTTTTTTATTGTTTTTAAAATGCTTCCATAAAATGGAAGGAGCAAAATGCCAGTGGGGGTCCATGTTACATTTCCTTCCTCACATTTGTATTTTTCTTGGCCTTCCAGGATGTTCATGACTTAAAATTGAATATATTTGGCTTGTTACTAAACTGTAAAATCCTGATAATTATAACTATTTTATGCAACAATGCAATGGGGAATAGTAGCATCTCCAGATTATCATTACCTGGATTGACAATGTCTACCAACAAAGGCAAAAGAAAGGAGTTACTATGTGACATTCAATTCAAAGACAATAAACCAGTAAAGCAATACATCAGTGGCTGACTGTTGAGGAAGAGCAGAAGGTTTCTCCCAGCATGTGTTAATCACAGTGGGAAAACTGTCTTGTTGAGTATTTGTGACCAACAGCACCAATCTTCACACTGTATTCTTTTTTGCTAACACCAACAGATAATCCAGCACATTTCCAAGCAATCTAAATCATCTTATTACTCAGTCAAAGAAGACTGCATATAATTTAATCAATGTTGTTTTTGGAGGCAATGAACGCCTGTGAAAAAAAAATCGGCAAAGGCAATAAGATAATTGTATACTCATTACACATGTGGTTTGACCTGAACTCACGACTTGCTTCATCATCACAGTCATAACTCATCTCTATGTGGTCACAATACCACATGTTTCTTTGTGCATTAATCTTCTGATGAAACCATAACTTAAAAGGTCCAGTGTGTAACATTTAGAAGAATCTATTGACGGAAATGAAATCTAATATTCATAATATGTTTTCATTAGTGCAATAACAATGCAATAAGTGCAATAAGAATTGTTTGTTCTACAGAGTTTGCAATGTTAAACCACCATGTTTCTACAGTAGCCCAATGCATTTAACTTAATGATGTAATAGTTCTTGGACAACCATGGAGCTATAGAATATCACAGACATGTCCTTTACCAAACATTGTGTCATTTTAATTAATAAATTACATTTTCTGTCAATTATTCTTATCGGTGCTGTTGGGTGGACACCCTGTACGAATGTCAAAAAAAATATTTCTTTTCAGAAATGAAATAAACCCTGTGTATTTACAGTAATTAAACATGGCATTGTCAAAGTCAGTACTGGTGATTAAAATGTTTCTTTTCCTCGGTTAAATATTTGTAAAACCAACAGACAGATCAATAACATTGATTAATGAAATAAATGACAATATATGGATATACAAGGCTCTCCACCCCACATGGACAATATGGAGATGCTCAATTAAAGGTCTAAGCATTCTTAACCTTTTATTAATCTCACCATATACCACCATATACTCTACAAGGGAAGATTTTCTCTCACAGGCTGACACCAACTCACTTTCCTTGTCTGTATAAATTTCTTGTTCTTTGATATCTTCAAACCCATATGGCAAGATCACTCCATAACTGAAAAAAAAAAACTCTAACACCAAAGAATAAATACAGGTGTCATCCGTCTTGTCTGAGGGGTGAAAATGATGAATGCAGTGCTCTGCCTGTTATCCGATTTCTTTCCTCTGTTGGCTTCTTTGGGCCTTTAACAGGATTTACTGAATGATGTATGTCACAACTGCCATTTTCAAGACAAGCTAATGCTGTGAGAACTCAGAGAAAGCAATTTAGTTATCAAAAAGCAAAGAGGATGGGGGAGAAACAATTCACCACATGTCAGAGATGAAGTTGTAAATATTGTAAAACACACAAACAAAGACAGGGATTGATGTAACTGTGTCAATGCAAGTATGTATTACCTCCAAAGGCACAGCATTCGCCTTCTTGTTCTTTTTGCATTAGTCTGCAGTTGACAAACAGCTTTAGGTGCACCACCTCAAGCCTCTGGACGGAAGTATGTATGGCCAGATTTGCCTCTAGCTCAGGAAATGGATATGCATACACTGTATGTGTAACTTAAAGTACAAAAATGTTATTCTTAGAAAAATGTATGGTTTAGTCTAGAAAATGTGAGAACAGAAAGAAAGGCCAACAACAACTTAAAACCCTTTAATTTACAACTGGCAATTCTTAACTCCTGTCCCTTTTTGCTCTCTGCTCCAATCACAGTTGAGCAAGCTTCAGTCAGAACTGTTGACAGTATATATAATGGACAGAGCCTCCGGGTCTGTGAACTGAAGCCGACACAGAACCTTGCATTCTATGTAATGGCCAGCGTGGGCGGCTCCATTGGCTGAAATAAAACACAGATACGATGCAGTCTTATGGAGAAATGACCCGACTTCTCACTTGATTTATTAGTTAGGTAAACTTTTTCCAAGTTTTAAGACTTAATATAAATCATAAATTATGGTCAAATGTAAAATAGACGATAAAGCATGGTATGCTTTTGGGCATGGCTACCTTGTGATTTTCAAGTCATTCCCAGAGAGTCTGTCCAGTGCAACACGCCAAACTTAGATCAAGTGGTCAAATTAGGAATTGCTGATAAAAATATAAATCAAGATTCTTCTACTGCATTGCCTATTTCTCACCTAAAATTGTTTCAGAAACATGTTTTAGTGTACTGTTTAGCTGTAACGCGAAAACGCGTGTGACAGGGGCGAGCCGCCATTGTTTATTGCTGCGGATGGGTCGAAACTGTGCAGCTCAACTCACTTAGGAAGGGTCAACTGTTTAATCAAAAACACAAAAGCGGAAAATCCTTACATTTGAGTAGCAGGGCCATTTTCTGCTTGATAATCAAATTGATCAAAACCTACATAATCAAATGAATAATTGTTTCAGAACTACTTGGAGATGTATACTGTGTAGATGGTGCCACAGACTGGAAGGTGTGTAATTTTCTTCATGTAAACATCTAATCGTAGCTTTGGAAACACATATACAAGTGTTACATAGTCCCTAGCTTCATATCCAACGAGAGAATTCAACCCATTCAAAGCTAAAAACTGACTATTGTTTCCTCACAAAGACTGCTAATTACAAAAAGCCTGCAAGAATAACTATTACACTACAGGGAAATAGTGAGAGACCTAACAATAGTTAATGAATGACGCATTTCTTGAATAAAGAAAATAATTTATTCAAGTCATTTTTAGTCACAAAGTAACAATGCACTTCAGAAGAACAAGTGGATTGATTAGAATGTTCTTCTTTTCTATCACAAGATTCCCATGTGAGGGCAGATCTTTTGGATTAACAAGAGGCTTAAAGAAGCTGTCTTCCTTATTGTTATCACTGGCATCCTAACCCGCTCGACCTTAATTGGCATACTACTATAACAGACAGAACTTCCACTGAATACATTTAGATATAAATCCAAAGTCACAGGTCTCCAGAGGCATGTGAGGCACAGAGCTATTTCCTCCATGCATTTTAAGTATGCATCGAAATCAAATCTGAGCACATTTTCTGGGTCGGTTTATTTTCTAAATAGAGGCGTCGGTTGAAATCTGTCAGCAGCATGATTGAGAGATCTGTGAAGGAATCATCCATGGTTTGCGTCCAAATCCCCTGCACTTCCCCAAAACTCAAAATCCCTCATCCCCTCCAATCAAGCCAAGCAAACTGACAGGTTTCTCTCTTCCTCTGCCGTTTTGTTTCCATCCTCTTCTCTACTTTTTTCAATTTTTTCTCTCAGTCTCTGAACTATTCTCTGATTTTTCCATCAGTCTGCCACTTAATCGTTCACTTTTCCTTTGATGCTGTTTTTGTCCTTCCCTCTCTGTTCCTCGTTCTCTCAAGGTGGCATATCTGTATGGCCGAGAGTGCAGAGATCTGGAGAGGAAGGCGAGAGAGTGAGGGGGAAAAAGGTAGGGGACTGATCTGAACTCACAGGCAGACAGCACGCCTCACTTGGTTCCCGAGCCTCATTGTGTAGCAGGTGTGTGCGTGTGTGTGTGTGCGTGTGTGTGTGTGTGTGTGTGTGTGTGAGAGCCTTGGCAGTCATTATGAGCCATAGGGCTAAGTCTGCCTCTGTGCAGACCCCTGCATGGGTCTCTTTATGGGTTCCCAGCCTTTTTGGCAGGTGAGCCCACACTGAAGACTGTGCAGTAACACTGTATTGGAGCTTCTTCTTCAATTGTTTTTGTCATCTAATAATAACAGCAATAGTAATTTTGTCACTCAGTAAATTTTCAAAGTGCCTTACACCACACAAGGGAGTCTGCATTACAAATAAACATATAAAATAACTTAAAAAAACAACCACACAAAAGATAATTTTAAGTATAAAGAACCAAGATAAATACTAGTAAAATATGTCTCAATATAAAAGATGATAGTCATGGGTAGTAGAAACATTTATTCAACCAAAAATGAGAAACATCTATTTTTGGCTGTAAACATTTCACACTACAGAATTTCCAAGGATCAACTGACAAAAGATTTCTGGGGGGGGGGTTTTGGGTATAATTTCATAATTTTACCAGAATTTATGTTTCCAGCTCATGTAATTCATCATCTTTCTACAGGTTCTGTATCTACTATCACAGGTTTTTAAGCTTAAAGGTTAGGTTAAATGTAATCACACTCCCTCCGTGCATGTTAGAATCTGAGCTCTTCTATGCTGGTTAATATAGCATGTCGGAGCACACGTGTATGTTTGTGCATGTGAGTCACTCCCTGTGAAACTGCTGGCTTTGAGGATAGCAATAGAGCAGCTATTTCTTTTCTCATCTAACTCAGTGAATTAAGCATTTATTTAAACCAAACTAGTGTTGGTAATTGTTAGAACACTGGAAACACAAACGAGGACAGTTCTGGTGAGTTTTATTTTGTTTCTGTTGATTCTGAATGAAGTGAGTTTTATGCTGATCTGCAAAGTAAAGTTAATGTTGTTGTAAATGGAATCTCGTGACTCTGGTTGAACAAAATAAACATAACATAAAGTAAAAGTCAGTAAGTAAAACCAAAGTCAGATAAACTCAGAGTGCAGTTTTATGGTTTGTTGTTTTATAACAGTGAGAATCCACTTTAGCTCGGTTAATGCTTATTTACAGTTTGGATCAGGAAGCAGATTTTCTCAAAGGGAAAGAAATATCCAAAGATGGAGAACCAAACCAGTAGCATTTTCAGTTTATGAGTGAGGCTGTTTAGCTTCATATCTGCTATATTACACTCACCTTAACCAATCTCTTACAGTTTCTCCCTCTTTACTCCTCCACTGTACTCTCTCTCACACTCAAACTCACACACTCATCCACAAGTACAAACACACTCCAGAGGAGCCAAGGTCAACACACACTCACAGATGTGCATCCGTAGATGGTGGGTGATGTGAAAGCCAAATGAAAGTTACACAGATAGGAGGATTTGAGGTTACGTAAAAATAAAATCAACAAAGCTGCAGTGGTTAATCTCGGCTTTGATCTTAAGCAGAGCTCTGTCTTACTGTTTGGGGTTTTTTGAGGGGGGCAGATGCTTATTATAGAAGAGATTGCAGTCTCTGAGATTAGTGCTGACGGAATTGAGAAAATTCCTGGGGACCTCATAAGTTTATGTACCTTCCTCACTGTGCATGAAAACACTTTCAATATTAAGAAAATCTGTGTTTCCCAGAGTGATGCAGGTTATCTTCAAAATGCAATCACTTACTGATTATGATGGTTATTACTGCACATTGCTTAAACAAATCTGTATTATTACAAATATTCTGTAATAAAGATAATTACTTTTGCAGAGCGTGATGTTAAAAATATGAGCAGAAATTATTACAAATTGTTTTACATCCCATATTTTCTGAGCACTAAATGCCATGCCAATGCTATTTTTGACCTGATCTACTGCTACTAATACAATAAATGCAGCAGACACCAGAAACATAGTAGTGTCTTATCTATTCTCCCCTCCCATGATGTTAATTTTTTGTGAACTATTATCTTGCATAGCTGTGTGATATCACAAGTAATATTTAGCACTGCCACGTAAAATCAGCTTGCTCCTAAACTAGAACACAAACAGATCTGCAACAGCTTGTCTCCCAGTATGGCAAGGCTCATTACTCTTAGTATAGCAGAGTCTTCCTGCTCCCAGTCTACAAACACATGATCTATCTGTGGCCTTTTAAGAGGAAATGTCAAATCAGCACGTAGGATAAGGTCAGGGTGAGAGCAGCTGATGGGGCATCACTTCACACAGGGGAAAAAAAACTCAAAAATACAAACAAGCGCACCTTGCCAGTTCAGTACATCGCACAAAAATCTCCATCGTCAGTCATTTAGTCTGGGATTGATTGTTAGAATTGTTTTTTGAGTCAGAAGATGATAGCCGGAAACATTATAAATCACTCTTCTACTATCAAGAAAATGTCACCAAGGAAGTTTTGGAAAACCTGGTGAAAAGTTAAATAATTAGTTAATTAATAATCAGTGGGCCAAATCTTCTACATAGAAAAATGAGACATTTTTCACTGACAATACAAAATGTATTGATAGCTACAGTAATTTGCTTTTTAAAAGCCAACAGTATTTTGTATATTTCAAAGAATAATTACAGCTCATCTGCCTTTGTAATTCATTTAAGGCTGCAAAAGTTCCCAATGTGAAGGGTAACAAATCTCACTATTTAAAGCCAAAGTAAAATTGCTCTACCAGGTGAGCCACCGAGGGTCCCAGCTTGCTAAAATTAGCACATATTCTTCCCCCCTCAATGCTGTCCCACATTAAAAGAAGGGGGGTCACACACTGCAAAACTCTTGCAGTAACGAACAGTCATGGAGTATTGCCCCCCCGAACTGATTAACTACCTGCGTGGCTGTTTTTAAAGTAATGCAATGCATGTTTAAATGTCCTTCCTCAAACATATTGCACTAATCCAATTATATTTTACATAACATATTGTACTTAAAATGTTTCTAAAACTAAAATTCCCATTCAGTTTTGATGTGATTGATTTAAAGATCTACAATGACGGATATGATGACTAGGGTACTATTATATCAAGGTACTTGCCTCTTCTTCCATTGCCAGTAAAGCTTTGCATGTCTGCACCAAACCCTGTAGCATCATGTTTCCATTTTATTCTTTTATGTTGACCTGAATAAAGCCTCACACTTCAGCATGAAAGAGGAAAAAAAGAATAAGCAACAGCCCTTCTTCAACAGTCTTTCATTTATCATGAGGAGCCTTGGAGGAAAATATATATTACAGACAAAGAGAGAAAGGAAACTGCTGTTGGTCCAGCATCCATGCTAAACCTCATTCAATCATACCGTTTTACCCTCTCCTTTTCTTATACTACGTCTCTCTTTTCATCTTCCTGCCTGCATATCTATGTCTTTCTCACCTTGTCTTTCTCCATCTTTCTCCATCTGTCGGTCCCATTTTTGTTTTTTTGTGGACACACTGTGGTGTGGCTGCACTTTAAAAAGTATCCAAATTACAGAAAAAAAAGCTTGGTGAGGTCCAACAGCCTGGAGTTGTGGTGCTTTCTCCTGAATTATGCTATTTGTTTTTCTCAATCCTAAAGGCCTGGCGGGCCTGCTTTCAACATTTTCACACATGTCCTGCAAAGGGAAGAAGAGAGGCAGATAAAAAGGAGGAGCTGGTGATGGAGTGAGGGCAAGATGGGGGGAAGAGAGTGTGTAGTCTGTGTGTGTTATTGTGTTTCTATAAACAAGGAGTTAATCCTTCAAAGATGAAGACATTTTTGTCCAGTTCCCACTTCTACAAAGGACTCAGTTAGGATTAGAAATTGGGATAAAATTTCAAGGAATAATCCTGATAGTCACATGCTGTAGGCTTAAACCAGTAACACCAACATGCTACCAGAGAGTATCCTTTTGCCATAGCTCAGCAATGAAACACAATCCAGATTTTGCACGAATACATTTTAAGTTTGGAAAATAACCACAGCAGTGATTTATCTAACTGACTGCAGTGTTTCTGTAGTTTCTGTACCAATACCAAAATAAAGCTATTTTCACAATTAGCAGTATAAACAAAACTCTTTTTTCATTTAACAAAAGCCAAACTGTATATATAAAAACAATACTACAAAATTCTGATTTAAATTGAAAACCCTGATCAAAGCATAATTTAATGAGGGTAAATTTTGGCCAACATTTAGTACTTTGTAGTTTTTTCACATTCAAAGCTGCATACAAATTATAAAATTGTCCCAGTACTGATACCAGTATTGAAAATTCATCCTTTACTGCCTAAAATGCGATATTGGTATCGGCCAGTATGCATGTCTTTGCACCGATCCAATACCACGTAGTTTATTAGCCCAAAAATGGGACCCCGCTACTTCCCAGCAGTGTCCTGTGTCCAGGATAGAGAAGTCATGACCTGCCCTTCTCTGACTCTGACAAAGGGTTTAAACCTGAGCTAGGCTATCAGCAACGATAGCAATCATACAGGCTTTGTAGTACATTGTTGTTCGATCGGATCAGTGCTCAGTATCAGCCGATATGCAAAGTTCAGGTATTGGAATCGGTACTGGGAAGGAAAAAATGGTAACTGAACATCTCTATACATTTCAGTTGTTACTAAAACACTAGTGAGGTTTGATATGCAACCCTTTGCATTTTGTGTGTGTGTGTGTGTGTGTGTGTGTGTGTATATGTGCGTTTGTGTGTGTGACTCTTTACTGTGTGCATCTGGCTATGTGTGGTATTGTTATCTTTTACTGTGTTTTGATGCATACGTGTGTTTTTAACGGGCAGATTGGCCATCTGGAGAACGAGGTGTTTTTCTGGTTGGCTGACTTATAGCCCGGCACTGAGCCAAGAAAGGTTTATTAAAAAGGATATGAAAAGCAATTACAAAAACAATACTAATACATTATTTAACACTGATGATGTTGAATTATTTATTTATTATCATCAGCAGACAAACCTACCGGCTGCAAAAGTGGATCCCACTTCGCTACTACCTCATGTCTCTGCCACTGCCAACGTTTATTTTGCTTTATCCTGCTTTATCCGTGTAACCTTGATTTTTACACCTCCTGAATAAATACACTGAATCTAATACTGAATCTACCTGAAAGCTGAAGATGGAAAACAAAACTTTAAAAATTCCTATCTCAAATATGAATGCTGTCTGCAGAACAAGTGATATTCATGTAGAAGTGAAAAAGGATATTTGAGTTAGTGCAAAAATGCTAAGTTTCAGGGTTAAACGCATAACATAATGGTAGAAATTCTAATACAGTTTGTACATTTTGTTTCTGTTATTGTTTGAAATTATATATAAATAAGAGTCTACAGCTATAACTCAAAATTCCTCAAAAAGCATTGCTTCTGCTTATATGAGAGGTTTGTGCATCTTTATCCATGTCTCAATACACCAACAAAAATACAAATGAGCAGTATCCGTGTCCAGAGTGTTTGTAAGGGTCTGTATTTGTGTGTGTGTGTGTGTGTGTGTGTGTGTGTGTGTGTGTGTGTGTGTGTGTGTGTGTGTGTGTGCGTGTGTGTGTGCGTGCACTAGTCCCTACTCCTCATGCAGCACTGCCACCCTGACTCACAGCCAGACACATATTTCATGGCTTGATGGTTTCTCTGTGTGATGCCAGGGCCTGATAGCTTATCTGTGGAATCCTCCTCACTTGCCTGCAGTTTAGTTCAATAAAATGTGGGAAAGAACAGGGATTGACAAAGAAACCACAGCGAGGGGAGAAGATCAGATACAGGAGCCTGATACACCACTCAGGATGGGAGCCTTGGGTCAAAGCAGGACAGAAAAGAGGCCACCATCACGTACTTGGTATAGGCATCATACATCTACTTACTGCTTGCACAATACAGGGTACCTTTCCTTATTCCTGTTAGCACTGCAATTTCCTTTTAAAGTATGTTATCAACAGAGGCAACCAAAAAGGGGAAGAGAATATATTTAATCATGTTTTCATCATTATTCAAATCACACTCTCTCATTCGAGCTACAATCAATGTACATCATGTATTTACCTCTGACCATGAAACCACACAGTAGTGACATTCTGTGGGTGTAAACACCAGTTACATGAAAAAACAGCAGAGCAGCGGGAAAGTAAACAGCAACCAGCAGTTTCAGTGAAGTTCTTCACCGAGTGTGTGTGAGCAAACACAATCAGTCAAGGCGATGAACTCACATTGAGCAGATGTCTCTGTTTCAGTGATGTTTGACAGATGGACCCCACTGCCAAACACTGGCTATCAGGTGAAAGCTGGACGTGTACTTCCTGCATTTTCTATGGCAAGCAGAAATTAATGGTAAAGTCCATTTCTCACAAACAGCTGTTAAATTCTTTGCACTGAGTGAATGTATCAAGATCATTGTGTTTATCTGCCATAATACATCTCGATCCAATGCATATTTTTTGGTCTCTATTAAACAAGCACCAAAAGCATTCATGTCTCACCATCTCAACACCATTACATAGTCTGTATTGCACTTGTACAGACAAATATATGGGGACACATCAACATATGAATATCAGCACATTCATCCAGTAAAACTATAAAAGTACAATTAAAAATCGGAATCACGGTCAAATTAATGTTGACATGACTGGTATTTATAATACCAGTCATATCCTATGAGGTTAGCCTTAGAACAGTCGCCTGAACTGATAAAATATTACTTTTGATACAATATGATTAAGAATAATGAGTAACCCTTTTAGGCTAATAATTACACAGACTGAAAAAAATAATCTAATCAAATAGCCTGTAAAATTAAGTGGGTTTTTGTTGTTTGTTTTTGATATTGAGGAAGTGTAAAATGATGTACCTTGCACGTGATTAATTTAAAAACAAAAAGAGTAAAGAAAGGGATGTTTGGAGAAATGCTACTGACAAATAGGGCAATGCTTTGAGTATCGTTTTTGCAAATGGCGAACACTGGAAATATTTTTGTCACATTACCTAGGGACAAGAAGAGGGAGGGTAATAAAGAACACACGGGCAAGGATGAAGGCAAAAGACAGAAAAGCAGGGTAGTGAAGGACAAATGAGCTTTGAGTTTGAACTCATCGGGGTTAAAGAGTGGTAAAACAGTTCTTGCTTTCATGGAAATTGTAACGTAGCCTACTATTAACTCTGCCAGTGGCCTTTACTCGTAGGGGTCTTCAGGTCAACCTTATCTGTGTATAAATAAGACACACACAAGCTTGAAGTCAATATCACTGCTTCAGCTGCTGCTAGTTGCTTAGTAGTTGTTCCCTACTGACACACACACACACACACACACACACACACACACACACACACAGATGCTTAAAACTCCAGCCAACTTCTCAGGGTGGCATTGTTCAAATATACAGCTGCCCCAGCTCTGATTAATTCATTACAGGGCCAAGCACAGTACACTGTGTGTGTGTGTGTGTGTGTGTGTGTGTGTGTGTGTGTGTGTGTGTGCATTGTGTTAAGCCAAAGACAGAAACAGTAGGGTGGGAGAGAGAGAATGAGGGAAAGATGGCAACAGAGAGAAAAGAGCAGGGAGGGAGAGAGAGAGCATGCAGAGATAAAAAAAAAAGTTAGAGGGGTACAGAAAAACAGAGAGAGAGAGAGAGAGAGAGAGAGAGAGAGGGGCATGTCGGGTTCGGATTATTAGTGCTCCCTAGTGGTCAGCTGGCGGATTTATTCATATGATTTACTACATGGTCCCTGCTCTGGGATTTTGTGTTTGTTCCCACTCACGTTCCTCTCATATTGTATTTATCATGTGTGACTTTGAAATTGCCGCTGCCATCGACTTTGAGCCTCTTAAGCAGGCTTGACATATACGTCCACCCCTCCGCTGCCATCACCACACCCACAACAAATAGTCCTCTAAAAGACCGCCCCCACCCACCGCCAATTCCCCTCAAGCCGACACACACATACAAACGACCCAACAATGAATTCTAAGAGGCAGACTAATAAAGGCAATTGTGTTGATGTATGCAGCTCTTAGCCGGGGTTACTGTGTGCCAATGGACAATGTTTTGCCGAGTTCCGTCCCCATTGTTCTATTTGAAACAGAGTTAGGAAAATACCCCATTTATCGTCCGTCAAACAACGGCCTCATGTTTCTATATAAATGTTAATGCTCTCTCCCGGAGAGCACAGTTTAGTCCAGGGGGGACTTCCTCTGAATGCAAGGAAGAAGGAGCCGCAGCCAGTGGGAGAAAAAACGACAAGTCAGCTTAGAAACAAGAAAGTAATCCAGCTTTTCACTAAACTCCTTTATGTGAAAATGTCAGATTGGATTAATAAAAAGGCCTAACATGGTCATTATGGAGTTTTATTTTACCCAGTTGAGGAAACAAGGGAGTAAATGAGCAGATTACCCAAAGTGTCTGTGCACATAAAAGTTTATATCTGAAAAATAATACTCAAACACAGTATATCATAATATTACCAATATAAGTTATATGCATATGATATCATCAGTTGATAAGTCAATTTAAAAAGGTCCAGTATGAATCCACCATGTTGAACCACCACGTTTTTACAGTAGCCCAGAATGGACATAATTCAATAGCACCAAATCATAACAAAAACTACATTGGCTAGCGGGGGCTGATCGACTACAGCAGCTGAAGATTTAGCTTCCATGGTGCAGAGCTGCGCTTGCAATTCAAGTCTTGCATCCAGCACGAAAAATACATTTATTACCTGTACCATCAACACCCAAGGAGGCTCACATTTGACACACCGAGCAACAGAGAGCAGGAGAGTGATAGAAATACAGGGACGCCAATCTCTAAATGCTAAGCTAAAGTTCTGTAGCTAGCCGAAGTGAATAGTGCGCAAACAACTATGGGATTAGCAACAAAGTCGCGAAAAATGCTTGAGCAGAACTAGTATGAGTTTAAATGCACAGCAGACTTGACACATTCGGTGTGTGTTCAACAGGCGCCAACTGCAACAATGCGGCCGATGTGTGTTACATGTAGTCTGAAGTCTACTTGTTCGCAGAGGTGACAGTATAATGACCAGCAATTACGTCACCTTACCACAACAATTTCCACCTAATACATTTATATTATATTTGGCATTCAGTAACAAACATGAATTCCAATAACTACCTCAGTCTTCTTAAGAAAAAGTAGAAATCAGCTGCCACTTAAAACTGTAAACTAACCTGAAAGTCAGAAGCAGCAAACAAACTCTACAGCGAGAAGACAGCCAGCAAATGTTTCTGCCCCTAACGAGTACACCGAAGATCAAGACAAACTTGCAGTAAAAACAAGCTGCCAGTCCGTAGGGAGACCTCTCTATCCGTATTTCTTTCTCTCTCCTCGGTTCCCTCACTCATCTGCTCATCCTGTAATCTATTCCCTTCATCTGTCCATCCATCCATCCATCCATCCATCCTCTTTGACTCTCAAAAAGGCGTGCAGGGAAAACTTTTCTCCTCAGCACCTTGGAGACGCACAGGCATGCTAGAATAAACATTTCATAATGGAACTATTGATTTGCCGTGGGTGTTTTTGTTTTTTTTCTTATCATTGAAGGTAGAAGTATTCTCAAGTCTCAAGGTGATGGAGATGATTATGTGAAGAGTTTATTCATTTGTTTATTTATTTTATTCAATCAATAAAGGGTGGGAAAAAGGTGAGGAAAAACAGGGATTTATGAAGAATAAGAATAATGAAGTACACATTTTAACAGTGCATTTTATATCAAAGGATAGGTTTCATTATAGTGATACATATTTTAGACAATATTTTACAACAAAGTAAGACAAACCAGAGAGGAAATGGTATGGTATATTGTTATATTATGGTATGGAATCGGTATTCTCATGGCAACAGATTTTAAACTGATTTTATGTATTATACACATTAGTATGGCTACTGATGAGGGGCTCCTCCTGCTGGTCACACTGGAACACAGTGGACATAATGTTTTACCCTATAAATCATCTGCTAGCCGATATATTTGTTTAATCTCCCAACTCTATACTGGATGCATTATTCTGTTGTGGTTCAAGCATGAAAAAGTTCAATTTGATGGACGGAGTGTAAGGGAGCTGTTAAACATGATTGGCCCTTGCAAAGTAATTGCATAGAGGGGGAAAATGCACATTTCTTCACATTTAATTGTCCAAGAACAATCTTGATGAAAATGAACAGTGCATGCAGTTGTAAAACTAGTCCGTAAACTCTCTGACTCATTTTGTTCTCATGAATGCAGAGCAACAACTAATCCACTGTCAACTAGGGCAAAGAGACGCTCTGCGCAGCAAGGATGGATATCTGGCATTATTGAAACATGACAATTCAACAGCAACATGCTGAATAAAACACCATCAAGTAAGTAAGTAACCAGCCTTTATGTGCAATTTAAGATTCTCAGTGTTAGATTTCTTGTTGCAAGTCTACAGCAGATTTTTAGGTTACGCCAATCATCAAGCATCATCCAATTCATGTTCCTTCCTGATTAAAGCTAAATTTAAATAGTCTGTAAAACCTATAATTAAACTTAATTTTATCTTAATAATTTTTGGTGGCTCTTACTTTTTTTATTTTACGGAATTTATCTATCCAAGATTTACCTCACTGCCATACACATAACTAAATATTATGTGTTTCAGTGGAGAAATTGGTGTCCATATGGTTTAAATTACACCTGCAAAGAATAAAGTTCTGGGGAAAAAATGACTACCTGTCATTTCTTTCAGTGACAGCGAATGAGAATAAAATAAATATATTATTGTTCTAAAATTTAAGCTGGTTATTTCATCTCAAGCTGCCGCAATACCCTATATATGTGAGTATATAGCACATTTCCACTGGTACAGAGCGATGCATCCACATACGGTATTGCAGAAACAACATGTGCTGGCTCAATTATTGGCTGTCTACATGTCATGCTGAATGAACATGTGAGTAGCATGTTTAAGTTGTCACCAACTCCCACTGAGCTTCGACAGCTTTATTCTATGCTGACAATGACAGCCAGTCAGACACATATGAAGAGATCCAGAGAACTCGAGTGGCTGGTGAGGCTACTTTAAACCCTGGACTGGAAGATGAATTCCCTTCATCTTTTTCTCAATCTCACACACAGAGTCCTCAAATTTTCTCCTACTGAACAATCCCATCTCTTTCAGACGATGCTTCCCACTATTGCACCCTTTCTTTCTCTCTTTCTCCCTCTATCTTGAACACTCCCCCCTTATTCTCTCTTTTTTTTTACTTTCGTCCTCTCTTTTTTCTTTCTCCAGCTTTGATTTTTCTCTCTGCCCCACCTCTGTCCCTCTATTACTGTGTGTAGTTTCACAGGCTCTCAGGGTGCTTTGTATCCCCCAGACAATGCCATCCATTCATATTACATCAAGAGACACTGACACCAATTATTTGAAGGGTACATAAGGCTGCACAACCCCATGATCCAGTGGATGAAGGGAGAATTGAGACAGATGGACAGAGAGCTGGGAGAAAGATGGAAAGAGAGACAAATGAGGGAGATTCAAGCTTAGTTTGGCGTGAAAATAGCCTATATGTATAAGGTCTGGTGAAGTTTTGAGGGAGTAAAAAACTTTATTGGACTAGGATCAGCAGTTGAGAATGGCAAACAAAATGTGGTAAAATTCATATGTGTCTTACTGCTTTTATGTCTGAGGCAAACTCCTATCAAAACCTAACTTAATCCCGGCACTGCTACCACTTTCAAAGCAGAGATTGTTGCCTAGAAAACTTAACTCTTGTCATGATCATTCTGCCACCAGAAGTTCATTCAGTTGCTGTTGCTATAGCAACCCTTACTGGGACAGTCTCCTAGTAGCTGCTGCTTAACACCTTTTATCAGATCTGCGACCAAACAAAGTTCTTGTGTGATTATTGACTTTTAATTTGCACATTTTGCTACCATCCATTTGCTGCTACCCAAGCTAGCCATTATATTATATATATTATACTAGCTGTCTGAGGATAATGTGTTGCTAAAGTTGTTGGTGTTGACACATTTAAAACTTATCTGCAACAGGAGACATCACTTGTTGTTTTACCCGAGGCTACACAGTCTAGCATTGAACACCATCCAGGATCTCACCCAAACTTTGCACTCATACATGGGCCTCAGTTACTATTACTCAGTTATTCATCTCAATTGCAACCTTACTTTGTGACAGAAAGTGTAGCCACCACCTTATTGGACTCTATACCAAAGAATGATGATTATAAGGATAACACATAAACACTTATTAATGGTGTTGACTACACCTTTCACTGAGTTAGACATTATACAAGTAATGTTTCTGCTGGCTTCTTTAACTCTGACAGCTTCAGACACTACAAACTACCAAAATAGTAAAAACGCTTTTACACTTCTCACATTGTATCATCTCAAAGAGCGCTCTCCCTGCTCTCCTCCATCCATTCATGGCACATTCATCTCTCAAAATTTGTTCTCCCTCTCTTGACTTGCTGCTCCATTTATCCCATTTTGTGTGCACCAAGTTCTCCTCTGAGGCGTCTGTCATTGTTTTCCATTTGGGACGACTCAAGGCTGTCAGGCATCTCCAGGCAACACAGTGGGATATGGGAAAACAGGGAGAGGGACAGAGAACCAGGGCCGAGACCGGGAACCAAGGATCCGTGGCCAATCTACCATGATGCTTCGCTCTGCAGTTCTGGGAGTGAAGTCAATCTCCCGCTTGATAATTTCGCTACACACATTCAAGCTCAAATTTGCTCTGACACACGTATCCACTAGAAGTCCTACTTCTTTTATCACATATGCCCTTACACTACTGCCTCACACTTCCAATCCCTCAACACCCAACAGTTTAGTAAAAATCCAGCTTTGGTCTTTGGACAGTTCAGTCTGTTGGCAAGTTAATTTAAAGAGAGTTTACAAATGTCCTATAAATGTACCACTACAGAAGTAAGATATGAAGTGTTAAAACATATAATACATAACATAGACAATGTGGGTCTATAGCATAGTGCTGCTGCAGCTTAAAAGTCTGCAGGCTGTACTAAAAAGACCCTTGACAAATATCCTGGAGTTGTGTTTTACAAGCTGTTCATTTCCAGAAGTTCTTTGACGTCCCAAAAAAGTACAATATGAGGAGTTCTGATGCAGCTTCCCACTGTTTTGGGTCAAGTTTTATTTAACCCAACTAGTTTCGAAAACACTCTCCCAGTCAGCAGATGCAATAGATAAAAATGATAGATCAAACGCAGATGGTATGCCCCCTGCAAACACATAACCTAGAAAACCTAATAACAGCCTATTTAATGGGTCAACCCAATGATGGGGTTTATGATGTATTGGGCAATCTCCTGCTCACACCCCGCAGCTCTACAGCCCTTTTCCTCCCTCCACAACCATCATAAGGACCAACTCGGCCTGAGATAAAGCAGTTCGGATGGAGCAAAGACAAAGATGGAAGGATGGAAAAAGTGAATGGAAGGGAATGAGAAAGATCTGAAACAACATCTATGGTGAAAGAAAATCTATATTAAACTAGTACTGGCATGTGTTGTCCTTTCTCACTCACTCTCGCGGTAATGACTGTCTGCACAACTAGAACATCAATTCTTGGAGGCCACCAAATTTAACCCCACTCTCAGTTGTTTTCATTAAGAATTAAAAGGAGCATTATGTAATGTATAACCTCAATTGCCCCCCGAATAGTGATTGGATTTAGAAAAACATTGTCACTTCTGGTACAGACCCCCAGCTGTTTCATCCTTTGGCAAAGTATTTGCTCAGTGATAGGTATTGATCAAAAACACTATCAACCCTTGCAAAGGAAGGTCTGACAGGGGTGAGATAGTTATTCTGTGCAATGAAAAAGTGAAAATCTTTATCTAGTTCTTCTTTAAATGAAACTGAAAACCCTTTCCCTTCATCCTTACAAAGTCTGCTTAAAGCCAAACAACATCGACAACTGATCTGATTTTTTTCAGTGTACTGAGGACACAGAATACAGATCTGACAGAAGGGCTCTCTTTTCGTGACAATTCAATTCCCTTTATGGTTTCCTTGCTGCTTGGAACTCATTTGGATGATTCTTGAGTAAGTTAACATTAAATTGGCTGTAACCATGACACACAATTTCTTAACTATAAGTGGAGACATTTATACAGTTATTGGTATACACAGTTTATCAGACTGTCATTATACTGCATCGGTGTCAGTTACATTTTTGACTATATCTCGACCTAAAGGCAGTGATGTTCATCGTTTTTAATACATGTAACACACACAGATCTTGATGTATAATGACAAAAACCCAAACTGACATGCTACACTAACTTTACACACCTCTTCCATATAGTGTTTTGGGTTGTTTTTTATTCCAGTTAATAAAAGGTTTTCTGAGCTGCTTCCCCTTATCAAGCTTTGTCACAAGAAACTTTGACGTTTCATGCAATGTTTAAAAATATACTCAAATGCATGTCCTAATTCACTGGTTTAGAATGTATCACACTGACCAAATGATTCAAATGGAAATGTGTCTAGTTGATGTGTAAGGTCAGTTCAATAGGGAATAGCACAAGTTTCTACACGGACACACATGCACCATTCAGCAGTTACAACACATTGCCTCATGGTCCCCTCGGAGTTCCTCATGTTTAAAACACACAATCTCCATCCTAAATCAGTTATTGATCATTAATTTAAAGCCAAGAAGATTTTTTAGAAACAGTGCTGTTCCAACATTTCTATTTCGTCCAGTTCAACTTTTTCACTTCCAAACTTTCTCATTGACACATCTCAGACAGGCTTTGTGAAAATGACGCAAGGAAAGAAAAGTTAAGGTCCTCTTTCATTTTCTTCTCCTTTCAGGTACTTCTCTTTCTGCTCACAGGAAATGCTCCACACAAAGCAAAAACCGTACAAAGCAAAAAACTAAAAGCAAATGTGCACTCACACATGAGTGTTTCTAGGCTCTTAATGTTACGTGGCATCATCTCACATAATATTTTCTTGAAATATACAGCACCACGGATATATTATCAATAAAATGTTTCAGGTCATATTTTCCCATACATTTTTAGCCTAACCTAAAATGTTATCCTATTTGTTCTTTTATGGTTTACCAAAACCTTATTTACAGAACTGCCCTCACTTCAAAAACCACTCACTCTGTCTCCCAAACATTGGGAGGAGTACAAGAACACACACAAAAACACACACACCTACACACGACCTAAAGCACACATACTATATACCCACACACACACACACACAGACAATTACAAACTGATATACACTTTCCGGCTCACACAAGTAGAATCTCAGTATTTCCTGCTCAGCATTCCCTTTATAGTGACCATACAGATATCTACACCCACTCACTCAGACACACTCACACACACACACACACACACACACACACACACACACACACACACACACACATCTTCCTGTCTGTGCTTACTCAGATACCGGCCACTCAGTGATGTATGGGAGGTCAGTGGACTAAACATTTTCTCTCTGTGGGCTGTGGGCTGCAGGCTGCAGGGGGCTGCTTGGTCAGCACACAACTGCTCACCCTTATCAACAGATAGGGAATACCTGCAGGACAGCCGCAGTTAGAAAGTCATGATGAGTGTGTGTATATTCTTGTGTGTGCCTGTGTATGACTGTGTGTGCCTGTGCCTCCAGGACAGACGCAGAGAGAAAAATACTAAAGTGTGTGTGTGTGTGTATGTGTGTGTGTGTGTGTGTGTGTGTGTGTGTGTGTGTGTGTATGTGTGGGCTGGGGTGTATCAGAGGATTATATGGAAAGAATTTTTCCTGCCTGTCTGCAGCTTGTTTTGTTACATGGCAAAAACATCCCATAAAAGAAAATCGTTTTGACTATCAAGAGGAATTGACAAGGGATTACATTTAATTTTAACATTTTTATGGTTACATGGTCAAAAGGCATATCATATAACAACTCCCAGCCAACAGTTATTGTAGCACCACATCAGATACTATCTGGATCAACACTAAACCCCTTTGAAAGCTTTGATAAGACAGGGACATGTCCTATTTTTGTAAGCTAGTTAAGCTAGTTAGTTAAGGATATGGACATGCTTTGTTTTTTCATGTTACACGTTAATGACAAATATGCTCAAAGTACTGTGCAAGACGAGAAAAAGTCAACATAGGTGCAATTAAAACATCAGGAAACTTCATCATGAAAATTACCAATAATTCACCTCTCTGCTCAGCAACATTAATACGTGTATTTATACTTAAAATAGGCTGT
The DNA here is from genome assembly GCF_905237075.1 of Dicentrarchus labrax. Taxonomy (NCBI): domain Eukaryota; kingdom Metazoa; phylum Chordata; class Actinopteri; family Moronidae; genus Dicentrarchus; species Dicentrarchus labrax. Next base: position 23,768,211 of record NW_026136705.1, on the reverse strand, counting down.
CATTAAATCAGTCCTGTTCAGTTGTTATAAACCTTGATCACGCCCTGCTGTAATGAAAGGAAGCTGTGCTTTTCATCCGTCCTTTATGAAGCAGGTAATTTACTCCTTAAGTAATTTATATAATAAGTTACAGTGAACTATATTAAAAGCACTGAAATGATTGGCACCACGTTGTTTCCCCAGTCTCCACAGGACTCACTTTATCTCCAGAGCTTCAGATCTTTGGAAAATTACTCAAAATTCAAATACACTTTTCAGTTTTGCGTCTAGGCCAGTTTATTCCACCCTATCAGGTCTAGTGTGTCCATCACCATTATAAATTCTTGTACTAAGACCTATTTTTAAAATCTTCTTTTGAGCCTTAAGAAATGTTATCATGACTACATGTTCATTATTGCTCATTCTGATTTATTGTATTTATTTCTTTTCTATTTGAGCTAATTTTATTTTTAACTTCTCTGTTAAGAACTTTGGTCAACAGCTTTTGCTTTTAAATGTCCTTATTTAAAATCTGACTTGACTATATGATATTAAAGTCTTTAAAAGAATAAAGCATTGACACACTGTATGGTATTATATGGTATTATTATATTTTTCTTATTATCAACAAATCCCACACAATCCCATGTGTTAGTCCATCTCTCAATACTTTGAGTTTCCTGCCCTGTCTGTACTGAGACCTAAACCCATTCGTTGCTACTGAAGGCGTAAAAACGGGTTACAAATGTATAGTGTCATTTTTACAAAAGGCTAAATAATTTTCCAAAACAGCTAAGTACTGTAGTTTTATATAAACATTGCTAAAACAGGAGTAAATAATACATTTGTTGAAAGTTATTGTCGGTCACAGATTAATACAAATTTGGTGCTCTAGTGATTATTTACACAGCAGCATCATAGTTTAAGTGGGACTGAATCAAAATATACTACGACCTGTTCACCTGCAATGAAGGAACATGTCACTTGTTGCTGATGAGTTTGTGATAGTTTTTGGAAAAACAATGGAGGTCTAAAGCACAGAGGGATAAGAGACATGAGGCTTTAGATACACAGAAATACGTAGGATCAATTCATTGTTGCTTTTGGTCTTTTCATGGGATTTGTTGGCAGTAAGAAAAATACAGAATATCATCAACTTTATCCCATAAAACCCACTTTAAAACAAACAGGTAAATACAGTCCGTTGCTGTACCATAAGAGAGCTGTGGAGCTGTGAGAGTTATCACTTCCCTTCAGTCATATCACTGCGGAGGAAGGCTTGTCAGCTGGCCTTAGTAACAGTGGAGACAAATACATTAAGTAAAGCTCCATGGCTGTCATCGTCAAAGGCTAACAAAACATGTGATTCCAAGATTTGTATCACATACGGCTTCAAAATAATATTGTTTGACTCGGAACGTGTGGGTGATGTACTCCACAACTTTGTTCTGCCTGTTAGCTGTGCAGTTTTGTATGCTGGTTTCCTTCACCAAACAATATTTCTGTCCTCCCACTGAAGTAGCTATTTATTGGCTTGAAGATTTCATTTACATGACAGAAAATATGAAGATTTCATCCTTTGGTGGCACACCTCCGTTGAGTTTATGGCTGTGTGAGCAATTACTCCCATGTGGCTTCACAGTGATTAAATAGCCTGGTCTGTCTCATAATATTTGGTGAAACGATGAGTGTGGTCTTAAAATGCTAATATTATGCATAAACTGTGGGAGAGCAACCATTCCCCACCACAACATCAATTTTTTGAGCGGGCATCTAGAAAAAGGTTGTAGTTTGATAAAGTTTCCAATAAACAAGTGCATTGCATCCAAGTTCAACAACCTTGGATCAGTTGTGGGTTCTTTAATTTTTTTTTTTTTTATATTAAAAAAAAAAAAAGGTGTCCTTCTTCTAAATAATAAGAGTTATGTTCACATTATGTGTTACTTAAGTGTTAACAAACTAGAGGTCAAAAACTCAACAGGGAACATTTAACAAGAATCAAATGTCTATGTGAAATAAGTCACTGGCAGTCACTATCCAGACAACACCCAAGTCTGCAGCTCTTCTAAACTTTTGAGCCCAGTATAGCTAATTGTTGTGCTATCAGGGCACATTACCCCTCTCATTGTAACGCACCACTCATCATGCAAACTCTGATGAACCCACTATAAGCTACATGCCCAGCTTCAAACGGCTGACAAAGTTACCAACTAAATGGTGAACAGACCAAACCAGAGCTAAAATGAAGTTGAATTATAGACTTCATCAGGTGGCCAGAGGATCATCTCTAAATGAAGTAATGTTGCATGTGTAATGTGGCATGGTGTATTTGCTGGATGTGTAAATTAGGTGAGTTTTTGTTAACCTGTCAGCCATTAAAACTTCTTCTAACCCAAACAGCCAGAGACAGAAAGAAAGAGAGAGAGAAATAGAGAAAGAAAGAGAGAGAGAAATAGAGAAAGAAAGAGAGAGAAGTATTTGTTGACTAAACATTTTTTTCAGTTTACTTTCCTTTAATAATAAAATACTCTGCGCTGCTGCTTGGCTCTTAGCAGTAAGATGTCTAAGCTCACGTTAAGCCACATTTACCTGACCTTGTACTATATATCATTGATGCAGCTGGTTTGCAAAGCCCACATGGAACTCAATTTCTGTCAGATACATTTAGCCCACTTTTAGCATGTATTGAAACAAAGTAACTCGAGGCTAACTGAGGTTTTGCTCAACCACTGAGGCTGTATGCAGTAAAAAAAATCTCATACTTGTGCACTCCCAGTCAAACACAGATGAGGCCAGCCTCTGTCTTTCTAGAGAGCATCATCGACTCGCTTTCACCATATGATGCATTTCTGTTCTCACCTGAGGATTGCAGGTCCACACATTGCTCAGCTAGCTTACTGACTCAACTGCAAAAGAGTCAGTTTCTGTCTTGCATCATCCTACGATCCTATAAATCCTCGTAGGATGAGATTCCTTCTATCGATACTATGGAAAAAATATGATTTTAGCAAATGATAAAAGGTGAATTAACACCACCCTTAAGGGTTTGTAGTCCACTTATTCATGTTTTTCCTTTAATTTGTCCCCCGTCTATACATGGGCATTCCACTGAGGCCAATTAGCACCCGAAAATCTTCAATATGACGATATGCAAGTTCATAAGGCAACAAATTTTACACACGATTCTTTGCATTTGTTTGTACTTGTTCACAATCTATTACAGTTCTCATAGGCAAGCAACATTATTAACTCATCATTAACTATTTGCACCACAACCATCATGTTACAGATGGGAGAAAGAGGTGGGGGCCAGAGATGATAGAAGTTATGGGTAGAGGTGGAAATAATGCTGGGTGATGATTAGGATGGCAGGAAGGGGCAAGCAAGACTCATTATCGAGTAGCACCTCTTCTGGCTGCATCTGTACGTGTTGACAACGGTACGGTTCAGACTGGGAGGTTGAGAGGAGAGAGAAAAGAATGGGAAAATGGTAAGGTAAGACAGACAATAGGATCATAAATAAGTTGCAGCATAGAGACAAAATAGGAATGGGATACAATTCAATTTCAAGTTTACTTTCTGGTGAAGGTGTGTTACAAAATGTCCAAACTTTTATTTCTCCTATATTTCATAAAATATAACAGCAGTCCCAAGACAACCAGTTCCCATTTCATTGTCATTCCTGGTGGGGGATAAGAAGATTAATCTGGACGGATAAGATGGTTCAGATTGTCCTGGTTGATGGTTGCTGGGGCTGCAGACCAACTGCAGGTTTCTTTACTTTACAACTGGCAAACCAACGAATGATTACAGGTAAGCTACATAGTATCAGAAGGAAGAATGCTTTTCAAAAGGTTCTTAATTATTCAATCCGTAACTTTGTATTTAGCGAAGTTTAGAGCCCCTAGCATGCCAGGAGAAAACAAAATAGCAAACTGTAATTAAAACAAATTTATGTATTGTTACATTTTGAGTCACATCAATTTAAGTAATTTTATATTTTGAATAATTATTATCAGGGAAATTGGACACAGTGTTTTTGCACAATGACTGCACAATGCCAACCTATTGTTCGTGAGGCGTTTACTCACTGCTCATTAGTGTATGTTTGACATTTCCATTAACATTCCAATAATAATTATTTCAAAGAGTAATTCACCAGTATCATTTCTGCCTGGCTTCCTAGTAGGGGCTTGTTTTTAGAAGATCAAAAAAAAAAAAAAACAACATGAGAGCAAACACAATCTAACCCCTGCTTAAATACCTTCCTATGCTGCTAGATTTAACCTATTGCTAGTAATGTGAAATAAATCATAGTTTTAAGGTTTAGGTTTAACATATGTATATAACATCTGTAGATACAAAAGGTGCATAAAGTGTACATATAACTCTTATTTATAGCATTTCTATTTAATTTCTTGTATTTTTTATTATTTTTATTTAATGTGTATTTGTGTTGTTGTGTACTTTTAGTTAATTTTGCTAGGATTTCTTAGAATGATGGTAAGGTTGAAATGTGCATTTTTCCAAGATGTTTTATGTCAGAGAAATAAAATGAAGAGAAAGACAGCATCCTTCTTCAGTAAGATGCCAGGTGAGGTACAAGAGAGTGAGAGACAGGGTGAGACGGACAGGACAGACTCAAAGAGCGAGAGAGCGAGCGAGAGAGAGAGAGAGAGAGAGAGAGAGAGAGAGAGAGAGAGAGAGAGAGGGGAGGGAGGGAGGGAGCAGTCCCCACTGATCACTGGCCCAAATGTAATTCTTTCACACATACACTTGGCTACTCCAGTGTTGTTACCTTCTCTGATATTGTCCACTAGTTTATTGTGTCTATATGTTAGGGTTAGTTTGGAACACCTTTAGTGTCTTTGTTACTTTACCTGCAGGAATAAGAAAAATGTTGGATACACAGAATACTATTTAATCTATTTCATCACCACCTGAATTCCAAACACTGTATAGTTATGTATTGGTACATAAAATAGCCCCTTATTGTCTAGTTAGATGCATTTTTATGCATATATAATAATTTCTGTGCCACCCAGATTTTTATTAAGGATTAAAACATCCATATATAACTCATATAATTATATATAATATATATTTCTCCATGTTGACGTATAGTTCATTACCCAAACTGCAGTGTGTGCCAGAAATCTAAATTGTTTGTTTCCAGTACAAAGAGAGATTGTTATGTAGCACAACATTTTGTTTCTCAATAATACATAATTTATTGTTAGTCCCACTATTTCAACTACAGACACTGAAAGTCACCTTAGTGTGACTCAGCAAAATTCAGATTTGCCCATTATCAAGGCCTATTATCAGTGCTTATCTTTGTCCTCAGTGTTCAGAACAAAATTCAAATGTAACACTACCAGGGAAGGAGAAAACGAACAAGCAGCAACATTTTCTTTGCAACAAGAGAAAAAAGGATGCTACTGGAAGTACCTTTGAAGCCAAAAGGAGAGAAATTAAGTAGGGAAAAGAGTAGAAGTGAGAAGGAAATCAGATATATGTGGACAGAAGAGGAGAAGTGATAAAGATATGAAAAGACAGATAAAAAGAAAGAAAAGGATGCAATAGAAGAGAAGTCCAAGGCTTTTCTCCTGTCCAGTGCACATGATAGAGGAGATTACCCTCCATCAGACAACATTATACAGGTTCTACTTGAGTGCGTCCTTTTACTTCTCTTCTTCCAACAAAAATGTTAAGCTGAATACCTCCGCAGTCACAAGACACATGCACATCACTTCTGTTGAAATAAACCTTTAGATTCATATCCGTCATATTAAAACTATATGTAATGTAGTATGCTGCTTCCAGAAACGTAAAATGAACCACTTTCTGTGGGCCGAAAAAGACTTTTACTGCGAAAACCCAAAAAACAAGTCTGCTATTTTCAACACTAAATGTGAAAATCTATGAAGAGCTGGCTATAGGTTAAATCACCACTGTGCATTATCAATAGGTGACAGAGGGTAGCAAAACATGAATTAATGTATGTGAAAATGTCACACATTATTACTTTTACAGGCTTGGTTGCTCAAAACAATGCAGCCATCGAAGCGTGTGTGTATGTGTAAGGGTTTGTGTGCCATCAAGTGACACAGCTTGTTCCACAAACCCAATTATATGCTGACATCAACAAAACACAGCTTCTGCGGAGCTATGAAATCAGGCTCCAGTCCCCAGAGAACCAGCACAGACTCTGACAGAGCTGAAGTCAAGATCAATTTTGGCAAGTTCACATTAAGTCCCCGATTGGAGCTGAAAGTCTGATGGGGTCTAAAGGAGGTCAAAATAAGTCAAGACCAAGAATGTACTAGAATTTATAGTTTATAGTTTAGAAGACAATTGGAGACAATTATCTCATTTAATATATGTATGTATAAGGACTGGGAAATCACCAGTGGTATAATCTGAAGCAGCCAATACTGCTCATGCTGGGTCTAGTTATACTATGGAAATTGGAAAATAACAGTGCTCATGTCACACTTTTACTTATCCATCAGAATGAGTATACAGTGGAATATCTGTATCTGAATATTAAAGACTGAAGTACACTCGTCACTATCTGAAAAATATATAAATAACAAAAATAGCATGCATCTCCCACTTCCAACAGCCTCTATTCTCAAGTGTGGTATTCCTGCCACATATTGAGCAGAAAGTGCAATTCCTAAACTAGAGTATTGTGAAAAGTAGAAGGAAACCAACAAGATTGTAGAAATTAGAAAAGATTCATGTATTTTTTTATTTTTCCAGGAGAATGAATGAATTGTTTGATCTATTAAATGTTAAAGGCAAATGTCCATCCTTTGCATGGTCCCAAAGGTCAAAGTGTCATATTACAATTACCTATTGTGTCTCAACAACAGTTAAAAAGGTAAAAAGAATTCAGTCTATAATCAATTATATGAGATAGAGAAGCCTCACACTGGAGAAGCTAGAACAGACAGATGTTGGGCATTTTTATTTGATATATTACTTTAAATGATTAATCGATAATAGAAATGTGTGTATTAATGTTCTCATTTATCAGCTCTTCAGCAGATGGTGTATAGTACGTACATAACATATTTAAATCTTCCATTTCTCTACAGAAGGATTAGAAAGTCATGATCACCCACTAAAAGAAAGCATTTATCTGTGTAATAAACCTGACTCTGGAAACTGCAGCAGGTTCTTTTTCATCTCCACGGCTGAAAAAGCACTTGCCCGTATCATTATCTGCCATCTCCACTAGCAGCCGGCATATCTGGAAGCTGGCAACTATTCAAGCTAACCACAAGGCGTTTAAATTTTAGGCATTTATCTGTCACTCTTATCCAGAGTAACTTTCAATGAGTGCACCAGCGGAATAAATTATCTAGGATCAACAACATGCAAACAACCAATTCTGGCCAGAAAGATATTTCTTAGTGAAAAGTAAAAGTGCAGAAAGAGAGAGGTGAAGTATTTTTCTTTCAAGTTGAGTATATGCTAGAATGAGTTGAGGAGGTAGATATGGGGGAGGGATTATGACTCAGATGCTGAAAAGGTATTTCTTGACAATATGAGCCTCTGGTCTGGCACATCACCTGCGGTAGTTCAGACATTTCAAAATGGAGCAGTTACTACAAGTAAAACTGAATTTAACTCTTTACTGTTTTTGTTGTTTTCACTCACAGGATAACTTTCTGAGTCTCAATCCAGCTCTCATATGGCTCAATACTGTATCTCACATGACTATATTATTAGATATTATTCATATATATAGTGACACATGATTGATGGAGGCTAAAGAAGACAGAAGATTACAAATAGTTACGGTGCGTTCACACCTAACCAGTTTGTTTAGCCTTGCATGAAAGCAGTCAGTCAAACTCTGGTGCGAACTGGTCAAGCGGACCAAGACCGTATGAAAAGTTGCATTGGTCCGACTCTGGTGCAGTTTGTTAAGCAGTCCAATCACAGAATGTTATTCCAGCATAATTTGAAAAGCAAACTTTTTATCGGCTGATTGTGAACTACTAAAAAAAGCAATCTTATAAGCAATATATATATATTTATACATCTCATTTGGTAACCATGGTAACACATGTGTTTGAGTGGAGAAATTACCTAAATCAAATCAGAAAATGAAATCAGCTCTGCATTGTGTTTGTGTCCTCCTCCGTTTATCATTTCCTCATTAAAAAGTGAGTGAAATCCAGAAACCCCACAGTAACAGTTCGGTCTCGACTAATAATACTTTTTTGCAAGCTTTGTGAGATAAACACTTAAGAACCATCTAAATTGTCCTATAAATTGGATCCATACATATGACTACATGTTTACAGCTCTAGGTTCATTTGAAAAAATGTCAGCAGGAACATGAACCAGAACTGAAAGAAAACAATATATTTCTTTTTTATCTGAGCTACAGGTGTGGTGTCGACCTGCTTTCACTATAAAAACATTCTTTTCAAATGAGAGTTGTTTTTCCTGTTTGAAAAGTAACTTTCAAAAATCTGAAAAAGGATTTCAGGTCATGCCAGAAATATTTTCCATCACTGAAATGAAGAAGATATTGTCTGGCACCTGTCCAAATATCACACAAGAAGGAGATGTCATAATAACACAGAATAGGTTCAAGGTGAGTCATCAAAGTACAATTCTTTTTTCCTTTTTTGATAGCTTTACACACTTTCTAAGGCATGCATCAGTCATCTCTGGCTCACATGTGTGTCATAGGGCACAGCTGCAAAGGAAGTTATTCTTAATTAATGCTCAGCCATGGCCATCATCATCATCATTAAGAGCGAGGGGAGCTAATTGGCAGAATCTGTCTCTGTTTTCTGGCTAAGACTGCAGCAGAATCAGCATCATGAGACCATGATTCGTAGTGAACCAGGGAAACTATTAGTAAGTAAGGTAGGTCTGTGAGTGTATGCACTTCAGACTACATGCTATATGTTTTAAGATATACAGGCGAAGCAGAGTGGGGGAGGAGTCTTGCAGGACATGAACCCCTATACTTCGGATCCAGGAACATCTCTGCCACTGGGAAGAAGACCAGTAGGACGAGCGTGTCCTTGAAATGGCTTTGGCACGCTGGCTGCACAGTACGACGTCTACACTCTCAGTATCTCCCTATTATCTCCCTATTTATCCATCGCTCCTCTTTTATCCGTATCTAATAGCCCATCTGTCTCTTCCTGTCATTCCCTCCTCCATCTTCCTCTCATTCCTCTGTCTGTTAGTACTTATCCAACAAGTGACTCCACTAACTGACCTCTACAAACCACTCACTGGACCTTCTAATTGCTCCGAGAGCTGTGCTGTTCTGAATGTGTGTGTTTGTTTGTATGAAGAGATTAGTCATCTTCCATGGAAAAATTATTTGAGATGCAAAAACACACACAAACATAAACAACAACACACAAGTGCATCACATATGCAAACACACACTTAAACTAAAGCCTAAAACACACACGGACGGGATGATGCACTCATTGGGACATCAACATGCGTCAACACACTCAGGATCATATTATGCCCAGGCATGCATACATGCACAAACGTGTGCATACTTTGAACACACAGGCGAACATTAACCTTACTCACACACAGACACACAATCATTTACTCTACTACGGCAGAGGAAGTCAGTCCTCTTTCAGCAGTATATCATTTCATTGATCTGAAGAAGTGGAGCAGAAAGGAGCGGAACGTAAAATGCTGAGGTGAGGCTGTTCCATGCTCAAACTGCTCAAACTACTGAACACGTTTCACAAAGAACTGTGCTCCAGTAAGTCACATTTTAAACAAAGATGTGCTGGTGTAAGGCACATAAAGTCGTTCATACTTACAAGCATATAAACTTTGTTTTGCATCTGCCAACAACATGAAAAACACTCACAGTGAACAAAACTGCTGGCAGAATCTACCAATGCCCTATAAATTAATATTCAAAACATCTAGTCTAAACTTTAAGATTTTACAGCTTATTAACGTTCCATTTTCATGTCAAAATCTATGACACTTTTATAAATAATAAATTCATTTTCCTGGCTTTAGCTTATTTTAGCTATTCTAATTTAATTAGATTAATTAAAATTCACCTTCAAACTGGTTAGAGCTGTCATGGATTTAGAAAATATAATTCAGCCTTATTAAAACTAACTAATTTGTTAAAACTTATCTGAACACAACCCACACGGCCTAATCATAAATTATGTAGAAATTCATTTATTTGCCTCCACTTCAGTGCCAAGTCAATGTTGAGGCAGTTGCATTTTATAACAGGTATCAAACAGTGTTTATCTGCAATGTTTCCATCTGTGGTGTTGAATGCACAAATTTTCCACACATTACTTCTCAAATGGTTTGGTGTCATGGTGAAAAAAAATGGAAAAAAGCTCACTTTTTCATGCAGGAGAACACATTTTCTTTCTGTTTGATTCAGTTTGGCTCCACCAAATTTTGGATTGGGTCTATTTATCCTCGGGTCTACTTCAGACAGGCTCTGACTATACTTGGCTCCCTTTCAGATCAGGTGTCCTTTTTTGAAAATGAATATATGCATGTAGGGTTAATGCAGCTTTTCCACAAATCTGATTCAGATCAAGTCTGAAATCCTGTACCTGTGAATATGTCTACATCACACTACCAGCCTCTACAGACTGTGCAACTGCTAGTACAATTCTGAAAGGTGTTGCAAAAAATGTGTTGGAAATAAATAAATAAATAAACAAACAGACAAGGACTTTGGAGAGTGTATCAACTATCACTACAACAGAGAGGGAAAACAGATCTTGCATGTGACTACTTTAAAAAACTTTTACGATTTATCAGCCAAGATACATTTCCACACTATTCTCCCATCATCTCCGCCAAGCGTTATCTCTGCCTTAATAGTGCACACTTTCTGCCTCATAGATCTGCATTCCTTTGACCTCAAAAGGCATTAGTCTCCATCTTCTCCCCTTCATAACATCTGAAAGCTCCGCTGCACCCGTGGGAGCCAGAATCACATTCCTATGGGAATGCTCCGCTTTTCGTCTTGGCAAGAGGACATTTTTTTTCTACACATGACAAGTCCATGAAATATGACACTGACACACAGAAGCTGGTGCTTGTACAGATAGGCAGAATACAGAACAAGGTTTTACAAGCAAAACCACTCTGACGGGAAGGAACTGCTGGCCGTCACAACTGCTGGTGAGATGTGAGGTAAGGGTGCCATTTCTGTCACGCCACACTGTATGTAAATGACAGCCCACGTCAGTCAAGCGCAGAGAGTTAAAGAGATGGAGAGAGAAAAGAGGAGTGAGGGTATAGCGCGAGGGAGAGGGGGACACACTGGTCAGTGCATTTTATTGTCAATTAAAAAGCAGTACCATGACAGGAAACTCTCCATAAACCCAGGGAGCTGTAACGGAGTGACTAATAGCAAGGACAGGGCAACTCCTCCCCTTCTTTCCTCTGTGCTCCATCTTGTGTTTATGCCCTTCTCTTTTTCTCATTTTCCTTCCAGTTCTCTCTCATTCTTTCTCTCGTTTTCTCTGCATGTTGTTACTCTCAATTTCTTTCCTTCAGCAACTCCTTGACCCCTTTGTGCTCTCTAATTTCTTTCCCCACCCTCAAGGCCAAAGATGTGAAGAACATGGATATGGCTGTGGCCTTCATATGAGTCATGGTAATGACTGTCCCTCCCTCTTGACCCCGTCAACTCACCTTTCAGGTCCATCGAGAAGAACCAAATGCCAACTCTAATTTGAATAGAGCCCATTAGCTTCCCTCCAGTAACTCGAAAAAGGCTCTCAATCACCTTATTGCGTGCGGAGTAATTGGGAATTTGTTTCTTCCACATCTATAGATGGGCTCCACACCTCTGGCAGAAAGTCAAGGACCTCAGCTCTCAGCTCGGATACAACATTTGGAAACTCAACTTTGCTGTTTCAATAACACAGAACATATGTAATTTTAACTACGACATTACTATATTAATCAACACCCACAAAGCAGTTCAGAATAGTTTTCATCTAGCTCCAATTACTGGTGTTATTTATTCAGTGAAATGTTCGATATCAATGTTTTTCACACAGATATATATAATGCAAGTGCAAGCCATTTAGTATTAGTATATTTATACTCAAAAACATTTGAACAGGGGCAGTCACTCTCCATAGTCACAAGGAAATAGACAGTAGATGACTGATGCTTTACTAGCGCTTTCAGTGATACCTGAAACATAAATGTGCTCCTTTGTCCTTGAGTTCCATGTTGCAGTTTTACAGCAAAATCTTAACTACATTTAGCCCATTTGCCATATTTTGCAAGACAAATTAATCTGGCTTCATGTTGAAAGCCTTGTACTAATTTACTCCACAGCTGGTTGTCTTTGATTTATCCATTGCCATTAATGTTTCATTGATGTATTAGGGCTTTCAATGTGGTGCAGTTTGTTTGATAAGGTTTTGTTGTATTTAACAACAGTACAAGCTATGTGGCTGATTTTAATTTCTGTGAAAGTTATTTGCATTATTTTAAGAGAATAATGTCCGTTTTAAATGTGTATACTATAGCTAGATGTGATCCAACTTGTCTCTGCTACTGGTTTCAACTTTATGTTGTTGGCTATTTATTAGCTCCAGTGGAACAGCAGGAAGCTACCTTACACAATGACACTTTCACAATAATTGTTCAGGGAGGGAAAGTCTCTCATCTATCCTCTGTACAATCAAAGACTTTCTACCAATTCACTTAAATCACATAGGTATACTTAAATGTATAACTAAACACTTCCAAGACCTCATGTGTAGTAACCCAAGAATACAAGCACATATAGGACACAGACAGGCATTTAACTCAGTATAAAGGAAAAGTATAAGGGAAAATAATGTGACTACTGATTACACTATATAGAGCACAGAACAATACCCAGAGAATGAGCTTACAGTCATCGCCACAGAAGGAGATGATGGGGAGACTGACCTTGTGTGGGCAAGCTCAGGTTGTTTCTTGGGAGAGCTTGTTGAGTCAGGTTGATCAGTCTTGGGAGGCAGCTTGTATTGTGATGATAAAGTGATGTCTCAGAGGAAAGATAGGGAAATTTGGCAGTACTTTCAAGAGCAAGAAACTGCGTCTCTTTTTGCTTAGTAATCTGGTGTTAAATTGTGCATCTGGCTCTCAGTGGTCCCAAGAAGAAACGGCCACGGAAAGGCCACGGACGCACTCTGATACCTCTGACGATTATATTAATTAACAGCTGCTCACACAAGTCCCCATCTCCCTTCATTCAAAGTGTATTAATTAAAAAAAAAATATTAAACTGTCATCCCAAATTCAGGATGAGAAGCAGGAAAACATATTCTTTCCTTTTTCAACAATTTTACCCTTTTTTCGTGTCCTTACTTCTCCCACTCATTCCTTTTTTTCTTGCTCAATTCGGCTCCCACTATGCCTCTCAGGCATGTCCATCAAAAAGGACATTCCAGTCCTCTCTGGTAGGTACATGGTACCCACCCATGTGAGAGGAAATTGAATAAAATGCAGGCTTTCACAACTTTAAAAAAAACAGCCTGGCACAACATTTTATCCATTAAAACACAGTTTTTCAGTCAAGATGTAACTCAAGAACAGATCAGCTTGGTGCTACTCCATGATTTTCTCAATTGACAGTTAAATGGGCTATGAGGCTACATCTACATACTGGAAAGAAAGGCACTCATATATAGTACAGTTTCAGAGCACTCCAACACTTGTGAGTTTGTTCTTGTTTAAAATAAACTGATAAACTCCCCAAACTGGGATATGGTAACCAAACTGACCCAAACCTCCACCTCAGTTAACACACCCACAAGTTATAGTATACTAGTTACTGGAAAGGCTTGGTGTTGTGTTTTCTGCCACAGAAAAGAAAGCCCTGTTCATGTATCATTACTATGGCGTCTTGTAGCATTCACAGCAGGGTTGGTTCAGACTGTGAACAGCTAGTTAGGTAGAAGCTACAAGTCAGTTTAAAATAGCCTAAACTGAAGGTCTTCCAAACACATTTTGGAGCTGTGGAGCTGGAACAATCAGACGATTGACTGTGTTTCTCTTGTGATTGTTTTTTCCGTGGGGAAACAATTACTTTTAGCTGTTAACTACCCAACTACTTTTTCACAGCGAAGCATTGACGTCGTTGTAGACTAGCTCCATTTTACAATAGACATAGTGTACAGAGTTTTTTAGCTAGAAATGATCCCAAACTATGGACCAGCCTGGTTGAAGGATTCAGTGGATTTTGCTTCTCTGGTATAAGGGTCCACCTTTCAATCAGCCTCTCTTCCCACAGACTCAGTCTAAATCCAACTGGAAGATGAAGTTAAATGCTATTAGATGCATAAAGGACACAGGTATTGAATCATCCCATTGGGTGCCAGAGAAACAAACTGTTTTATGTAAATGAATATTTGTGTGTTTAAAACACTACACACCAGCAAAAGACTCAGCCTTGACCAGATCAAACTAAACACTATCTCATAGTGGAGTGCAGCCATTAGTTACAGATGTGTCAGATAACCTGAAGAACATGACAAAAAATGTTCCTGCATTCTCTCATGTTAACACTAGGAAACCACTTTGTCTACTTCAAAAGGCATGAGAGGCAAATAAAGAGACACAATCTTGGAGAGATAATCAACCAAAGAGCCCACAGTGTTTCACAACCTCAAACAAATGCAGGCACACAAGTGGCGATCTCAGTGCTGGGGATCTATCAGGACGAGGCAGAACACATTTTATGCCTTTATCTCCCTCAGTGCAATGTGAGATATGACAACAGGTCAGCGTGAAGACAGCTCAAACAACATGCCCCCCTCCCTCCCTCCTCTCCTTTACTGCCACTGAAAGCAGACAGAATGAAAATATGATTGGTTTCTCTGAAAAGTCTGAAGATAGTTCTGTCTGGTGTTCAGGAGAATATTAGATTACTACTGAGAAATGGACTTGTGTGAAATGTAGCGACTTTCAGGGAAAGGGGTAATTTGCACAGGTAGACGGTGAATTTGTCCCAGTGTAACAGAATCAGAGAATTTTGATACAGATAAGTCTTTCTACAGTTTGAAGGCAGACAAAGGGACATGCGAAGAGAAATCAATGTTCGGATTCATTCTCAGACAATCAGAGGCGAACATGTAGCTCACAGATAGAATTTTTCACTCCCAGACTATTCCTGGGCATTACTTTAAATTTACATTTTATTGTTTTAGAATAAGTGCACACTCTTGTGCAGTGACACTGTACACTAGATGAAACTTGATATGCAAGTTTGTTAATGATATGTATTGTGCCGCTCAGCCCTACAGGATTGGAAATGGGAGCAATCCAGGAATCAGCTATTTAAAGCCCGATTCATTGGTTTGACAGCTGTACCTCATTGTGCGTTTCATGTCAGCATGTGTAAGTGAGCAATACAAGCACATCTGCATTTATAGAGAAAAAAGTCGTAAGTTGTATTTCAGTGATATTTTACACACCTCTAAAATATTACTTTCTGGTCAAAAGATAAACTGCCAAAATCCCATCCAAATTCCTTCCTCTCTCATCAGATTCAGATTGACAATTGAACAATACACTGTAAAGTATTACACAAAACATTATAGGAAACAATGAAAGTAAAGGTGGGCTGTATAATCTCTCAATGCAGAGCTATTCACCCATCAAACATATTTAAACTCCTCCACCAATTTTAACGTAGGCCAGCTTTAAGGCTGCATTGTGTGCAGCAGTATTATGTCGGAAAAACAGTAAACCTAGGTTTGGTATAATACTAAAGGATTGGGTACAAAAATAAGATTGGACTTCCTCGGTAAGTATCATCCATGTGCTTTTTGATGGTGTTCAATAAAAAAGGTAGGTACGTAATCTAATAACTCACATACTTAAACGATGACGGACAGCATTTGGCTGGTATCACTGCCTTTTGGTTTTTTCACTAACAGTCTCTTATGTACCAGATGGTTAGTCAGCATGGACAGCTGATAGAGGGTCCTGTGGACCAATCCATCACTTGGCAACCAGCATTACCAGAGTTCAATCACTTCCACATGCAGTGACAAGAAGAGCATAGAAGGCCATCAATGGCCCAGTAGGAAGTGATTTGTCTGAGATTGGGCCTCCCACTCTGTTGCAGCGAACATCAAAACAAAGCTTTATTGTTCCAACTCGGTTTACAACATAATTACAAGAGGATTTATGCCACTACTGTCACTCAGCTTTGCCTTGAGTGCAGAGTATCCACGTACTTGGGTGTCCTTGCAGAAGTGCCTGCTGCCCGCACACCTGGCACAGCAGGGGAAACAGATTAGGATGGCATATGCAGCATTTACTGGACGGCCTCCGCAAACGTCTGTCTTGGGACGGGCAATAAAACAGTGAAATAATCCAGTCTCGCACCATTTTACACATACTTTGCTCAAACTGCACACACACAAACAGACATAGAGGATGTGGACACACAGATCTGAAAATGTATTTAAAATTTACATATAAAACATCTATTTGTAAAATAACTTTGATAACATACACTTTTGTCTATCTGGAAGCATGACTTCTGGTAGTGTTTTTTTTCCCTGTTTGGAGATGTGCAGAGTTGAATTTCAACATTTTTAGGTGTGGGCAAGAAGGGCAAAAGCCAAGCCATACTCCAACATTTGCAATTCTAACAGCACACAAAGAGCTTAATCTATCAGATTCTAGCCCAAAATTCTAAGTAGAAAGATACAGTACAGTATGCATTAGTGCACTGCCAAGAACAAATAGATACTTCCACACCCATATAATCTTTATCTCACTTTCTCACATTAACCTAACATCCAAAGCCCTCTTTCTCATTCACTCTATCACATACTTGCAGTCAAAGCGTGCCAAGTGTTGCAGTTGGTTCAGCTGGTGTTACGACTGCACACAAAAGTTGCCAAGAGCATTGAAACAGGGATCTACATGATAGAGAGAGCAGAGTACTGAGGGGTAGGGCGGTTTGGCAGAAGATGATGTCAGAATCATAAGAGTATAATGGCTCTGAGACAAAGAAAAGAGAATAGCATGAAGCTTTTTTTATTTTAACACCTATTTGTATATCAGGAGTATTAAATATTATTATGATGATTACTCTATTGCTATTATTCTTTAAAAAGAAATCAATGTTATAAAACACACTTAATAAATTGTCTTTATATTATGACTAACTTTAAAATGAAATTTCTTTTCCTTTTTTTGTGATTAAAAATGGAATATACAGATGCCTATGACGCAGATCAATGATTTTTTTTATCATCAGTATCAATTAATAAATATAAAGGGCCAAATGTACCATTTCTATGATCCTCCTAGCTATGAGAAAAGTGATCTCTTTGCCCCTCCTTTTTTTACACCATTTTCTCTTTTTCATACTTAAAATGATCCCAGTCTCTCTCTCTCAACCTGGTTGGTAATGAAACTTACCTATATAACTGGGAAATAACAACCTCCTGGCTAAACTAACAGCCAGTGGCACAATAGAGTAGGTTGAGGTATGGACTTTGAATGTTACCTCTGTATGGATATGACATGTATAGCATGTCATATCCATACATGGCCCTCAGCTGCGTTCTTATCTGGGTAATTTACTTAAATGACAGTAATAAGACATGTGACAAATCCCCATCCAACTGTGAAAGTATGGTGACACATACATGGTTGAAATTTCGCCAAATTGCCTTCAGCCATGCTATGTCTGCACAGCCATCTGAGCCACTTAAGCGTCACATGCGGCCCATGAATACATGCTATCTGTCCTCATCAAGAATAATAGCCTTTTTCTTAAGCTGCCTTATGGGTCTGACCTTTTCCACTGTACTGAATGTGCAAATTATTCTTGATCTTGTAGCCCTTCTCTTTCCTTTTCTCCTCCCCCAGAAAAGAAAATGTGCTGCAACACACCAAAGCCCCAGTCAATTCCACCACTGCCGAGTCATACATCATATTTTGAGTGTATAGATTTCTAATATCTCGCTACAGCAGTCAAGATGAGGTAACAGATATGGACTCTGAGCACACATCAAATAGATTCCTTGAGGACATACAATATGGCTGCCAAGAGACATTTGATCAGATTATTAAAATAGATAACCTCATATACCTTAAATTATACTGTGTAATAGCAAAAGCACTGCTGGGGGTAATTAGGGCTGGTATGGCATCCATTAATGACAGAAAACAATAGGAAAGAAATAGGAATAAGGTGTTCCCGCTCTTCAATGGGATATTCCCAATGCTGCCATTTTGCATCCCCAGTTGAACTGAACAGTGAGCCTACAATCATAGAGATAGAAAATAGCCACCGCAGAACACACATGTGCTACAAGTTAAGATCAAAATAAGCTGCTGCTCCAATAGGAATGAAAGAAAACACATATTTCCCCAAGCTGCCCAATTCCACCCTTCATACTTTTCAACATCAGAGTCCAGACATGTAGCCTCACCACACGTTTGCGTTTGCATGATATGAAACCAGAAACAGCGCGGCAAGCCAAGGATAGGGGCAAAGTCCAGCTATGAGTGAAGGCTAAGGCCAAAATCTATAAACTACCTTGCCTTCATCTGGTCCCTGTCTGGTCACACCGCAAGAGCAAATAAAGATCTGGCTCCATTAAAACATACCAAATACCCTAAACTGAAGGACTGTGTTCCATGTAAATGCCCTGGGCCCATCCTTGTGTCCTTGCAGATGAGCACATCATGGAAGCCTTGCATTGTTTTTACAGGCATCTAACCAGGCCTAACCACCCACTAGATCCCTTCCCAGGCATGGCTCCAGAAGGGGAATCCCATAATGGTGGTCCTTGAATTACTCTTAGACTAGGGCCTTGCATAAGAGCAATTTGCTTTGGAAATCTCTGTCTCAGACACCTCTTCTACGTTAGGGTGGAAATTCACAGACGGGACAATGCACCACAGATGAGGAATTCATCAATAAAGACCTGGCCCCTGTATCTGTTTAGAGAATACACCACTGTGTCCTGGATAAATTCAATAAAGCCACCACTGACAAATGAAAAATCTGATAGTAGTTAAATGAGAGCCGATTTAACCTAAGCAGACCTAAAAAAAGTTTTTTCCTGAATTTCATGAGCATGTCCTCGGACCCTAAAACTGGACTGTTTATTCAAAAATTCCTGAAGGCCACTTAATACTTCACCAACCTGACCAAGTTTCCCTGCTTTTCCTTCCAGCTTAGTCTAGTGTAAGGATAGTGTATTGATTGTGTTCTCCTGGAGAGTTTCTACCGCTCAGTCAGATGGGCACGTGCTCGGGGTGGACAAAAAATGGGAAATGGAGGCATGATGGTGGATTTTAGGAGAGTGCAAATAATCCTATGGGAAATCATGAGCACTAGCTTAAGGCCAGAGTTGGTGTTGTGGTTGGACTGCAGCAGTGCTCATGGCGCCATGGGAGGATGCGCCAATGAGGCATATGAAAGGGAAATGCTTAGGTATGCTGAGTCAGTAGTAGAGCACTGGGGCTAGGTTTGCGGAGGTTAGATGGAGAACATTTGTAGCAAAGTCACCCTTTAGTTGCTCTCTCGCACCATTTTGCTTTTTGTTGGAAAAATTCAGTTAATTTAATTAATCAAGTCTATTAATTCCATTATACAGCAGGGATGAGATGTTTACTGCATTCTTACTAGTTTATTGTGAGTTAGTAATGTCCCATTGAAGCCTGTATGGAAAGCCATTAACTTAAATTTTCTTTAGTTTGTCACAGCTATAAAAATCTGATGACAGTCTATCCACTGATATTCATTTTGCATGCCTTAACTTGCTTTTCTTACTTTTTCCTTCCTCAGACATTTTACTTTGATGCTCTTATTAGTTTCCCTGACAGTGTGTCTTCTCTACTCCCCACCTGGTTTTATCCATGCACGGTCTGCCTGACGGCTCAACTTGGAGCACAGCAGGGGAGGTTTGGGTGTCGGGAGCTGTGCACAATGCAGTGCACTTTTCCAACACGTAGGCCTTTCAAATCTCATATCAGCTTTTACCTACAGTCAGCACCAGCAAGTGGAAAGGTGGAGAGAGAGAGGATGAGAGACAGAGAGTGAGAGAAAAAGGGAGGGATAGTGGGAGGGCAGGAAAGGCACAGCCACAGCAGGATGCCCTTCACTATGGCAGACTCAGGGAGAAGTGAGAGAATAGAGAGGTAGGTGAAGGGGGGAAAAAAACAGATTATGGTGAAAAAAAATCTCCCTGTCCGTCTTTCTATTTAATAAAAAAAGAAAATGAGGAAATGGCATGTGACGGAGGGATGTCCTTGGTTGTTGCGTGCTCAAATGTTCGGCTCACCTGTCATCCCTTGACTCATTTACTTTCACTCTAAATAGCCACTTCAGCAGCTAATACATTACCCTGGGGTGAGTCTGGCTGCTGCTGAGTGCAATATTGTGTTTGTGTTTGCTTTTTAAAAGGCTGGTGCTACATTAAAAATAACAGCCACTCCTTTTCCAGTGCATAATTGCTGTCCAAGGAGGGGAAAGGTAAAAAGAGAGAGTAAGAGAACGAGAGAGAGGGAACAATGAAGGACTAGAGGCTATCAAAAAGTGATACAGATATTGAGAGAATAGAGGGAAGGAGTAGGCCAAACTCACTCTCTAAACTCCCACTGGGTGCTTATGTTAGCGGGAACTCCATTAGCAACGATTAAAAAGCCATCGCACTAACAGCCTGTGAGCCTAAATAATCACAGGGTCTTGTTTCATTGATGCCTCCCTCCCATTTTCTGACGAGTCAGGAGTGTTGTTGCTTTCACCTTGCAGCCCCTAAAGGACCCTGTAATGGCCATTATGTGTGTGGAGGACTTAGGAGTAAACCTGGTCAGGGAGTCAAGCCGTGCACTGGCTCTCACTGAGACTCACTGAACCCCATGAGAGATACCTAAAGCCCCCACATTTTGCACCAGTCTTCTTCACTACTCTTCCTCATTGGCCTCTTCAACATCATTTGCCCCCACTGTGTGCTTGTGAAGCTTGCAGTGTGTAAGTGATATAAAACAACCTTGCACCCTACTAGCAGTACCTTCTGTATCTATCCCTAGAGCCAAAACACAGAGGCAGACTGAAGCTGAAAATATCTGCACAGGATTTTTTCTTTCCTTCTGCCTCAATGAAAATCATAATAAAGTTGAAAAATAAAAATGGAATGAAGACAGCCTAGGTGCTGTTTGAGTAGAGACCAGTTCTTTGCCTGTATCCACCCTACGGCCAGGCTTTTTACTGGTTGTTCGTGACCTTGTACAACCTCACACTGAACTTTCTCAAACTCTTACTTCCATCGACACACATGTTGTTCAGTTAACCCACTGCCATACTTAGATACCTGCAATGCCACTGAGAGATTAATTATTTCTGTGAGAGAAAACTTAAAAGGATAAAAGTAATACCAAAACTTATATAATAAATAATGAGATTCCAGGAGCGAGATCTCCGCCAGATTTCAGAGCTCTTATCGTACAATACAACAATACAATATTACATTTTTGGATTTCTATTAACTAGGCTTATCTCATTTGGCTGATAAACTAGGTGGCCATCTTTTTCTAGCCCACTGGCATCCTTTGAGTGAAAAATGTTGTTTGAATGCCAAAATGATGCTATCTTGTTCAGCAGACATGTTTGTATTTTGTTTTCTATGAGCATATAATTCCAGTCAGTCTCCTTGAATCATTAATCAATGGTATTTTGGAACTTTGATGTCTTTTATTGGTTTAACCCCTAAAATCTCAATTTTAAAGGGCATGGCTGAAAATAAATATATTAACAAAGCCCATGACAAGACAAAACGCTGTAAATCTTTAAAAAAAAAAAATCAGGTCACAAACATACTTTAATGCTCAGTATTTTTCAAAAACTGGTGGAAAATCTAGTTTTTAGCAAACATCACTCAAACAGGAGTAAATAGTGCATTTGGGACATTAAGATTCAGAATCAGAATAAGAATCAGAAATGCTTTATTGATCCCCGGGGGGAAATTTGTTATTCCCCTGACAGGGTATACTGTACATAGAGTTAAGTAACGCAATTCTATTTTGCTTTACGAAGTAGGCCGATGTGTTGATTCCCTACCCTAACGTTATTCTGTTCTACTCTGACAATTTTCAATATCGTAGCCACCCCCCAACTGAGCCGATGAGATGATGTCGACGTCCAGGCAGCATGAGTGTATTGCAGCAAGAGCGAGAAAAACCTAATGGACAGGCAAGAACTTAGGAGACCAGAGTTATACATATTTCATGCTCCCCTAAGCACGGCCCAATCTGAATATCTCTGATATGCTATTTATGCTCATCGCAGCAGCAGGGATACGGAGAGAGACACAGTGACAGAAACAGCAAGAGAGAGGGAGATGTGTGTGTGTGTGTGTGTGTGTGTGTGTGTGTGTGTGTGTGTGAAATGCAAGTGTGGAAAAGACAGAAGAGAGTACGATGCATCTATTAGGTTAGCGTAATAGACACAACCAGAACACCATGTTTCATAATTTAACAGGGATTTAATTAGAACTGAAATACCATCATCATAAACCAAAATTAACCTCCAGTTATAGCTCTATGCAGATAGTCTAGATACACAAATACACTGTAAGCACTTTGATCTGAATTTGAACAGGTAAATATTTCCCCAGTGACAATATATTAATATTTAATGATGCTGCTTATTTCTTCACATTTTTGAGCAGCAGTTATCATTGGTGAAAGTACTATCTAACAGTATGTAGTACTGTTACCTTAAAAGCCAGTGGGGTTTTTTACATTGTTTATTGTCTGATTTATGTTAATGATTAATGTATGTGTCTGTCTTATGTTGTCTCTATAACTTTATTAACCGTTAACAGGGGGTTGCTATAAAATACCATGCTCAGCCATCCTACTTTGTACAAATAAAGGTTATATAAATAATATTTCTGATTTGTATAAAGACTTATTTGTGTGTTGAGAGGATAACTACAGCAATCACACCTGATCCAAAACGTAAATGATTTGTGAACATGCATGTAAACCTGCAAACAAACTACTGGGAGACCCCCCTGTCTAAATGCATCTTCCAGAGTGTGTACTGGTGGGGTGTGGATAACAATTAGCTTGGCAATTATGCATCTCAGTTGCAGGCTGTTAACAGCTTCTGAAGCCATGCATGTTGCACATACAGCATTGTTGAAAATGCCAAATTCAGAAGGGTGAAACTGACCCAAGAACTGAGGTAAACAACACCCCGCCAACAGCAAATTCATCCTCCTTAGGGGAAATCACCAATGGCATTGTTTTCTACTAGCAAGGTACAGTAGAAATCAAAGCAAGACAGAAAGTATTTGAATGAAAACATCATAAATCAAATAAAATGGATCCAAAATGTACATAATAAATACATATTACAAAAGCAAATTGACACTACCAAATTAGTGAACAAAAGGTTTACCTGATTGGTGTGGGAGTGAGTGAAGCATCCCAAGTACTCTACATACTTTAAAATCTTGTGCTGTGTTAGATTTTATATTTGCATGCTCTTCTCA
This sequence comes from Dicentrarchus labrax, assembly GCF_905237075.1. Classification (NCBI taxonomy): domain Eukaryota; kingdom Metazoa; phylum Chordata; class Actinopteri; family Moronidae; genus Dicentrarchus; species Dicentrarchus labrax. The sequence goes on along the minus strand of NW_026136705.1, from coordinate 23,744,680 downwards.
CAATGACTACATAATACCCATAATTGGAACTGGCCTCACATAAAGTATACTTGCTCATAGTTTTACAGAACAGTGATTAAAGATATTTCACATTGCCTGAGCAAACAGAGGCAACTTCAAATACTCTTTAGTCAGCAAAAGGCTCAGTTGCTTGAGTAAACCCTTTCTAATCTGTGGAAAGCTGCTTCAAAGTGGACATGCATGTAATTTAGCCATTATCTAGGATGGTAAACCAGACTGCATGTTCTGGTGTGTGCTGGAAACCTGGTTTGCTCGTTTTACTCATCTTCCGTGTGTCGGCTGCAAGCACATCAGACTATTAGATGTCCCCTTTTTTAGTTCAATATTGATCTTGGATGCCAATGCAGAGTCTTGCTGTAATTGAGTCTTATCTTGATGGTTGTAAGTTTAATGAGGTTGGCTGTGGCCGTAGATCCCTATGGGCTGGCAAAAGGGATGGATGAAAGGGACGCAGTGGGGAGGGAAAGAAGGATCGAGGGGTGGAACATAAGCTTTCCTGAAAGAAGCAGGTCCAAGGCCTAACAAATGACTGTGACTGACTCACACGTAGGAAAGATGGTGGAAAATCATCCGCCAGTGTTATAACAACTCAGCCAGTGTGTCAGATCTCTGCTGTCATCTGTATTGGGTTGTTGTCAAACAAGTGAGAACCCTAGATAGGCATGTTTTATGAACAGGGAAAGGACTCCTGGGCCATCATATGCCATGTATAAAAAGTGCAAAAAGCAACAATACTGAGGGACAATGTATATGTGAACCTCTATTTGCATTATGAAAGATAGCACACATCTTGTAGCAGCATCTGATACTACAAGATTGGAAATTGGCTTTCAGACTTTGGATGTTTGCCTTGCAAGTGATATGAAATGATTCAATATGTCATTACATTGGATGCCTGGCTTTCATATTCACAATAAATATTCCTTGTAAAGATTGGTTTCTCTTGGCTTACTGCTTTCCATAAAATCATGAAGGCTATGCCCTTATGTTCCATTTTAACTGAATATACCTATGTGGTGAGTGTAGTGATATGTGCTGCATTGTGCGCTGCCTATTCCACATCCTGCACAATCCAGTTAGTTCTGCATGGACAGAATAGTTGACAATATACCATGCCACAAAATATGAGAGTTACTGTGCACATTGATGTCTCTACACAACCAGTGAAAATCATGTACATTTATTATACTTGGCCAAGAGAGACATTCTCATTTTAAACACACTCCATCTACACATTTTCTAAAAAGCAGACTAAACACCAAGCGGCTCATTGGTTCACGCTAAACAACAAGGCTGGCAAGAAGGTCAATATCTGTTTTCATTTAGATTATTCGTAAAATCAATTGCTCATGAGGTGAATGGATTTAATGAGTTGAGATAACGAGTGCAATCTATTTCTCCTTGATCCTTCACAAATCGACCAGAGAAATTGTAAATGCCCAATGAAACTGAAAACATTTGATCTCTATATGCATTTCTGTATCTATATTATGTAAATGCAGCAGCTAAGTACGTCGTAAACAGGGAAATGTCATGAAGGATCCCCTGCTCATTGCCACTAATCAAACGCTGGAATAACAAGATTGAACAGAAAAAGGAAGTCTGTGTCCCCTCCAAACTGACAGGCTATTGGTCATCCTGTCAACCCGTCTACCTGTCTTTTGACCCATCCACCTCAATGTCCTCCAATCACCCCCCACCCAGCCAAACAGAGGACATCTAGCCAGCACATGTAATGAGGAGAAGGAGGAGGCAGCGATGCATTAAAATGCTCAAAATGTCTAATTTATCTGATAGTCGGCCATCTCCTCTGTGCTTCCTGTGGACAGCCACCAAGGGGCTCAGTGTCATTTAGAGGTGAGAGCCGCATGAGCCAACCACAGAAAATATTATTTTTATTCAATGAATGTGATATGATTGACAGCCTCGAATTGCTTCGCCCGCGACCTTGGAGGACTGGTGCTCAGACTTAAGTTAGCATTTTGTGTGGGTGTGAAAAGCTGTGGCCCTGCAGTCAAGTCTCATACTGATGCAGCTCCTTGTTTGTCACTGCTTTATATTTTGAGACTGAAGACAGTATTCACATGCACTAAGCATAAAAAATATCAGGAGCAGTGGCATTTATGATGTACAATGATCAGATGTGACAGTTTCCAGCATATAGACTAGAACAGCATATACTGTGAATGAGACATTTATAAACCATTACATTCTATTTATAGTGCCCCTGAAGTTTGTGTTGTAATAAATTAGTTAAATTCTGGTTTGTTTCCAACCTTCTTGAGGATAAAACAAGGAGGAACTTTTAATCCCCCTTTAATTGCAGTTTATGTTAATGACTTGGCACATGCATCAATTTCAGTGTAAAGGCAGAGGCAATGTTATATGCTGATGATGTTGTTCTCCTGTCTAGGATCATAACAACTATATTTTATAAATGTATCTCAATCACGTTTTCAATTCATTGACTAATCATTTTTTAGTTGAAAAATTGTGAAAAAAAAGTGGCGTCTGTCATCAAACCCAAAGATGTTGAGTTTACTGTAATGTAAGAAGCACAGTTTAGCATTTTAGCTTGATTTTAGATTGATCAATTATCAAAAGAGTTCATTAAATTCGATCAACTAAGCAAATAAATCGCTATTCGTTTCAGTTCTGGCCCTGTACAGGATGAAAATGACATACAACTTTCATTTATAAATGTAAACCAAAATAATACATTTTCTGAAACTTTTTATAAGTTATAAAAGTATTTGGATGACAGCATATCATTTTTGGGTGAGATACACCACTCTCTCAGAGTCTGCAAGAAGGGGACTTTGGGAGTTATTGGCAACTAAGTCATTGTAAGTTATTGAATTTCTCACACATACTGAGCCCCCTCAGGCCAGGGTTTGCCCCGTTCTCAATTTTGCAGCCAAGGTTTGGGGTCATCGGAGTTACCCCAATAGCGAAGGCATCCATAACTGAGCCATCTGATATTTATGGATAGTGCATAAATATTCACAAATTTTAGCTATAACATGAGATATGGTTAAAAAAACACCACCATATGCATAAAATGTTTAAACATTGAGACCACAATGTTTATTTTATGCAACCAGAACAGTGAGATCTGCATTTGTATTTTTCAAGGTACCTATAATATCCAGCATCACAGCCCTTACACTCTTATGTAGCAGTTGGGGGTTTAAACACAAAATCACAAATCAAAATATATTTTTGGATATTTCCTTACACACCTAAAAGTAAAAGTCTGATGGACACTCTATACTGGGATGAAGTGACGCGGTTAGATGCTCATAAAGTTTGTTGAATTATTACTTTTTCCAAAAATTATGTTGTTTTTTTTAATCTGTCATACCAAAAGATGGGTCTGTGCTCAGATTACAGCAAGTAGCTGAAACTGAAGCATAATTTGGAAGGATGAAAATGTAATTTGCCTGAATTAGTCAACAGAGTCATTGTGGCAATAGCGACAGACAGGCATTCTAGATGTCCACAGACAATTTTCTGTGTTTATGGAGTTCCCTCTATTTCTCTGAGTCACTGCCTTCTCCACATCTCACCTGCAGAGCTGTTTTTTCCCCCCCTCTTTCTCCCTCTCTCCTTATCTCCTCACATACAGACAAAACACACACACACACATATACACACTAAGGAACATATGCTTGTGGCGCTATGAAAACATCTATCCTCAGGAGAGTATGTCCCATTGGCCTCAGCCAAGTGTGGGTGTGCTGATGAGGTGAAAGTAATCTAAATGGTGTTCTGAGCGGCAGAGGTGGCACACGACATACACATACACACTAATGGTAAATCGTATCATCACACCCCCATTGTGGCATATAGGTCTTTCCAGAGGACGCCATTGCTGCAAAGGGGGTGAAAATATCGAAAATGAGTTGAACCTCCACTGAGATGGGGGGTCACTGCCTTTCTTTGCAATTTTCTGTCCCTTTCTCTCAGGGGTCAGTAATTGAGCGTCGGAAATTGGAGAAATTGCCACAAGTCGAAAGAAAGTCACAAAACAGCTTTATTTTCCTGGTTTTATATGAACAGGGAAAAAGCCAACTGGGAACAGATGAGAGGGCCAGAAGGTGGTTTTATGCATTTCCATGTTTGCACAAAACACGAAACAAGTGTGTGCGCACGTATGTTGTGTATGTGTGCAGGCTGGCAGTCATTCAGTGGCAGTAATTTCCCTTGTCATATATTGTTGTGTTAGTAAAGATGCTCTTGCTGGTCCCTGAGCTGCTTTCCAAATGTAGAGCAAAGCATCTCCTGACACACTACTGCAGCTTGGCGGCTAAGTGCAACTTGTTTTCATCTTCAAGGACAAGGTGACCCCTTGCCATTGACACTAAAAAAACGGGAAAAATTGAGAGCATCTGATCTTCTGGGGATATTAAACAAGACAAATAGGCATCCTCCCATCAGCATAGCAACAAAGGAAAGTGTTTGATGCAGTGTGAGAATAAGGGAAAACTTGCGCTTGTTGGCAATGACACGAAGGACAATTTGGTCAAGGTTGTATGGTGGTAACTCACACAAAGCCTTGAAAGAAGCAGCCAAATAAAAATTCGAAGCTTCACAGTTTTTGCGTCGGGTGTGAGTCTTTATGGGTGATTAATTGTGCCGTAATCAGAGCTTTTAAGGGACTATACAAAATGACAATGCAAGATAATGGCTTATTAGAAAAGATGCTAAACATTTAGATATACATCATCTACAGAATGAATCACTCGTCTTCATTATGATTTTAAGATTATCCTCCTCACTCCCAAGAGGAAGCAGTAATGACAAAATGCTGCACTACACCAGCAGAGAAAGAAAACACTCTGATCACAGTATCAAACAATTTATCATCCCAAAATTGAAAGATCAAAGTTTGAAAGTAGATTGATAATGTATTTTGAATCTTGGCAAAAAGATGTATTTTGAGATTCACCATTTTCACTTATCCCTTTTTAGAGGAACAATTTAATTTTGCTTTATCCCTCCCTGGGCTTGCTGATATATTCATAGAAAACAATAAGTGTTCTTCCACATGCATACCATCTGAATCTTGGCAATTTCTTTCCTCTGGCTTTGCAGTATCTACAGAAATGTAATCTGTGTGTCTGTATTAAAATTCATGAGGACAGATAAGAAGGGACTTTCATTAGTGTGGGATTCTGAAGCTGGTAGTTTGGAGGAAAAGTAAAAATCAAAATACTTCCAGCAGCACTTTCTAGGGATCCCATCTGAGGTCTGAAAAGTGAGGTCAGGAATGTTTTGGGTCCTTGTGACTTTCCCTGGTTTTACTAGTGGTTTTCGAAAAACTAAAAGTGAACCCGCTGTTGACAACATCTGACTTTCTTTAACATGCTGCACTATATGGAACACAAAGCACACAAATGGGACATTAATGCAATTCAGTTTTAACAATGTAATCTAGAAATACACTGGGTTTGTGCACCCCATAATCAGTGCATTTGACAGCATATTTGTATTTTTACATGAGCCATTTGGTCCTGTATTACACTTCGCCATCTGGTTTTTTGCCACAGCTCATAAGAATAATCAGTAGGCTTGCCACAGTAGTCGGTGATACTGGGGTTCGGGCATACACAGATAACATTACTTGCCCACTGCCCCCATTGTAGCTTTGCTTTTATCAAAAGAGTCAGACAAAAGACACTACAATTATATAGTGAAGGTGTCTGCTCCATACAGTAGCAGCAGCAGACTTGGTGCACAGAATAGCAAGAGTGACTTTCAGTTATCACATGACAAGAGTAAGGAGAGTTGAGCGACAAGCCTGGGACAAAAATTTGGTTTAATAAAGAACCTGATCAACTTTTTGATCAAGGTAACTTGATAAGTTTTTGCATAGCCATTTGAGATACAACATAATGTCAGGTGGATAGGTGGGGCAAAAAAACAGCTTAGGGCCTCAAAACTGTGTTGGGCCAGCCGTTATTTTGATATGTAAACGTAGAAAAAACAATGTTCAGCATTTCCCGCAGCTGACTGAGTGCGCATTATGATGGAGAGAACTTGTGATGGAAATTTTCATACCAGAAATTGCCCCACATGTGAAAAATAAAGCTATTAGAGTAGGGGCAGCAGGCTGCTTGTTCAACAGCTCATTTTGAAGTGTTTTCTACAGTATTATTATTTACACCAATTTTGCTTATGTTTCCATCAACTCTATCAACATCACACACAAATATCCATGGTGGAAATGTGCTAAGTGTTGCCACATGTTCATAACGTAGCAGCTGCAGCTTCACCAATATTTATATTCTCTAGTAAAGAACATAATTGGGTATATCAATATCCATTTAGCCAACCTATACTGTATATCAATATTAGTTGGCTCAGATGTATTGGCAGGAAGCCAGTTTTAACTATATAAAGATGTGCGGTGCTTCCTTCTACTCTGACCTCTTAGTGCATTGTCCAGAAATAGAAATTTGGGCACTTTTCGTTACTTCCATAAAAAAAAAAAAAAAAACTAATAAAAAAGGTACAGGTGCCCACACACTTTGTCAACAGTTTCCACTTCTGGCACTGACACACCTACTGCTAATTAATAGTGAGGACATGAGTGCCATGGTCCTCTTTGTTTTAAGCGTATGTCATGCTGTCACCAGAAATTTGTTTTGTGGCGGGGACTAGACTGTGACGGCAGGCTTCCTGACAAGGCTTCAGGCACTTGGTTTCTAAGCACCAGCTGGTCACTTATTAGGTCTGGCATGCATTGGAAGTGCTATTGATGCACAGCTAATGGAGAAAAACAGTCTCAAATCCTGAGCCTATTTTCACAGTCCATAGTCAGAGTCAGAGCTGGCAGAGAGGTACAACTACAGGTCCTATTATTATCAGTTACACCTTAAAATGCATGTAGAATTACACATTCAGAGTATCTAATTAGAGTAAAAATGTAATCAGCCGATTAACAGATTTTTAAAGAGCATCTCATTATACCTCACCAGGTTTGAGGGGCCTTTCTCATAAAGTCCATGCAGGCAGTGGAGGCAAAATCTGAAACAGCAATATCCTTGGAAATTTTGAACTTCACATCCAGAAAGTGAGTCAAGGTTCCAATATACCCTTATGAATAAGACTCAATGTATCTTATCAGAAGTGATGATAAAACATATATGATTGAATACCGATTAGGAATCCTAACCAGCATTAAGAGCCTTAGCTGCAATTTACCGGTCACTCATCATTGAACCGCCCCTCATATGTGGTCACAAGCTTTTGGCAGTGATTGAAAGAATGATTTCACAGACAAGTGGCCAAGATGATATTCCTCCGCAGGGTGGCTGGTCTCACACTACGTGATAGATTGAGTGAGCTCAGCTATTTGGGAGGACCTTGATATCAAGCTGCTGCTCTTTTATACTGAGAGGAAGCCAACAGGAGCAACACTAAAGATGCCCCCTGGTTTAATCCCTCTGGAGGTGTTCTGGGGGAAGACCACTTGGAAGGAGAACCAAGGGAAGATGCAACTCCCTGATGGAGTGGGAGTGTTTGGGAATCTCTTGGGAGCACCTAGAATAAGTTAAGAAAAAAAATTACATATATTTGGTATGCTCTGCTTGCACTATCCATGACCACAGTAAGCCACTCAGAAATGGATGGATGCTTCCACTTGTTAGCAATGAGGACTAGAGATTTCAGTATAAATACTGTATGTATTAGGCATGCATGATATGAGGAGAAGCTGCAATGTGCGGTAAGAATACTGCGATGAACATATGACTTGTGATAGATAAACAAATATTGACGAGTGCATATCTATACAGTTCCTATGTAAGCCTAGTTGGCTTTAAATTCAGAACTGGATAAGAATTGAATATTTTTGTTGTTTCTAGAGCAGCCACTGTAATACTGTACAGCAAAATCACTATAAAAACTCAATAATATCTCACTGTAAACTAATCTTACAATGAAAAAAAATCATATCACTGACATCAAAATATTTTATTTTATTTTTACAATTCGCTATTAGCCGAGCTACAGTTTTTGATTTGAAGTTTAGATGTTTATGCCTGTGTATTGATAAATTGTTGGCTTTTTACCAACAACAGTTTTATTGCACTTCTTGTAGCGAGCGTAGTTGTCGTCAACTTTAGTCATTTTCAAGTTAACTTCACTTTGTTCATTTAACGTGTGTGTGTGTGTGTGTGTGTGTGTGTGTGTGTGTGTGTATGTGGAGGAGATCGGCCTCTACAGAGAGACCACTGTAATAAATACTCCTGTCTTTAGCTCCAGGGCCTGTTTAATACCAGATTTCTGTACTCAGTCCTACATAAAATGTTCATATTGCGAAGACCATGAAAATACAATTAGCGATATACTAGCGGATATCACCATCCACTAACTCATTTTACATTAACATTTTGATGATTTAGCTTGCTTTATCAATGAATGACATTTTAGCTTTTGTAAAGATCAAATCAGTGGCCTCACTTTTCACTAGCCTAGTCTGCTACCTAATTTCAGGCCTGGTTCATGAACTAATCTTCACACTTCACCTCTGTCAGCTTGACCTCTACCTCTTTGGCACACACAGTAACAAAGATCGGTGACCTCGAAGCACACCCCACTGAGATGAAGTACGAGCACGACAATAGAGTGGAGGTCTCAGGTGCGTCTTGCCACAGAGATGAATAGCAGGGCAGAAAACTGGGATGTGAGTGAGGGACGATATACTATATGTGAGATAAAAGAGCGTGAGTGAGTCTATGTGCGTAAGAAAGAAAGACAGAGGTGGTGACAGACAAAGACAGAAGAAAATCATTCTTGACAATCAAAAAGACAAGAGTCACATACACTATGTGAACCGAGGTCTCAGCAGGTGGTCCATAAAGCCAAAGTCAAGACAGCTTTTCAGTTACTCTCCTCTCACTTATATGCCCTCCTTTCTCTCCTCTCAGTATGTCCCCATCAGCTTTTCTTTCCTTGCAGTTTTAATCCATTTGGCAACTGAATTTTTACACAAACCTTTGACAAAAATGCTAATTAGATAAATCTGCCTTTTTGTCAGTAAAAAAGGCTGTGCAACTGAGTGCCTTTTAAGTCCTTAGATTATTATCATTCTTTATCGTCAGCTGCTGCTGGGACATAAAAGAAAATTTTAAAAATCACCATTAGACGAATCATTGCCAAGCCTAGGTCGTTGTTAATTGAAGAAATGCACTGCCAATGCTATTTATTTCTTTGCATATTTCCTTTTGTCTTTCCACCATCAATTCTTTTCATTTTTCCCCTTCAATCTGTTACTCTCTTTAGAGTCTCTGTTTCCTGAATGTCTGCCTTCTCCATCCTCTCTTTATGCCTCTATCCTTGTTGTAATGCTTAAAAGTTCACATCTGCATTCCTCATGCTTTGTCATTGACTTGCCACTCTGTTTTTTTCGCTGCATTATCTCTTTCTCAATGCCTTTCTCTTGTCATTTATCCTGTCCCTCCCTCTCTCCTCCCACACCCATGTGTGATAGCAGCAGTCTGCCAGTTGAACAGCTGTGCTCACCTTCCAGGCCGAAAACGAAGTGATAGTTTTGGCACCTTTGAGGTGCAGGAAAAGAAAGGGACATTCAATCTTCTAGTTGTCTTTTTTTATGTTTGTTCAAGCTCACTTGTTACACAGGGGATGTAAAAATGCAATGCTATTCTGAGTGTGTTTACTCTATTTTTGATTAAAATTCATCCAGTCTCTGTACATCCATCACAGTCCAGTTTGGATCAGCCACCAAACAGGACAGGACCAGACTAAAACGGACAGTCAGGACTGCAGAAAAAATCATTGGTGCCAACCTGTCCTCCATCCAGATTTTACACTTCTCCAGAGCCTGAAAAATGGGCATCAAATCCTGGACACAAGTTGTTCTAACTTCTCCCCTCTGGTATGCACTATACAGCACTGTATGCCAAAACAACCAGATACAGGAAAACTTTCTAAAATATAGTTTATATACATATAATCTACCACTGTCGAATCTGGTAACCTGTATATTGTATATACATGCATATAGTCTACATAATCACTTACTTATATCTAGTATATAAAGTAATTACTAACTTACCCTTTCAATTTATTACTTTGTACTATTGATAGTTGTTTACAATCTACACTTGACCTGTATAACGACACTATATGTTGTTTACTGTTGTGTTCACATCCATTTTCAAATGTCTTAATTTGTCTGACCAACAACCCAAAACATAACATTTTAACTCAAGGTGACAGACTTTTCCTTTTGGGTGAACTGTTCCTTTAGCAGGGATAAAAAATAAATTCTTTCCAACTTTTGTCAAAAAGTCATTTTCACAGCCCTGCTGTGAACTAAGTCTTTAAAGTTCAGCAGGGCCTCCCCCCTCTGTCTCTGTCTCACAGACTGCTGTTTGATCTGGGTCTGGGCCCCCCTACTTTTGCAGTGACAGGTTTATTTCAATAATGCAGGTGGCACAGGGTGTGTAGGCATTGCAGGGGGTGAACTGTGGGACTGTGGCAATGGTGTGTGTGTGTGTGTGTGTGTGTGTGTGTGTGACGGATGTGTCACAGCATTTATAACTTCAGTTTCTGGGAAAACAGAGAGGGACCTCTTTTGTTTACTAAAGGCAACCACCGCCAAGCTAGGGTCAATAAAACTGCGGTTTCTGTTCAGCCATCACTTATATGTGTTGACTTATTACCTTTAAACAGCTCCTCCTTTCCTGCATCCTTCACCTCCTGAAAGGGGTCTTGCCCCCTTTTCCGTCTCCTCCTTTCCTTTTCGTAAACCTTCTATATCCTCTCGCCAACTTTCTCCTAATTGGCAGAACTAAGGTGCTGCGACCCCGAGCAGCGAAGTCTGACCTTACCACCTACAAACAACAAGTGCACTCAAACAAAAACACACGCACCACAGAGTCATTGATCACAGCAACCAACTGACAGAACCTCCAAGAATGTGGTGGTGTGGATATTCCTATGAAGCAACATTTCTTCAAGGTACAAATAAATGTGCTCACAACACAAACATGCACACACACAAATTCTAAAAGGGCCTTCTTCCTCTAAGTCAGAATTACTGGCAGTCTCTTCTGTCTGGCACAACTCATAACCTGCCAGTTAAGATCTGATTAGGGAAAGTCTGTGAAAGTTGAAACCCCGCTGTGTGTTTTCTCTGTTCAATGTTCAAGGAAGTGCTGGCAATCAAATAATGCCGGGAGATATTTATAAACTAGTTATACTGATATGTCTGGAAAGACATAATTCATTTGAATTATTCAAAGCATTTTGATTAACTTCCTCATGATAATGAACACTGGATCACAAAACAGCTCCTGTGCTGTGAGACATCCAAGACTATACTGCTAGCAAGAGCCAAGTACGAGAGAGGTAAAGAAGATTGTACACACACAGAAATGGGACAGGTGTTGATAGCCTGGTCATCAGCTCCTAGAACTGTCATCGCCAATGTTTCTGCACTTTTCTGTGTTTAGTTTTGATGGGTGGATTTTTCACAACATTAAAATACAAGGCAACCTTTATACTTTTATATGATTGTAACATATGCACATTTATGTCACAGCTGAGACTGGTGACAAACTGGAGCCAGTTGTCATAGTAACACAACACACTTTCTCAGAGTGTCAAAAATAACATCATATTTAAAGTGACATTAGAATTATTGATTTTAAATCAGCTACAATTAATTCTGCTGCACAAGTGGTGACTGAGACCAAAAGGAGAGCGCACATTACACCTGTTTTTAAGGAGCTGAAATATTGGTTGTTTTTGTTTAAACAGAAACAAAAAACTCATCTATTCAGTCTGTCTTTTATGTAGTGTTTTAATATGTATACTCATTTTATTTATCATCATTTTTATTCTATTTTGGTTCATCAACATTTTACTGTTGAGCATTATTTATTTAATTCTATTCTATTTCATATTTACATTGTACTGTTTTATTATTTTGGGTAATTTTATAATAAGGGACCGAGCCAGTGACAACTGGAAGGTCCCTATTGTTTTTGCTATGTTTATTATTATTATTACGTTTAAGAACTGTCACTGCATTTTTGACCCCCTGAACGTAAACTTTGCGTGAGTTTTATTTGGCAAATTTGTCGGGCCTAGTGCAATATCGGATATTCTATGCGTCACATTCAGGTCAGCCACTAGGAAGGCCACTAGGTGGCGCTACTTTTAGGCAAATTTTGATAGGCTAATAACTCCCGCATCGTTTGTCTCACATTCAAAGACCTTATATCCACGCATTTGGTGAATGGAGCTGAATCTCCCTATATAGGCCACGCCCACTTCCACCTAGATTTTTTTTCCCGCTAGAGCATGAAATGTCCAAAAACTACGTTTTCATGTTCCATCCATGCACTTTTGTCCGATTCGCACGAAACTTTGCACGTAGCATCTGGTGGCAGGGTAAATCACTCTGCGGAGACCGTAATAGTTATGAATATGAAATTCACAGGGTACGTGTAGACTGGGGCCTGTAGCTCACATACCAAAAATCGTGTTTGTCGTGTTTGTAGCGCCCACTACAGGATTTAAAAAAGCAGCCCTGGCGCTTGCTGAATGAAATTTGTGCTATATGTTACTGTATGAGTGTTAGGGTTGGGTATCGGTTGGGTGTTATCTATGGGCTGACTTTTTGTGTCAGTAGAAACTGAATCTGAATTGCTCAACTTGAGTAATTGCATTAAAAAACTGAATCTGAATAGCATAATTTGAATTTGAATTCATTGGTTTGAAACTGAATTTGAGCCTCACTAAAAATTCAACTTTTTATGTGCTTTCAAATTCACCTCTCTAAATTCAAATTCAGATTTCTAAATTCAAATTCAGCTCTCTAAATTCAAATGTCGTAATCTCAACTCAATTTCAAACCACTAGATTACACTTCTAAGGTCACAGACGGGTCAAGGTGTTCAGTAAGAGCAATGGAGTGCAGATGCACAGAGCTCCTTTTTGGCTAAGCAGCACGTTTGTTTTGAACATTTCCTGGACCTGTAGACATTGGCTAGAGAAAAACATGCTTAAAGGAGTCATATTATTCCCCTTTTCAGGTTCATAATTGTATTTTTTTATTTTTCTCCATTTTTTTTTATGGAAAAACTCTAAAAACTTTTTTTTTTTTTTTTTTTTTTTTTTTTTTTTTTTTAAAAAAAAAAAAAATTTAAAAATTTTTTTTTTTTTTTTTAAAATTTTTTTTTTTTTTTTAATTTTTTTTTTTTTATTTTATTATAATATAAAATAATTTTTTTTTTTTTTTATATTTTATTTTTAATTTATTGGTTTCGTGTGTGAACCACTTTGTGTTGGACTAAGTTTTTATTTCATTTTATTTACTTACTTTAAGCTCACAACCTTAATAACGGTCCACCTACCCAGTACAACAGTGGACTGGCTGAAAAAAATTTTTATATTTTTAAAAAATAAATATATTTATCTCTAAAAAAATTATTTAAAATACAAAAAAAAAACATAATTCTTAAAAAAACTTCCATTTTCCTCCCTCTCTCCAAAGACTGTTCCTAAACTTCAGGAAAGAGGGATTGTACCATAAACAAAATTTTTACATTAAAAAAAACTGTCTGTGGAGAGACGGCAGAGGAACAAACTGGAAGTGTTTTTAAGAATTGATGCTGTTTTAATCATTGTTCGTGTTACTCTAGCACATGCTAACCGTTGTTAGCTGCAGGAGCCTCAGTGATGCTAATGTAGTTATTGTTTGTTAAATGTTTGTTAAATGTTTGCAAGATGAACATGAAACTTATAAGGTGAGGTTCATTTAAGGTGTTTAAGGTTCAAATTCTAGCTGCACTGCAATTTGGATGTTTAATGTAAATAACTACATTTATTAATGTGTTGTTTAATAGAAATGATTATCAATAGATGTTTTAGCTACAAATGCTGTTGTGATGCAGAAAGGAAACCCTTTTATGATATTTAACTTGCAGTTGAAGAACCAACAAAAAAACATGCATATTATAATATTATATGTTAACATGATAGATAAAAGCCAAAGCACTATGATCAAGAGCGAACAGCATGCAAGAGCTTTTATTAATATTAACTATTTTATTTATATTAGATAATTCATAAATCACATATTATGACATGCACATTAACTATTATGAGAAAGAATTAATAAAACATACACATTACTGCATGCACATTATAGAATTATACAAGGTAATTTATAGAACAGATAGTCATGACAACATGTATAATAGACTTAGACAAGGCAATTCACATTATATACACATAATATGATAACACAAGATATTTAATTGAACAATGGAAGTACATGAATATTAAAAACTAAGAAAACACTATGCATAAATAAGCATTATTATGTACACATTATTATATTTATTTAAGATATTTCATAAAACTCATTTTACAGTTATTCCAGTTGTACCTGTTCATGATTCAAACTCCTAGATGTAAATGAACATAGAATCCCTTCATGGTCACTGAAATAAGTCAGCAAGACAACAGACTGTACATCATAATGTGTAGTTTTCACATACATATGATCAATAAATGTGTCTTTGTAGCTTGTTTGACAATTTGGTTAAACCCTTTATCAGTCATGAATTTGCAGACAGTTGATTTCAAAATGTTGTCAACGAAATCTCCCATGACTGCAATTGTGGTACTTAGGTGATTTATCCCATCAAGTAGTTTGTCAAGGTTGTCTTTGAACAACGTTATGGTATAAGATGGTGGTAAATAACTGTGATTAATATATTGTATGTAGTGCAGTGGTAAACTAAACATTCTAAATTTACATTTGGTACCTGGATAATATTGTATGCCAAATTATCTACACTATACATGCCAACTCCACCATGTTGTTGGTCTTGAATGTTTTTGTAAAATGGGTTGCTGCTATTGTAGGACAAACTCCTTGGATGATTGTGAAAAGCATAACCATCCATTTTTACAGTCTCCAATGAGGAAACTGCAGGCAGCCATGTTTCAGTAATAGCAATACAGTTAAGCTGCAGATGTTTTGTACACAAAGCCAAATATGTTACATGTTGAGTCAAATTTTGCACATTCATCAAAAACACATTAAAAGGTGATGTAGGGAAATAACAACCTGTAGTATTTGTGACCAAGAAGGGAGGCATGGTTGCAATTGCATCCTGAATGTTGTCTTTCCGGTATATGGCTTTCTCGTCAAAATCCTGAATAACTAAACCCGACAAACCTCTAACTCGACTTAAAGCCACATATGCTTGAACCAGCTGTAAAGATTTTCTTTAGCGAAACTGCAGCTTTATCTACAGTCAGTCCTTGGACTTTATGGACCGTACAAGCCCAGGCAAGCTTTAGCGGAAATTGCCGGCGCAACCCACCATGTTTAGTCACCCTTTCCTCTTCTGGTTCAATGCCAGTGGAACCCATTTCAACAGCGGAGGCAAATGCAGAGCAATTCCTCCTTTTTGTTGCAACTTCATGATCATCAAACTTAACATAAATCATCTTTAAGAACTTATCATTATTATCAGGATAAACTATATGTGTGATTATGCCGCACACACCATTCACTAAACCATCATCGACATCCAGATTTTTTAACAGCATTACATGAGCATCTATTCCCAAAAGCAGGGTCTCATCCAGACACATATTGTATGTTTTGGTATGATGTCCTTCCTTCAACTCAAGCTTGCCTGTTCTCTTACTATGTACAAAATCTTTTGCATCGATCTTAACATATCCAGGACAACTCGTGATTAACTGTGTAATATTATGCTCATTTACTTGTCCGTTGGTAGGAAAAATGTGTAAAGCTGAGCGGACTTCACCAGTTTCACAATGCTTTAATAATTGTATATCTGAATCCACCTGTAACAAAAACGCGCAAAGGAGCTATTTTTTCGCCATTAACCTTACTTAAACACCACTGTCTAATCTGGTAAAAGATAGAGCACTGTGTGTCATTAAGAGATCTAATTAAGGCCAAGCCATTACTTCTGCAAAGGACATTCTGTCTTTTCTCTAAATGAGAAACTTCTCTTTTACTGACTGCTAAATCAGGAATACCTTCTACAGGCTCATCTGAATGTTGCTCACTCTCCCTACACTCTTCCAAACACTGTAGACTCCAGTTCTTGCTCTGGGCAGAGCTCACTCCAGGCATCTTCTAGAACTGCATCAGTGTCAATGGAAGTCTGGATATTATCCAACTCTTCAGCATCAATTTCAAATCTGCTGCAATTTGAATTGACAATTGACTTAACTGAATGCAGCAGTTCATCATTTAATCTCACATACCCATTACTATAGAAGAGTTCAAACATTTCGAAACCTGCTGGTTTCAGGTGCATATCTGTACGATACGGTAAAAACAACTGCATAATACCCTGATAAAACAATTCTGGATTCTTGGTTTCTGAAAAGCGCGCATAACGAACAACTGCAGGTTCGGAACGTGTTCTTTTCAAAATTAAGCCACAATTGTTTTCTAGTTCTATCCCGTTAACAGTCATCTCAGATTTGCTCAAAACACGGTACTCGGAGGCAAATGTTCCCATACACATATCCAATCCAACTTTATTTGTTAAGCACTTTAAAAACAACCAAAGTTGACCAAAGTGCTGTACAGGAGAATAAATAGGACATCATAAATGTAAACAGTGATGGTGATGATGAAGACCACTGTGAGGAATATAGACAGTGATGGCGACAACACTGGAAAGTTCCCATGGCAGACAACACGGACGAAGTCCGACGGCGACGAGCTCGATGTCCGGGGCTGCAGACGCTCTTCCACACAGACGTGCCCGGCGTTACACCACCTGTTGTTTATGAGCACAGACAGTCCCCCTCCTTTCTTCATGCCGGTCGCGGTGGTGTCCCTGTCTGCTCGAACCGTCTGGAAGCGGGGAATGTTGACGATGGAGTCCGGTATCTGCTCGATGATTGCAGGGATGTAGAGTTTAAATCTCCTCTTCTTCATCCTCCGTTTAACCCCCGCTCTGCAGCCTCACCGTCTCCTCAGCTCCTCCGGTATGGAGGGTCTCTCTCCAGTCAGGATGCTAGGGGGCCTCAGGGCGATCATCTGGTCGCGGGTGAAAACAATGCGACTCCCCGTCGCCATGGAGACCAGCGTAAACAGAAAATAAAAAGTGCTCAAAAACGCCAAAAAAGTATTTAGGCGACATGAACAAAGTAGTAAGAAAGTAAGAAAAGAGTTCAAAATAGCAAAAACACACTAAAACTACAGCAATGAAAGGAGCTGCCATGACAGGCTGCCATTGTCGCCGGCGCCATTCCATGGAATCATCATTAAAGGTACTGTCTCTTGGCCTATTCTTATATCTGTCAACAGAACTAGTCATCCACATATCGTCTGTGGTAAGGTCATGTGTTGATGCCTTTTGTTTTAACACAGATAAAGGCAAACTCATTTTAACAGCATTATCCCCAACTGGAACAAATACAACTTTCCTAGAACACTCCCTCAGATACATGCCAGTCAACCTGTAGACAGCCTCTTGTGCACACACATCTCTATTATGTAAATACACACTTCCTAAATTTTTAAGTGTGTCTTTAGCGCTGCCATTTCCCTCTCTAGCTGCCTCCCTCTGTGCATTCCCTAATAATAATCCTATCTCACGCTCTGCTTTAGAAATGTAGGAAATAATGTACACTACACAAGCATATGCGTCAACAACATATTGGATATCAATATTCACATTCCAACATTTTAAAAGTGGTTTACTAAATTGATTAATCCAAACTTCATTAGCTTGCCTTCTTAAAAGAACATGAGTCTTCTTAGCACAAATATTGTACGCCTTCTCAAACATCCTTTGATTTATCTGTAAATATGTAAACAATTGTTCTACACTATCAAAACTGGCATCGTCATCTGAAAGGGCCTTTTTAATTATTGTTGTAATTTTCACTGCCATTTCTTTGTCTTGTGATTTTTTCTGTTTCTTAGTTTTGCATGCACAATCTGCCAATTTTTTTCCATCTTTCTGACATGTGCATGTTTTATCCTCCTCCTCATCTTCAATAGGCGGGCGAGATATAAAAGTTCTCGCAGACGGAGGCTTAAGATAATTAAAACGACAAACAGTTCTATTTTTTTGCATGTTTTAGAATGCTGTTTGGAATGCTTTTGCACAGATGAAACTATGTCCAATAGTCTCATCTTGTGCAGGTAATTCACATGTTACATAATTATCAATAAATTGAATTACTTCTTCAGTGTTTTTATCAATTATTGGCGCATTTTCAATCCAAAACAGGCAGTGAACATGTGGTGAACCACGCTGCTGGAATTCAACCCTATAGAAATAATCTTTTATTTTACCAATAGGATTAGATGGAGACATTAAAACCTCTCAAAAAACAATGCCAGCGAAAATGGAACATCCTCGCTACAGTAACAGGATTACGGCGCAAAAGTTCACATCTATCTGCCCACTCCAGCTCTTCAGCAGTCTCTGTCCTGCCTTCCTGTTTCAAAATGCTATTCAAAAGATTTTTCCACCGCATATCAGCAGAAGAAAAAAAACAAAACCATGTCGGGATCCCCAGCTGACTAACACAAGCTAACAAATCACGCTGCATGCCCTGCCAAAAAGATGGGGTACCTCTAATAGGTTTAATAAAGCGATACCCATCATCAAACTCCAACAACTGCTTTAATTGTTCCTCATCATCAATACATTTGTGGTTATTTTTTCAAATTGCCCTTCTTTTCCCTTTCGTAATGCTATTGATACATTTGACACAACCTGTTGAACCTCAGACGTACTGAGCAAAGAAGATATAATCAACATTTTGTGCAAATCTACCATCAGCATGTAAAATACGGTTATTAAAATAACGGCACAAAGTCAAGCGTTGAGGTCTGCTGTCAGGGTACGTTGCAGATCCAGTTGGAAACAACACTGGGAAACATTTTGCTTCATTGGAATGATCAGACAACAACTTGAATGGAGTGTTGCCTTCTGCTGGAGCTAAATTTAATATGTTACCAAAATATTGATCAAGAGCTTCTTGACCAAGTGTCCTGTCATGCAGAAGCTCATCTTCCTCAGCAGCAGCATTACTGTCATCATTACCAATACCATCTACTGCTGTACTATCCAGTTCTGCCACACTGTCTTGTTACCTACAAAACTCATTTAACCACGCTTCATTAAAATCTACATCCTTATAATGTACGTTAGTCCGTTTCAAATACTGCATAGCCTGCTTGATGTGCATACTATCAACATACTGGTACTCATAATGCCCTTTGTATGTGAGCTTGTGCTTCAGTTTTACAGGTAGCAAAGATCCTTCCATGTTTGAACGCAGCAGCAAATTGCTTGTCTGCACAATATTAGCAGGGACGCAGGTGACGGGCCCATGGACGCCATTTTGGCCACCTTTTGGCAACGCTAGCATCTTCATGAACGGAATATGCAGTGCAATTAAATGTTGCTCTAAATTATTCAAGCATGCTAATTCTGGGGGAATGGAACATGTCGCCAAATTATTTATAGCACATTCAGGTGGCATTTTACCTCTACTCATTTTTTAGTGACAGCTGAAACAAATCCACAACTTACCCCTAGTCGTATCTAACCACTGACAGGGTATTACACAATCTGTACTACATTTATGCAAATATTCTTCACTAATACATTTACCTGCAACTAAACCTATTTCTTTCCTTGTGCTATAATCCTTTATGCTACAAGGTGAAACTTGATTTCTAAACAACTTTCTAAAAACACACACACAACAGACAAAATCTGGGCCATCACTTACTTTAGCCAAAACGTGCTGCATAACTACATCAAACTCTGTTAATGTGTCTTTTATATGTTGCCTCTTCAATTTGATATGTGAAATAAGACACTGCCTATTGCTGACGATTTCCATGGTATTTCTTTCTACTCATGGATTTCACATTCCGCCTGTGAGACTTATTTTTACGGTATTTATTTTTACTCGTTTCCATTACTCTGTCCCTGTGAGATTTATTTTTACGATATTTATTTTTACGATATTTATTTTTACTCATTTCCTTTACTCTGCCCCTGTGAGATTTATTTTTTACGATATTTATTTTTACTCGTTTCCATTACTCTGTCCATGTGAGATTTTTTTTACAATATTTTTACGATATTTATTTTTACTCATTTCCTTTACTCTGTCCCTGTGAGACTTATTGTTATGATATTTAGTTTTACTTATTTACTTTTTATTTACTTTTTTGCCCGGATAATTCATTTTAATCTTTTCTAGAATTTTTTGCCTGTTTTCCTGATATATTTTTTTTTTAACTTCTTTTTATTTACCAAATGCTTAGACAGGGTCAACTTACCTAGGGATTGGTCTTTTACAGATGATGTGGATGCAACTGAAGTCAAATTGTCTGCACAAACACTAAGTTTCCTAAAATTGTACCTACCCACTTTGCAATACCCATGGCAACACTGCATGTTTGGCTGCTGAACACAAACAACAGTCTCATAATGGTTACCATTACACTTTTCTAAATAAATTCCCTGATTTGACAACGGTCTGTACTTACAACTATATTCAAGCCAGCGACCGTCACAGTAAGTGAATATACTTACACCAAAAATGTCAGCTGCTGCTTGAATCTCTACTTCAGTAGCCCAACTACCGACATTGGCCATTTTTGACATTGTGAGATATTGCTGCATTGAAGAATACTCAGATCTAAACATACCACCATTGGCTTTCAAATGCTTTACAACAGCAAGTCAAATTTTTCTGTGATGCTCCTGTGTACCACACACAGCCTGACCAACTGCTCTAAAGAAACAGTTACCATCCTCAACTATTTTCTCCTTCAGACAAGGAGCACCCAACAGACCAACTTCTGTACAAAGTAAATCTACTTTCTCTGAGTTAACATTTAACTGTTTGCACAGAGATTCTACAACTTCCCCACAAAGCGGTTTAAACTGGAGGGCTTTACTCAAAACATCACCTACAAAAACAACATCTGAATTAGCTGCAGCATAATCACTGTTTTTTAACGGAGACACACTCCTCGAAATGTTACACTTTATACTTGTGCAGCCAAATGTTTGCTGAACGGGTAAATCACAAGCCAACGGACTTTCCCTGCTTTCTACTGCTAGTTTTGAACTGGATGTCAAATTACTGGGTGGAACTGAACTTCTGTGGATTACACAAACACCAGCAATCTCAAACCGTTTGGGACGTTTACATGAAGTAGCAAATTTGCAGATGTGAGCAAAGACATCATCCAGACAAGTAAAATACACAACAACCTCTTCCCTTGCTCATCTACCATCCCATCCACACTGCGTGCATGTGAATCAACTACAGCAAGAGATGCCAAACCAGATGGATCACAAGTACCACAATCAACTACCACAAAGTATTGATTGTGCTCAATAATAGCACTCACAGCACCGTGGAGGTTCAAGAGACACATTCCATCAGTCAACAAAGGTTCCTGTAATTTTTCAAATAACACAGACTCGTCCAAGTCAAAACCTCTGTAGACTGATGGACCAATAGCTACATTCCACTTCTTGCCAAAAACACTGTGCTGTTTAATGAACTCACATAGTTCATTTTCAAAGCCAGTATTCCTATTTGATTGAGCTACAAAAATAGCCAGTGTCTCGCCTTCTGAACAAATGTTATCAACATCTCTGCCTCACCATGTACACACAGGAGCAATAACATGTTTAAGCGCAGCAACAACACTGCACGCAATAGATACATCAGTTGTTGACGGCGCAACCATGACATTAGTACCACAAACATCAGCAGTTGTCGGCGCAACTCTGACAGCAGTACCAGAAACAAAAGGCACTTGCTGTTTCTCTGCACACATGCAAGAGTGAGGGTTAGCATCACACTTACTTTTGACGAATGTTGCTGGGCGCTGAATAGGAAAGCCTGACCTGGTGACCTCCTCCTCCAAAACCTCTTCCACAGCAGTGGTAGATGATGGCTCTGAGGACATGGTCACAGCACTTGGAGTTGCATCCACCTAAAAAAAAAGAAAATACATTATCAAAATTGTCAATTTGCATTTGAGAGAACCTGCAAGTTATAACAACAATTTAATATGTGTATTACACAATTTGTTTTGGCCAAAGGCACACATTCACATAGAATTGAACTGATTAAGAATAAAGTGTACTGACCTCTTCCTTTGCAACCACTTCCACAACATTGGCAGGTGTCAGCCTGGGAGACACCTCCTCAAAACCGGGGGTTGGCTTGACCTGTTTACGCAAAACAAAACCATGTATTTACTTATTGTTTTCAATAATTGCCAATGTACTAAACAAGTAAAGAAACTCTTGCATTAGTGGTGCCTACTATTTATACTGTGCAATTCAATGATTACATTAATGAAATAAAAACAAACCTGGCACATTGCAAGTCTCCTCTTGCAGACAACACGTTTCAGTCTTTGCTCCACACTTGGTGTCTGGTGTAAGAAAATCAAACACACTTTTAGAACAGATATAGGAGTGTTTTAAGGGAAAGAATACGGTTTAAAAAAACTCAATCAACTCATCACTAATTTTCAGCTTACCATTGCGTCTTGTGGAACAGCTGGGCAGTCAGGGCTCGGAAGATGTGCTGGAACCACAGCATCCATTGCAGCCAACATGGAAATGCTGAACATGACAGGATTCAGTGTTATGAAACACTCCTTCAGCACAATTGGACATCCATCCACCTGTGAAATAAACATAGAAACAGAATGTTTCCTTTTTGATGGATTAGAGAGCTGTTCCTCAGATTGGATCCTCTGCAATGACAAATAACAATTATTTTATTGAAATAAATGCATGGTGAACATTTTTGAATTAACTATTTAGCAAATATCAGTGGGAATAACACAAGTACAGTATGCAAATATTACCTTCTTGCCCTTCATCATTTCCATCCAGACATACGGGTCAGAGGGGGGAGACGAAGGGGGAGAATCAAAGACCTCTTCCTTCACAATCAACCTTGGGGGGGCCCTTGGAACTGGGGGTGGTGTTCTGGGAGCATCATTCGCCTTCGGTGCTGGCACCTCCAGTTGCTTGTAGGCAGCATCCCACAGCAACTTGGCAAGAATGCCTACGCCCTCCTCATCGCTCAAGTGAACCTGAAATGTTAGAATAATTCATTCAGTAAACATAACATTGACTTTCAATAAATATCTATTATTAATTCAACTACAAATAACTGAAATGAAAAGATCTCATTTGCACGCAGTATATGCTACTTACACTATCTCTGACCCACAGATCCAGTTGACTGAAGGGGAAATGTTCAAACGTGGAGTAGTACGCAATACCTAAGAAATAAACAAATATATATGAATCATTAATATACTTACATATATTAACTTCAGCAAAATAAGAAAGCATAAATCTATTTGTAATACATTGTAATGTTCAGTCAAATACTATCTGAGAAAATATAACTCATGTTGAAACAATGAAACATATAACTTAAACATCTACTTGAAACATACCCATTTTGTGCGCCACAGAATGAAACTCCTGGCTCATGTGCTCCTGCAGTTTTGGTGCAACAGTCAGACGTGGAACAAAGTCAACCACAAACACCTAAAACACAACAGCAGTTTTTAAATACAAATCTAGTTTTGTTCAAAATGACCATCCATTTAAATACATATACGTTATACTACAACACCTCATTTCAGCATTTTAATTACTGAACAAAACTTATAATGTTACACAGAATAAACAAAATAACTTACATTTTCACAACGATTACGTGCACTGATCAAAAGCTCCTGGAACTCTTCTTTGGCCACATCATGGGTACTGCTGGGCGTCAGGTTGTTGCCGGGAGCCAAGATGCACACTGCATCGGGTGTCCTCGGCAGTGGCGCATGGATCAACTCGGTCCTCAGATGACACGCACTCGCCCCTGGGGTCGACATGATGCCAAAGGAAAGGTTTCCCTTTGAAATCCCGACAGTTCCATCTGCAAAGGGACGCAGATGTGAATCCCCAAAGAGAAGGACGAACTGGAAAAATAGAAAAACCTATTTAGAAATCACGTTTTTACTCAGAATAAACAAATTCTTAAACAATAAATTACCTTCTTATCAGCAGAATGAGCAGGAACAACCAGCTTGTGTCTCTTTCCAGACACAGAAACTGGATACTGTTTCACACGACGGCGTGTCCCTGTACCATGGCCTATTAACAGAAAGAAAAATATTACTCATCTAGATTACACAAATATTGACCTAATTTACAATTGCAAAAACTTTACTGTGCACATAGAACTTGATGAAAAATAGGGGGGGAACAACAGGCTACTTACGTGGAACAAACTCAGGACATGGTGGCAGCAGCTCCACATCCCATGGTCGTTGGCCTGCTGTCTCCTCTTAGCAGCCTGAGAAATACGGTAGGATTTGCCACGTGGCATCTAAAAACATATAAACATAATTGGTTAATGATGACCATACATCAAGACACTTTATGCTAACATTAAGATTATAAACAGCTAATGAAACCTATAATGAAACATATTGGCATCTTTACTACCACTCTATGAGTAAAATGAGCTGCCATGTGCAAACCATGATAAAGACAGTTGCTGTACACATTCACAGATTTGACAAACAGATGCTAATAATAGCTGCTGTGATTGCTTGACAAAAGTCCTGCATGTTCCCAGCACATGAAGACAGTACTGGACAATGAGAGCAGAACCAAAGTGACCAGTTATGAAACTGTGTCTGTTGACTTGTACAAGGTGTGATAGGGTGTGGCACTCAGACAGTGTACCTTTCATTCATATACAGATTACTTATTCCACACGATTATTGAAAAAATGGGCTTTAGCTGTGTAAATGGTTGTGTGTGTTTAACATTCATCTTTAAAAGCAAAAACACAGCTGATGACTGAAACAACCACTGAAGCTACTAATTGTACTGTTGGTGACTTTTCTTCAACCTACATACACTTTACATTTCCCCTTCACTACACAACTCCTCACAATTACTCATTAGTTGTAAAGACAAAAAATAATTCCAATGAAACATGTCCATATGTAGTTTATATTTATGGTTACCCATTAACTAATATATAAGTGAATACAGGTTAATGTTTGTGATGGTACTGTGAGAATTTAATTCAACCTAAAGTGCATTTATTATGGGAAGGCTTCATAGATAGATAGATAGAGAGATAGAGGCTATATACTATACATCAGGGGTGGCCAACCAGTCAGAGCCAAATCTTTTACTGTGTTACTACAAAGAGTCACATCATACACACTTTTTTCCACTTTTTGGGACCCTGCCTGTGTGTGGACTCCTACACTTTGCTAAAAATGTGTGGTCACCAGGCCCAAACAACAAAGCATGCCACAAACAGCCACATAGTCCATATAACAGTGCCAGGCCTGTTGTCATCTTACACTGATACCGACTTTAATGGTGTCAGATTAACACTCCTTACAATCTCACTATCACCAAGGACAGCAATTGTCCAGAAGGTCCATGTAAGTTTATCCTCCCTGTCTCACATACAAAACATGCCAATTATCACTCTGTGTTGCTCTTACCACGGCTGTTAAGGTTCGATTCCCAGACAGGAAACGTGCTTTACGTACACGCTTCAGGTCCAATTCCGAAATAAAAATCACCACACTCTAGCTAGGCCAAGCGAGCTAGCTACAAGCGGGAGGTATCTTTAGTACAGCTGGTGGGGAACAACAGTTACTGACGGAGGCGTCGAGCCTTCCTTTCCCCCGTCATGGCGCACATCAGCAGGTTCACCCAGGGGTGACGTTCAGATCAATGCCGATCGGAGGTGAAGCCGATTTATATCGGGTGTTAGCGGGTTTACATACGTTTTTTGGGCAGTGTGAAAGGGGCTATACACAACACAAAATTCAATATGAACGAAAGAGCCGCATGAAACCAGGCAAGAGCCGGGGGTTGGCACACACATTTCATCTGCATTACGTCTCAGCTTGTTAAACACTGTGTGTTGAGTATATGCAGTGCTAGTAACCAACATTATAGTAACAATGACAAAAACTGCTGCTGTTCAATTATTTACAACGCAACAGTTCACATATAATCAACTACTGACAACAGTTTAGACTCATAACAAGTTTAAATGAAGAATGAGAAATAAACTCACCTTATTTGGAATAAAGATCACGTAGTTATAATCCTTGAAAAGGGTTAAATCACTCTCTCACACTGTCTCTAAGCCTTGCAAATGCAGACACAGCTCCTCTCCTTTTTGTTTTTGCAAAAAGCAAGATCAGTCCTAAACTTGGAACAAGCCATTTATACCTTAGCGCCACACAGTTTGAATTCAGCCAATCACAACACAGGGATGGAAGGAGGCGGGGCATGGACACAAACACCTGGAAACACAACATGATACAGAAGTTATGACAATGATTGCAATCTTAACTTGCAACACAAACTCATATCATAATGACTATAATTGTAAACTGTAATACAATTTAGTAACTTACCAAATTACTCAAACACATTAATCACAAATATAGACCTATCATCTGTTGTCCTCCCTGCCTTTACTGAGAGCTGTTTCAACAGTCTGATGGCCAGGGGGACAAAAGACTTTGAGTGTGTTGGTGGACATGGACTGGGACAGCAGTCTGACATGGAACACAACAACTAAAGTACAATATACTTTACCATATAATGATATTATTATTTTACTGACACACTTACTTATTGTTATAAAGATAAAATTCTTCAGAGAGGTCTTAGTCAATGTTACATTTAAATATATCTTTTTAACTAATAAGCTTTTGCTTCTCACTATACAATATCATTCTAATTAAAAAACACACAAGTGACTGAAATAGGTTCTTTATTATTTACATCTGTGCCACTATCACAATACAAAGGTGTCAGTGAAAGATCATACACACATAACACAAACACATAATTGTTAACTATTGTAATATTAATTATAACTAACAATGTACTACAAATAATTACATAAACCTCCATCTCCATCTCCCAAACTGATATTTGTACAGGAAATACACATTGACCAGTAAAACTACTTCCTATAAACTCATTATTTAATTACTGAAAATAATCTCCATTGATGCTGAAGCTTATTATCCATATGCATAATGTGGAAATCTGTAGGTGACTTTGCTTCTTCATGAAAGTCTGTGGTTAAGAAAATCTTTCTCATACTAATCTTTCATGTACATTTCCGTAATCTAAATATAAATGCTAGCAGTTCACCATTCATGTACATGGCATTTACTTTCCTTAAACTCACCTACGTTATTATATACCTACATTAGTGAGTGAAAATTAGGCAATTTTACCACATCAGCAGTACTCCTATACATCTCTAAATTCATGTAACTGTTATCAGATATAGTTAATGTTTTTCTTCATCAGTGTACTGAAGAAATATATGATACTGACCGTGAGATAAATAAACCTGCCTTACAAAATATACAAACAAAATGGCTGAAACTGGTGATCACCAGTCAATGCTTACTCCCAGGTGTGGAAAATGTTTGTGAACACCACTGATAATTAAACACCACATTGTTTTCATAGAAATGCACACAATAGCTGCTCTGATTTGTGCTCATACAAAGAGAACAGCACCAAAGTCACCAATTGTGAGACAAGGTGTGAAAGGCTGTGGTAGTCAGACAGTGAACCCTTCTTTCATACACAGATTACAACTTATTCACGTGTGAGAGACTTCAGCTATGTAAATAGTTGTCTGATGCTCATCATGGCAGTGATAGGGTGTGGCACTCAGACAGTGAACCCCAGGGGGTTCTCGGCCCCCCTTAATGAGACATGAGCTCACCTGAAAACATGATTTGTGAAATTTTGTGGGGGGTCTCTAAAATATTGGCAAAGTTCTGTTTTTTCCCATGCATTTCCTTTTTCTTTTGTTTCTTGTTTTTTTGTATTGTCATAATCATGGATCATGTGTAAAATTAGGCTATTTCTAATGTAATGACGCGCTCAATTTTGGTGCTGAATTGTATTTCCTGCCATGTTTTGCTGCAGTCATCATGTCTAAAAGGATGGATGTGATTCGTGCTTATATGTGCTGACATAAAAGAAATAGGCGTACAGGCTTGTAATCATGGATGTGTTTTGAGTAAGTCCTCGCTCTAAGACATGCGCAAGTTTTGTCTCTGATGTACTGTGTTGCTTCTATATCTCACAGGTAAGTCGCATTTGTGTTTTCCGTGATTTGTAGTTTATGTGCCTGTGAGAAAGTGATTTGCAATGTTTTTTCCTCTGTATTCCAATGCTGATAGTATGCATTAGTGGGTTAACCTGATTATGATTTTATGTTGTTATAGAGAACATGGCGAGATACAACTCTTTGGCCGCTGAAGGCGTAGTTGAAAGCGTCAGGCGGGAGCTTCAGTTGGCTTCTGTAAGTATTACATGTGTTTCTGTTTTATAGGGGTTTTATTATGACAGTGTTAAAAAATTATATTGTTCATTTGTAGTCTATCTAATCTTAAGATTGCACAACTCTGCCTTACAAACACAGGTAGAAGACCTAGAAACGGAGCTGCTCTTCGTCAGAGATGGTACGTTTGTTATGTTTTAATAATGTATGTGGGTGAACTTTTTGAACAACACATTAGATGGAATAAAACCATTCTGTCACAATTGAGAATATATATTTCTTTGTATGTGTGCAGGTCAATGGCAGGATCCTCAAGGGGAGATGCAACCTGAAACGAATGATGGAAACCAGGAGGAGGAAGAAGATGAGGAGGCAGAGGCTGAAGTCACCCTGGAGGAGCCGTAGCCAACAACAGGATGTTGTGCTGAACCACAGCACTCAGCAAGATTAAAGACAGACCAGAGCTGCAAAAGGACACCAGTGTCTAAATGTAAATAAGACTTTGTACATAGTTTTTAGATAATAAATGTTTTAGTGTGGCTTATTTGTGCGTTGTGCTTATTTACTGTTTATTTGGTGGTTATGTAAAAGTGTATGTGTAGAAATGAAATATGACTTGAAAAGATGAGATACTAATTTCTTAACATAATATCAGTAGAAAATAAATATTTTCATCATTTGGAAGTTAATCTTAATCTCCAATAACATTAATGTTAGTCAGAGGTGGGTACTAACGAGTTACATTTACTCCGTTACATTTACTTGAGTAAGTTCTTGAAAAAAATATACTTCTACGAGTTCTTTTAAATCACTATACTTTTGCTTTTACTTAAGTAGATTTGTGAAGAAGAAACTGTACTCTTTCTCCGCTACATTAGGCGACACTGAGCTCGTTACTTTTCTTTTGACCTCTTTGGTATTCTACGCATCGTAGTTTTTATCCCCCCGCGTACGCCTCATTTTAATGTTTTATTTTGACTGAGAGAGAGACTTTCGCTAAAGGCTCTACCACGTGACTGTGTTTCACCAATCAAACGTAGTTGTGCCGTTTCATCCGTCACAGGACCATACTCAATCTCAGCGGAGGCAAGGGTTAGCTTTACAGTCATAACAAACAAAAATGTCAGAATCAACTGTCGGCAATGCAGACACAGACGAGGAGGAACACCCCTGGCCTCACATTGAATGGCATAGATCTCTAGTGATGGGGTTTTGTCCAACCCGCGGGTCCCGCATTTATTTAATAATATGACCCGCTCCATCCAGCGCGCAAAACCGCATCTATTTTCACTGACTCATATTATTCTGAAGTAACAGAACTTTTACTTGACTACAATTTTAGGTTACTCTACCCACCTCTTTAGTGCTTTAGTTATAAAATTGAGGTAGATCCACAGGGAAACTGAGTTAATGTGTTAACATAACTCAGTTAGAGTAGTTTCTAATATGTGCAGTGTGTAACAGGAAATACATGCAAAGCTTTACATTTAATTCAAAAAAGCTATAAACAATTTGTTATTTAAAAAAAATATCAAACGACATTCCCGTGGTGGCTCTGATCTTCCTGAAATACACTTATTGCTCATGATGATCCTCCTGGCTAAACTCAGCCTGATCCTCTTACAGCTCTGCTCTTACTGCAGATCCACTAAATGCTACACCTGCAAATGACCATGCTCCTACACCTCTAGCTGACCATTTAGCTAAACCTCCTGTTAAAATACAATCCATCTGATATACCTCTTGCACATGAGTGTGTCATAATGACACTATAGCTCACCCAAGAAAACTTCAAAAAGCGTCACAGATAACACTATCACCCAGATGCACAAAACTAACATACATAGACATACAAAAAATGTGCACCCATACCCAAAACCAAAAGTGAGACATTATTAACTACTTTGACCAGATATTTGCGACCATTGTAAAACGTGTGACAATGTAGAGCTGTCTCCCTCAGCTTCTGGAGCAGCACGCCACGAGTTGCATGTAGAGCGAGGTCCCGCCCAACGCTGCTTGCAGCTTTAATTTTATTTTTTATTGCTTTAATTGCTATCCTTTATCATCTTAACTACTCCTCTTTTATTGGTATCTTTTTTGGTTGTTGTGTTTGGCGTGCATTGGTCTCTAAATCATTTCTAAATTACAAAAATATAAACTACTTCAACTAAATAAAAAGCAACAAAATGTTCACTTTTGGGGACAATCGAGAAGGTAGCTATCAGGAAGGTAGCCACTAGATTGCTTCAGAAAAACACTTTCATATGTAATGAACCCATCTATGTAATAAGTGCTCCTTGATGTCAGAACAGTCAGACTTCTTATAGGAATAGTGTGGTTAAAGTCACTTCATCAAATCAAACCCACTCTCACACACCATTCCCTCGAACATCCAATCTGAGTTTTTAATAAAGACTTCTCTAAATGTAGAACAATGATTGCTTATATCAGATGCCGTGTACTGGTAAATAACTGTGTTTCATTTATAACAAGACTGTCAGGTCCTTGCGATACACCACAAGCCTGACAATGCTTCAACCTTTCCAACTCAAGGTCATGGATTAATTTCCTTTTCCACAGCCTCACAAGCGTTCTGGCATTTGCTTCTTGGCTCCATCTTAAAAGGCTGCAAAGATTTCTTGTAAGCGAGCATCTATATATGGTGTGTAATCAGCATGTGTTATCTGGAGATTTCTACAGTCTGGATCACTGGTTCAACCTTCTCTAGTACGCCCTGGTCAAAACCATTAAATCTGCAAACATATCAAATTTTGAACTGTTTGCAAATGCCACACGCAAACAAAATATTGATTGCTTGGAAATGTCACACAAGACCTGACATCGGTAGACAATACAGCCAGTAAAGTAAAGAGAAGTTGCTTTAACTTGTCTTATGCAGCACAAAACAGCCCTGTATTTCTATATTCCAATAAAAGCTTCGATAAACTTTCTGTAAAAACATTCTATATTCTTAATACTAGAGCAAGACCGATAAATTGGCTGAGCTGTTGTGGTATTGATCTGATGTGGCTAATTTCAAGCAGAAGTTAAACCCATAACAGCTCAGCCCGAATACTCTGGGGGGGGTCGGGGTCATTTCCTCAGACTGTATGGTAGGATCTAGCTTTGATCACACAGTTCACAAAAGTCAGTGCAGATCAATGAGCAAGGAAAAACACTTTGATGAAAAATATTACAATAACAAGAGGGAGTGAAGGAGGCTTGAACCAAACAACGACTGACGGGAGCAATAAGATCATAGAGCTAAAGGTTAGGAAATATTTACTGTATAATTGTATAATACACCCACTACTGCTGGAGTGCCCTTGAGCAAAGTCAATTGTCAAGTTTCTCAGTGGTCAACAGAGAGTTATGCTTGTACAGGGTAGACCAAAATCAAGAATCTAAAGCAGGGTGTCTAAACAGCATTTGTTCTCAGTCAGACATTCCCCCGATAAACAAATTAAAAATGGCTGAGTAGCAGATCAGACTGAACAGGCCAATTTGATTCCATTTTAAACACTACATGACATAGAATACAATTCAATTCTCATGGTAGCATCAGAGTTGGATGCAGAGTCAGGTCCAGTCATCCAGGGTTGTGAAGTACTTCAGAGTCTGCAGTCTGGGCTTCTCCATATACTACTGAGTTACTGTAGCAGCACAGACAGGGCAGACCTCCCACAGGATCCTGGGTAATTTAGCAGGTAATGAGCACTCAGACACTGTTGCACAGGACCTCTCATATCTGCATGCAAACTCCCAAACACACACATTACCATAATTCAAGTTTCCATAAACCTATGAACACACCTCTGCAGTGTCTTACACCTGCTGCAATTTTTGTTATGCTCCAACAAGCAGACAAAAGGCCCACACAGCAAACACCCACAGGATGATAACCAAGGTAACTCAAATTCTAAGTCAGTTTGCATTTGAATTAGTAAACCATTTTCTTCTTATTCTTCTTATTCAGTTAGATTGGTTTTGTACAAACAAACACAGTGCTGACTTGAAAAGGGTTCAAGTCATTGAACAAGAGTCAGCGGACGGCCAGAAAAAGCTCAAGGACGTCATTCACATCCGACATCAGAAACCATCTCGTAGCAGAAACATCCCATATATAACCGCTGTGTATCAAACTGAATCATTTCAAGGTTTAAAAAGTTCCCCCAGGTACAAATACTTTTTTTCATGTAAGTGAAATTAAATTCTTAGTTCATGTGATAATAACTAAACCATCTCTGTGAAAACTGAGTAGGGTTACAAAGGGGTGGAAATTTTCCGGTAGATTTCTGGAAACTTTCCAGACACTTTCTATGGAAAGATAAGCTGGGGAATTTTGGAAACATTCCAATTTGGGAACTTTCATGGGAATTAATGGAAATTAATGGGAATTTAGGAGAATTAACTGGAAAAGTTGGGTAATTCATACAATATTGAAATGTGTTTTCTTTGTATTTGTACTACGTTGGTTGTTTTAATGTCGATTTTAAATGCTCTTGCACACTTGTTTACATTGCTGCTTTAGTCCGGTCACCAATTTATGCATTGCACGGTGTTGCTGTGCGTGCAATACCATGTAAAGTTTTGTTTTTGAGCTGGTTTGTAGCTAACAATAACACTAGCCTGCCACTGCCCCTGGTGGCTCGAGAAAAACGCGACAGCACTTGTTGAAGTTGAAATAGGCAAAAATGGCAAAATATTATTGAAATGTAAGACTTGCAATAACGGAATTACTTGAAATGTTAGTGTTTCTGTAGAAAAACATATTATTTCACATTGAGCTTGTTTAGATGAGCCACAAACAATAACAAGACAGCTGCTGCCCTGGTGGCGTCCATGTTCTTTCCGACTCGTAATGCCCAAAGACAAATGGAACGCTACAAGTGGTACAAGCCAGGCAATTACGTCACGTCCTCGCGTCAGAGCAACTCGGGCGGGGGATTTACGAGACAAATGGATAGCACCATAAGTAGTAGCCCAAACCATTGACCTTTAGCTTAACATATGATGGTGGCTAGCATGCTGCCTTTGATTTACTATGGCTATGGTTATGGTTATATGTGTACAATACAATTAACCCCCCCCCAAAAAAAGAAAAAACTCCCATATTTTAAAAAATTAATATTGGCAAGTATGTAGTAGCCTATGCTGATTACTGCGTGTGTGCATGTCATTGATGAATATAGGGAGGACATTCAACTGAAGTTGCATTAAATCAGGTTGTTTTAAGCAAGATGTTTCTTTTCAACTACATGTAAGTTCCCTGTTATAGACTAACAGTATTATAACAAGCAATATTAAAAATATCCAGTTTATTCCCATTAATTTCCATTAATTCCCATGGAAAGTTTCCAACTTCCAGGAATTTTGCAACCCTAAAACTGAGCAACTCCATCCACTGAGGAAGGCCACGAGATGTGGTTGGACATTGTGTTGAGAATTGTTTTTGTCAAAAGCTGTTTCCAAATAACCTTGAGAGGCAGCTGAATTCGCAAAATCACAAGATCATGTGAGTATCCATCTTGTCAGGCTTCCATTTGTGTTTCTGGCCAGTACAGCTACAGCTAGGGCTGTTGTAATAACCGCAATAACGAAATAACACTATTGAGAAGCTAACCGCAGGATTCCAGTAAACATTACCAGACAAGAGAAACTCCCATAGCCTCCACCTCACTCTGGAAAAAAACTCTCGACTGGAGACACCAGCAGTCTTGAAGCAGAAAACACAGGCTGTAATTATCCACTGTCTGGGTTTAAGGAGTGACCCTCTTTAACTGGCAATTTTATTCAGCTGAAAGTCATCAGTTAACAGGTTCACAGACCCAGTCAGCAGGGGGAGGAAGAGTGCAAATGATCAGTACAAGCAAATACTTAGAAGAATTATCTTGTTGTACCCCTTACAAAAGTAATTATCAAAAACAACAAAAGTGGTGGTAATATCGCATATCATGCCACCCTAAATCACTGCAGGGAAAATCCCTTCAACACGACTACCCTACCTACGGCTACATTTGGGAAAAGTGAGTGTTCGTTCAAAAACAACAATAGCGGTTCTCACAGAGGTTAGCATGGATGCTGCTAGGATCAGTTCTATCAGAACTGGACAGTATATCTGCACTGATAGAAGAGTGAAGAACAACTAAGAAGGGTTTTCTCGATAGAAAAGATGTCTTCTCCCAACTGGCTTTGGTAAGAGTTTGACTATGTTATATGGTTGGTTGATCTGCTTGGTTGTATTTTGCTATTGATAGACAGTGATAGACAGATGGTTCATCTAATTACCTGCAGAGTATTTTTTTTAAAGTGCCTGCCCTTTTCCACACTGTTTCCGTCGATGACTTCCCAGATGGTTCAGTGTAATGAACTATCTGGTGCAGTCTCCAAGGACAAGAACAGACCTTTTCCACAGCATGACATTTTAACTTGTCATAGAAGGAAAAGCACAGGTGTTACTAACAACATCACGATGTTCCAGGGAGCCATGACATTCATTTCATACTGTGTGAGGTCAAAATGTCTTCGGTGAAAAAGGCCTATATGATTATTCTCATTACAGACTGATCTAATTTCTTTAATAAGAGCATGTCACATTGAGTATATAAAGTCCCCTGAGACAAAGGGGTCTACTTTCTTGGGCCGCAAATAACTATCATCAATTAATCTGACAGTGATTTTCTTGATTAATTGATTGTTTGGCCACAGTTTCCTAAAGCCCAAGGAGGATCTTCAAATGTATTGTTTAGTTTGACCAACAGTCCTTAATCAAAACATATGCAGTTTACTATCACATAAGACAAAGAAAAGGCAGGAAATGCTTAAAATTGTGAAGCTGGAACTAGGAAATGTATGCATATATTATCAAATCAGTTGTTGGTTTATTTTCTGTTGAGTTTCTGCACTAATCACAAGGAAGATGGCACTATTGAAAAAAGTGGTTGCTTTAAATAGCAGAGTTTTCTTAGCAGAACAAATCAAACAAATCTAAAATCCATGTTCCAAACACTCACATAATTTTGCCAGAATACGGCTAAAAACACAGCTTTCTTTTAATAACTGGTGCCTCTACACCACAGAGGTGTAAATGATCTCACACCTGCTCTAAAAATATTTCCTCCACAATCTGAGGAGGCAAAAAGAGAGAAAAAACAAGAGGGCCACTGGTATAAAAGAGAAAGGACACTGAACCAGTAAGGAAGGAATGAGAGACATCTAGAGTCACCAAGTCTATCAGTCAGAAGTGGAGCAAGATAGACTTCAGATTGCAAAAAATTATATGTGCCCCTGGGCAAATCAACAGCTTTAGTGGCCTGAAGGAAAATGACTGTTGCATTGAAATGACTCCAAATGGCTGAGTGCTACACACGAGTCATTGATGGGCTAGGGGTGTGTGTGCGTGTGTGTGTGTGTGTGTGTGTGTGTGTGTTGGTAGAGAGAGTCGTAGCCAGGGGCACATAGTCTCCATCCGATTAAACAGAGCAGGACGAGGTGATCATTCACCTCCACTTGCCCTTCTAAGGTCTCACATACAAGCGTGCGCACACACACACACACACACACACACACACACACACACACCATTGGTGAGCAGAGGTGCACATGACCAGCGCCAATTACAGTTTGGAAGAACATCAAGGCTTTAACACTCCCTCCATTACCATTGCATTTTTGCCCTTGCATCGGGCTCTCATCACAGGCTCTGATCACAGTTTGCACTTGCTACGGTGCTGGTATCTCTACTGTATACTAAGTAATCATCTTGCCTGTAGCGGACTTGAATAGACGTTAATCACCCAACTGCTGGTATACACTGTCCCATCTCACCTGCACTGATAAAAAAAACAACATGAGCAACACTGAGAATCGATTTGAACTGGAAAGCAGGAGAGCAGATTCAAGACAGAGTACCTTTTCCAAAGATGAACTGCAGTCACAAAGCAGGAACTGAGCAAGTAATTCAGCCTTTTTATCCCTATGCACAATACAGAGACTACCAGATAAAGCCACAAGGAATTTGCTCATATCCAAATTGTCTGAAATCTTAAAACCAGGGATAATGGCCCTGCTGCAGTTGGCAGGGGTCCTATGGAAAGATTGCAGAGCAGCTTAGCTATTTTGAAATAGAAAAATAATGGAAAAAGTGTATATTACAAACAACAAACTGATGTTAGGCCAGCCTTTAATGGTCACAGTAACAATTAACTAAGTTAAGCCAACCTGAGGAATGTCATCAGAATCGATACTTAGGTACCAAGTCGAAGGTTCTGAAAACGTGATTTTAATTTTTCTACAGTACCGCAATTACAGAAGAATTCAATTCTTCCAGACGTGACAGGTATTAATATACACGTACAAGAAACCTTTCCCATTAATTATAGACTGTGGCGGCCCGTAATGATATACACTCAGCAATGCAGGAGCAACAGCATGGCAGGCTGTAAACTTTACTTAACCGAACCTCAAAATGACCACACACCATTACACTAACTGTGATGGAAGTGAAAGTTAACGGAGGGTAGTGTGAAGCCGGACAGCGGGGCATCGGCTGCTCGGGGTTGATGCGAAGTATTCAAAAGTACAGCTGTTAGCAAACCAGGGAAAAAATTCAGGTGGAAAGGAGATGTAATGAAATTAAAGAGTCCTGATCAATTGTGCAGTTCTTAAATTGCTCAGCATCCCTGTTTTACATATATAAATATATTATCATATGTTTTATTTAGTTTTTTTATGAGTTATGTGTCTTATGTGTATTATATGTTTAAAGCTGTCTACAAGAGAAATTTCCCCTTTAGAAGTACAGAGTCACTGTAGTTTTTACACAGTGGTCAGCAAAGCCAGGCCAGAATCAAATAATTTGTTGATTATTTTTTTCCAATTAATCAATTATTTGTTTAGTCTACAACAAATACAATTGTCAAAAAAACAACACATCAGTTCCCAAAGCCCAAGGTGACATATTCAAATTGTCTGTTTTGTCCAACCAGCAGTCTACAACTCAAAGAGATTCAGGTTACAATGATGAGAGAAGCAGCAAATCTCCAGCTTCTTCTGGTAAATAAAATTACACTAAAAATAATAATAAATTCTTGAAAAACCTTGAAAAAGCATATTTAATCAGTTGTGAAAATGTGTGTCAATTAATTTTCCTCGCTAGAATAATAGAATCAGAACTGAAGGAGAGGCAGTCAAAGTTAAGCACTCAGCAAGGTCGTAACTGTTATCAATGCAAGCACCTGAGCCATCTCGCATACACACTCAAGAGCTCAAACATCGACAAGTCTGTTCATGCACTGAGACACTGCTTTCTGAATCAAATTAAGCTTTCAGCCTTTTCTCGTCAAAGATTATGGTCTCAGACGGAAAAGAGTCGGAGGAAAAAAGAATGGGAGGGAGGATGAAGGAGGAGGAAGAAGAGGACAACAAGGAAGAAGCTGATGAGAAAACAGAATGGAGGGAATGGCTGATCCATTTTGGCATACAGCGCTGAGATCTAGTGTGTACACAGCTTCATCAATCACAACGGTAATCTGGACCTACAGTCAGCGCATACTAACTGCCAGATATTGACTGGAACATACACACAGACACACACAAATGTTTAAGAAGAGATGCAATAGCAAATGCATATTAACAGACAGATGCAAACAAATGCATAGATAGGCATAAATAAAACAGCTAAATCCACTGTCTCACACACACACACACACACACGGGTGGTTAAGGTACAAGCAGCACACTGAAGATGTCACAGTCTCCCTGCTAATGAGATTCGGCATATTATTCCCTCCTCTGCAACACTAAGCGATGGCGGAGAGGCACTATGCATCTTAACAACACAGAAAACATAATTCTTCCCCGATGAGGGCAGTGTGTTTGAGACAAATTAAGTTCGATATACGCACACCCACACTCATTTCAAATGCCCTACACACACATACTCATCCCAGCAGTCACTGTGTATCTCTAGGAGGTCCAGTCAAAAGCAGAGCAGTGGTGAACACTAATGATACCAACTCCATTGTCTGTGTGTGTGTGTGTGTGTGTGTGTGTACATGTGGGTGTCTTCTGAAAGCTGGTTTGAAAACAGAGGCAGGCTTGTAAGTTGAAATAGTTGCCTCTGGGCACTGTAGTCATCCATCACTCCAGAAATCACACTCAAATCATAACATTTATTCAAACTAAAAGGGAGAGAGGGAAAAAGAGAAGGGAAGCATTTGAGAGAGAGGTACCAAAATAACTGAACTTCATGTAAGAAAGGTCTTAATGTGGGAATCTGTTTTTCAATTGCTTACACCAAACTCTACTAAAACAGCGGTTTTCAAACTGGGGGCTGACATTTTGGGCACCTGGTTAGCTCAGTCGGTAGAGCTGGCGACCCATGTGCTGAAGTCCTTGCAGCAGCGGCCCAGGGTTCGAGTCTGACCTGCGGCCTTTCGCTGCGTGTCATCCCCACTCCCTCTACCCCCCCTTTCCTGTCTATCTTCAGCTGTCAATATCAAATAAAGGCAAAGGCCAAAAAAAAAGACTGACATTTTGATGATTTTGAAGTATGTGCTTGGTTTAGTGTCTAAAGAAATTCTACTCGCAATTAAAGCTGGGAAGCTTTTAGAGGATGTGGATGAAGTGGCACATCACAGGTTTTACCTCAATATATTATTACAGCTGAGAGGAGTGCTGAAAGATAAGATAAGAGAGACAGGAGAGAAACAACTGGCTGCCACGGTTTCATAACAGTATTTTTGATGACTCATAATCATGAACTGAAATTTCAGTGGATGGGAACAGCAAAATTTGATAATACTTCTTTAATATTATGTGGAAAATGTGTCCAGTTAGCAAACTCACATGGAACAGCTCTGACCTTGTCACTCCCCAAAAGCAAACACCAACCTCAACGCAGCAGGGGCTGCAGTGACCTTAATAAACATACCCGCCAAAACTTCATTAGACACCGAGCAGGACTCCAGTTATTACAGTACATGTCCACTATGTGAGGGTCGAACACTAGCCGCCATGTGGCCTTCCCCAACCATTCCATAAAATAATCTCTAATGGGAGTAAGTGGATAAATATACAACCCACCAGTCCAACTGACAAACAACAGCAGGATAAATCATTTTAGCAATGCAGCAGACAATTATTTAAAACAATAGTTTTGTTTTTTTTTAGTATGCAAGAATAATCAGGTAAATGTACTTAAAACAGTTTCAGACTCAAAATCAGTCTCAATGAATAAAACTGGCCTCTGTGATCATTATACTATTAGTTATTATATCATTAGATCAATATTATATACTATTAGTGTACTATACTCACGTATTACTATATAAAAGCAGGACAAAATCCTGATTTCTAAAGTAATTAAAGCTGTCAAATAATTGTTATTAACTTGCCTACAATATTTATAAGTTTATTTATAAGCATAAGTAGAAAGTGACTTGAAAAGAAAAGTATTCCACATTCATATTGAAGTAACTTAAATATAGGCTACTTATTTAAATTCCACCACCAATAAACAGCAATATTTACATTCCTACAGAGGCAAGAGGAGCACCCACATCAGATCTCATAACAGAACAGTAATAATAATAAAACTAGTCACTTTCACCAGAGTCAACACGCATTTAAACATCATATCACACTTGTCAAACAACAGCCAAAGACAAAAATAAGCTCAGCCCACATCAAGAAAGTAACTTAATATCGATGCAAACATATGCATCACATATGTAGTGACAGT
This sequence comes from Dicentrarchus labrax, assembly GCF_905237075.1. Lineage (NCBI taxonomy): Eukaryota > Metazoa > Chordata > Actinopteri > Moronidae > Dicentrarchus > Dicentrarchus labrax. The sequence continues at coordinate 23,704,473 of NW_026136705.1, read as the reverse complement.
CAGCCAGCAGATGCACATAACTTCTCTTAAGCTTGTACTTAGACTACAGTAGCTCTATGAAGTAAAGCAGATCCGTTGGGAAGATGTCTGGCTGCCAACAGGTGGACAGGAAACTGGGCTTCCATCTTGAAGTGGCGTTCAGAGCCGACGGTTCAAATCATATAATAAATCATACTAGCTGGTTTTTATATTACTCTAACATGAGTAGCATCAGTAGCAGTAACAGCTATGTTATGTCTGAGAAAAGCCCACCTTGTTGAGGGGTCTGTGGTTTAGTTTTTGACCTATCCACCGCCTCATATAACTAGTGTCCCTCCGCCATATTTGGCAATAGTAATTTCTTGGATTAAGAGTTTGTTTAGCCAAGCAAGCTGATGATTTCACCCATTTAACTACTGTGGTTTCTCTTGTTTCTCTTTTCTTTTCTTGCCTCCTACAGTACGCTATGTAAGCAACATGGGGCAAACTAATGAGAGTTTGCTGATGAGCAGCACCTCAGACCACCTGTTAAAGAGTGGGCGGGCCATTCACAGGTTAGGCAGTGGTCTCCAAACCTTTTTCCTTAAGGGACCCCTTTTCTTAATCATTGCCTAAAACCATTGACAGTATCTATAAAACTGACAACTACTGACTACTGACATGATTTGTGGAGTTTGTGTAAAACAAGCAATTTGTATGAATTTTGAGAAGATTTTTTCCTGTGACTATTACATTAGATATGATTGTTCCTGATATTTTAACAATTCTCTGTCTCTATGTTTTATATCTTTAACAATCATACTTAATAGGCTTTTTTTTTTGACAAATTCTGTGTTTTCTTCTCCCTGCCGCTTGGCCATTATTCTATGAACTTAGATTGTTTTCATTGTGTACTTTTCTAATGCGGGATGAGGCTGTGTATCAGAGAGTGAAGGCTCTCTAAATATAGTTAGTGTTCAGATCTTCAAAGTTTATATCTTAAATAAAAACCTACGTTTTAAAAATAATTTAATTTCATCTTAATATATATATTTTTTTTTTTTTCAACCCCCCTTTATTTTTACACTAAAACTATTTTCAATAAATCAAGCCCACATGCTTCAAAACAATACAGGAAAATTATTTAAATACACGATAAAATCAAACATTGATTTTACTGCATCAGGACAGCACCATTGTTGTTAATGCCACTCTTGTATTAGTTTGTCAGAGCCTGGTACTCTGGGATCACAAGCACTAGGGACTTTTTGTATGTTTTTGTGTTATTCACACACTATGACCGAACGTTTCAACAGCACCAGGCAAATAATAGATGTTTAAAATTCCTCAGTAACAGAAAGAGAAACAGACACTTCAGTACAAATATAAATGTGGGCAACATTTTTTTTTTCCTTTTCTTGACAGAAGATAACAAGAAAAGACAGATTTCTCAGTCAGTAATGGGAACAAATCAGAAGAATTTCCAGATGGCAGAGTCAACAAGAAGAGGAATTTGGTGTTAATCTAGTATAAACAAAGCTTTTGATGTCTGGTCACTTAACAGCACTGTAACTCCGACAACACAGACATCAAAATCAAATGTAAATGCATGTCAGGTACTCGCTAAGTAGTGCACAGGTAGTTTTCATTTCACATTAGAGAGCGTGTACTGCCTTCTAACTCTGAGCCATACAAGTCTAAGATAGTTCATGGAAAAACAGGATACGTTAGTCAAGAGCCTCACAATGCAGAAGAGGGCCTTCAGGAAACAGGACTGAAGTGCTTGATGTCTTATGTCACATTCAGCTTGTATACAAATTCTACAAAAGAATTGCATTAAAATTCAAATCCTCGCTCGTTTGTTTAATTCAATTTAACTTGATAACATGCACACTTCTTCTAAAGATCTATATAGGCTTTGAATCTGATTAGGGAATTACGCACATTTATAAACACAGTAGGGAGTACTGCAGAGGATCTCAGCACAACCACAGAGTTAACTGAGGTGAATGAGACCCAGACAGAATAGGGATTTTAGATAGAGGACACAGTGGTTGGGCCAATTCAGGAGAGTTGCTTTAAAGCTGAGGTATGTTTTGACACCTTAATGTTTTTTGGGTTTTTTTGCAGGGCAGCTTTAGAATCAATTTGCAGACTTCAAAGAGGTGGCTAAACTCTTGAAAAATCAACCCAAAGTGCTTTGAGCAGCCTGATGCTGGAGGGGAAAAACTAAAATTATGGATCTTGCATGCTTCTCAAGAGCCAGGGAAGCTGAACTGTTTTTGCACAATGTGACCTGTGTTAGCCGTAGATGATGACACTGGTGCCATGACATACACTGTGCATAGCAACAGCCACAGATCTGCCATCTGTCTCAGATTCTCTGACAGTCCTTAACAGCACTCATGCCAGATGATGGTTCAGCTGTCTCACGGTGTTTTCTTATAGATTCGAATGTCTCTATACTTGAATTTGAGTATTTTGTTGTTATAGTTGCTGTGCCAACATTTGAGTGTACCAAGTTCTTGCTGATCTAAAAGTGATATGCCCAACAGGCTTTGCAGAGCCATTTCTGTAACTTTCCAAAACTAGGGTAGGGGTGAGGTCAGGCAACTAAAACTGGAAACTTAAACAGTTTGAGGTTAGGGAAAGATCATGGTTACAGTTAATAAACAGGCATGAAAGTCAGATTAGCTACACACCCATCACCCACCGTTACTTTTTACCTTGCCTAAAGGGCATATTAGTTCCTGTATTGGCAATGAACACAGGCATTGGTTGTAAATCCTGGGATGCAGAATAGTCCTGTAAGGGCTTAATTCCTAGTGATACTGTGAAGTCTATACAGCATGGAGCTGTCACAGTACATGTATTGTCATTTGTGTGTACCAGCTGTTCTTTTTTTGGGGGAAAAAAACATCCTGATATGTGATTTAGTCAGATTTCACAAAAACTTCATAAAGACTGTCTGGGTGTGGTTAAATCCTGGCAACATAAAACGAACAACACACTGACTGCCATCAGATTTAGATTTTCTGACTTAATAAGCTCTGCCCATTTCAGACCAGTGAGAAAAGTAGAGACAAAGACACAAATACAGAAATCTCTTATGTGAAATAACCAAAAGTGTTCCAACTTTAGCTGAATTCTATAAATATGTTTTAGACAGGTCTTCAAAATTGATTGAATTAATGAAGTTAACATGATACGTATAAAGTTGCATATTTCAGTCTTGCTTTTAAATGTGTTCTGGGGAAAATTTGTATTGCTCATGTTGTAAAACTACAAATTAAACCAATATGGAACCAATACTGATTTTCCTTCGTATCCATCATACTTTTTTGCCAGTGTGCAGTAAATTACAGTAGGTCTTTAATTAATGGTCTTAACAGGGTCTTAAAAAGTGTTAAATTTAACCTGTTGAAACCTGCAGAAACCATTTGACGATGGAGAACTTTTTTCCTCTTCCGAGCTATACAAAGTGTTAGGGCTGCACAATATATGCCCCAAAATATCATATTGTGATTATTTTGACAGATATTGCGATTGCAATATAATTCATGATTAGTGGTTATGGTGTCCTACAAAAGCGTACAGTTTTCTCATAGCTCTTCATGATACTTATGCAGCTACCTTGCTGTGTATTGATGGTGGTATAAGTCAAAGACAAATCTTCTGAAGTAAATGTTTATTTGTTTTCAAATTTGCATTCATGTTTTGCTTGTATATCTGTAAATAAGAAACCTGGGAGGGCACAAAAATGTGACATGTAACAGCAGCGGACTAAACCCAGACTTGTGGACTTCTCTGACTTCTCACATTGCTCAGCCACAAGCATGTCATGCTGTATTCGGAATTAGGATGCCACAAGTAGCGTTCTCAAACATAGCACAGGTCAATTTCAACTCACACTCCTTGTGAATCTGTGTGAATAATAATTTATATGTCAAATAAACTCTGGAATGGGCCTTTAATCCTGTGCATCAGACTGGGAGGGTCTCCTACAGTGGAGCTAAATGAAGTGCAGGATCAAAGACCTGGCTGCAGCTCAGAGGCACCGGAGGAGGTGAGACCTTCAGCATCCTCTCCTCTCCTCTCCTCCTCCTCCTCCTTTTTCTGGAGCTGTTGAAGTGTCTTCTTTTTTATGACCATCAGTCTCTACTTTTTCTCTCTTCTCTTTAACTCTGTTGTGATCTCTCCCTCTTTAATGTGCTCTGCTACATTCTGATCTTTTCTGCGATGCCCCCCCTTTCTCTCTCTCTCTCTCCCTCTCTCTCTCTCCCTCTCCTGACATCTAGTTCAAAAGAGGGGCCTCCCACTAAGTACCCCCCATCACCTCTCTCATCCATTTCTCTGCAGCTCTTCCTCAGCAGGGGGTATTTAGGTTTTCCCTCTGACACTATCTCAGTTTCTCATTCTCTCTCTTCATCTCTCACTCTCTTCCTTCTCTCATTCTCACTACTGCTGCTTCTTCTATCTGTCTCTCTTCCTTCTTAGACTGAAACTATACTTCTGCAAAGATACACAAAAAAAGACTTCACAGACCTATACAGCAAAGGGTTTTATGGGTACGGTTAGTCATAAAAGGCAGTAATGTTTACTCAGTGTTACTGATGTACTATTTTACTTTTACTTGAGTGAAATTTCTTGGAAGTAACAGTGCTTTTATTTACTCCATTTCTGGTAACCATAGGTCGTAGAGGCTCACACATTGCCCAAGTCTTTACCAGTGTGTCATGCATGTAGCAACTGGCTGGTAAATGAAGCCAGCACGGAAGTAACAGAAACTGTCTGTCTGAGCAGAGCCCAAAGGATGCTAAAAGTCAGAACCCAACCCAGCCACAACCTGTTCTCCCTGCTGCCATCTGGGAAGAGGAACAGAAGCTTTCGCTGCCATACCACCAGACTTAAAGACATTTCCTTCCTCAACAATTCATCATACAAATCAGTGATGTTTTATTTTTATGACTCATTAATCAATTTTGAAAAGTAGCATAAGGGGGCCTATGTCTAAATTCTCCAAACTTGACCACACTTCACAACAGCTCTTCAGAAACCTACGAGTGACGTCATGGAAGTAAATGTTATACTCAAAAACCCTAAAATTGTTACGCCTATGTGCAACCTGCAGAAGCATACTCCAATGTTTAGACTTTTCACACTAAACCGGCTCAATCTAAAAGTGTAATGTTGTTTTTGTAAAGCCCTCTGTGCACATTCAAAGACATAAAGAAGAGTAATACAGCTAAACCTAGCAGAAAAGTTAAAACAACTTTCTCTGTAATCACTCATTTAAATGTCAGTTTCCAGGTGTATCCATTATAGAGAAAATCGATCAAAACTGAGAGAAAAAGATGAATTTTAAAATCTGTCTGGTGTTCTTCAGCAGTGGTGTTTGTTGAATGGTTAAACAGCTTCGGTACCATGCTCCCCCAACATCTCGTCAACATTTGAATTGTGTGGGCTGTGTCTAACCATTTCTGTAACTTTCTGAAACTGACAATCCGACATTCACACCCACTTCGCGCAGTAACGGGCCAGCTGTGCGGAGGTGAGGAAGGAGCCATGGTTTGAACTTCTCCCTAGCGCTCCCTTTTTTCATTCTTAACACAGCTATTTTTTCACTGTTCATGTGTTTAACAACATGAATACCTTCCAGCAGAGACTGAGAATGTGTGACGTTAACCCCATATTTAAATGATATTGTCTCCCCCCTCTCTACGACACCCAGCTTTTCACTCCACGTTCGACTGTGACTGTTCGGATCAGCTATTTGGCTTCCAACCTGTTCACACTGGAATCTGAAATGGACCATGTTTTCAAAATAACGTCCCAAACCCCAAAAAATCTGATCTGATCAATAATCAGAATCGATCACCACGGCTTGCAGTTTGAACGTAGCCTTATTCACCCCTTTTTTCTTTCCTGCCTAACTCTGTCTCTCCGCCCCTCTCTTCTTTCTTCTTCTGGGTCTGCTTCAGGCAAAGGCGACCTCCTGCTGAGACTATCTTACTCCCATCTTACCCCTCCACACACCACACACACACACTCACATGTGGATGGACACACTTGACTTTTTTCCCTTTTAGAGGAAGTAAGTGGAGAGTGGTGAAGGGTGAAAGGAAATGGAAAGAAGCTAGAGGGGAAATGTTAAAGGTAGAGGAAGGAGATAGGAGTTGATTAATGTGTGTGTTTATGTGTGTGTAGAAGCAAAGGGTGTCGATTGTCCTATTCAAACTCTTGACCTTCCCCTCCTCCTCTGAAAACATCTGACCCTGACTCATTATTGGGAAAGTGACATCCAGCTACTTTACTCTGTCAACTGTAGCTGCTCCCCCTGCAAGAGTTACTCAAACTTCAACGTGTGAGCGCACACACACACACACACACACACACACACACACACACACACACACATTCAGCATTTCAAATACCTTCTCAGTATTTGCACAGGAACCCAGGCACAGACATACAGTCAGTCAGTCTTAGTGTTGGTAAGAATACAGACTCACTCACTGACTCTTGTGAACCCAGAAACCCACACAAACACTTGCTTACACTCTCTCAACACATTTTTGGAGTGATCCTTTGCCAACCTTGCTTAAGAAGGACAAGTGAGGATGTGAACTGCAGCTAACCTCTTGTTCTGCAGTTATGGTGTGTGTGTGTTGTGTGTGTGTGTGTGTGTGTGTGTGTGTGTGTGTGTGTGGAAATGACACAATTTGAAATGTGACCTTGCACATTTTCAATACAGAGCAGAAAATGTACAAGATAGATAGATAGATAGATAGATAGATAGATAGATAGATAGATAGATAGATAGATAGATAGATAGATAGATAGATAGATAGATAGATAGATGGATAGATTTTGTTTACTCTGACTGTACTCTACTCTGCTTCCTCACAGGCATCTCACTCTGCTGGTTAAGGTAATGATATACAGATGATGATGATGATGATATTTGATTATGGTGATGATGATGATGATGATGAGGCCCTTATGTGCAGCCGCAACTGCATCTTCTACAGTTAGGGAGGATAGATCACACTCCCAACTAATTTCACTCTCTCTCCACACACACACACACGCACACAAAACAAAATCATACTTTAAAGCCATGACTTTCATTGAAAGTGACACTAATTCACGCATACACGAAAACCACACACCAAGTGAGGTTACACACCCACTAAGTTACTTAAATAATGCAGGTCTACACACATATACACACACACAACACACACACACACACACACACACACACACACACACACACACACACACACACACACACACACACACACACTCTCAAAGTGAGGCAACCACCCATTAAAAACAACAATTAAATCTCAGTATGGAGGAGTGGCAGCCATTCCCCCTCTAGGAACCAACATTTACTGGTGAAGGGATGAGAGGAGACTTTTGCACACAGGGCAAAGACAATTAAGAAAAAGATAATCATTACCTCCACAAAGCCAGGATTGCATTATTTCAACACGGACATCGTGTTTGGTAATGCACCTTAATAGGACGCCCAGTCTCTGGGGAGAAATATGCTCCCCAAATAGCCTTCTTTCACAAAACTTGCAGAGCGCAGAGATGCAGATGCTGAGGTTTTCCACAGGCAGTGTTTATCACAATGCAGCACTGCCCCCCCATGGTTGTCAGTGGAACAGCAGTAGAGTAAACTGATATCTTGAATTTTGTAGTTTTTCTACAACTAACACGTTATTTTTAGAAACACATATAATGGAAGAACATCTGCAAAGAGAAGATACATTCTTCAAAATGACTGACAAAGGAGGTTAAAAAAGATAATTTGAATAGATTTTAAGTGTTTTTTCCTTCCTAACCTATCAAATGATAAATTAAGTTTTAAGTATTCAGTATTTTTAATCAAACAATCTTAACAAATAAAACTATAGCAAAACTTAAGTGAGATTCAAGAGAGTCAAACACCTAAATGTAATAAAAAGGAATAATGGATAAGGGAAGAAAAGGAGCTTGAAGGATTACTTGTGGCCTTTCTAACACTGGGTTACATTCTGTGGGCTTGTCAGGTCATTTATCTGTGCTGCACTGCTGACATTGTTGAAGACAATGAGATCCAAGGACGCTGACCTCAACCTCTTTACAAGCTGCAGGAAGTCTTGAGGACAGGTGACAAATGGCCAGAGCGACCCTGGAGGGTGCCACCCGAACATGTAACTCCCTGCCCTACAAATGGTCCAGAAGGCAGATTTGGGAGTCCAGGAGAACTGATAAAAAAAAAGAAGAGCTGTTCTTCACTTACATGCAGTACAAACAAAAGTGGCACATTTGCACAATTTTTTCCAGGACAAGTGACAAATGGCTGAGCATAAAACTGGACACAAACACCAAACTATAGACCAAACTATAAAGAGTTTTATTCCAAAGTATCCAGCATCTAAAAACATCACTGAGATGTTCAGCTTCCACTTTTCCATTTGTGAAACCTTCATGATAGCTTAACCATAAACATTTCAGAAACCGACTTTCACCACCATAATTGTTAAATACTGGATTGGTTTAAAAAAAAACTTTGGATTTTTCTATTTAAAATAGTTTTGAGACTCTCACACTTGCACTATAACTGCTAACAAGCTAACAGGAGAAGTGCCAGTGTCTCAGAAACTAACACAAAGCTTCTGCTGTGAGACCTTGTTGACACTTTCAAGACAAGATCTGAAAAGTAATCAACAGGAGAAGCTGATAATAAACCAGAATCTCACATCAGATACGATAAGATTATCAAGAACTGGAATTAAAACAGACAAGTGAGTTGACTTCATAGTTTGTTTAGGTAAACTTTATTTAAATCATTCAGGCTTTCTGGTCTGATAGATTTTGGTCACTGCAATCCTTGAAACGTAAGAATACAAAGACATAAAGATATTTAATGGAACTCTGGATAAAGGACCACAAGTTTCGTGAAAAACGACTCAAATGACCGTATGTGACACGAGGCAGAGTGGGTGAAGAACAAGAAGATGAACTGTAGTAATGACTCTGCTGGACATCACATGTCCTCAGACAGTCTCGTTGATCACTGACTGGCCTTTGACCTGGACAGAAAGTTAAGGTCATGTTGTCCCCCATTTAACCAGGGGCGGATCTAGAGAAATATTAATGGGGTGGCAAGAGGGTGGCATGATTGCTGGTGTACCTGTTTAATGTTACTCAAAAATAACAAACCTTTCCGTCATGCATACAGTACAACAACAAAACATAAAGACAACAGAGAGAGACATGAAAAAAGTTTGAAATACTTGAGGACAGACAACTATTAACTAAACATGCAGAAAGCAAGACACGAAAGGTTAACGACACGCAGGAAACACACTATTTGTATATATATATGTGAGAGCAAATGCACACTCACACACGTGGGCTCAAGGGCAGCACTGAGACTGTACAGGTGACAGAATATTTTCCAAACTGTTTTGCTTTACAAATTTTCATTTAGACAGGAATATGCTAAAAGCCAACCCCCGTGTGTGCGCACAACCCTCAGGTGGTAAAGTTTCCGTTTTCCCACCTCCTGCTCTCGGCTTCTGCTCCTGACAAAGTCACAACTTCAAAGTCAAAACAGAGGATAGGTGCGACACACACACACACACGCACACACACAAACACACACACACACACACACACACACACACACACACACACACACACACACACACACACACACACACACACACACACACACACGCATACAGGACGCACATATTACAAGACCAAGGCGTTCCCATTTTTCCACATTTCCTCCTCTGGCATCCAGTAGGGCTCTTTCGCCCCTTTGTGATGTATAATTGAAGCTGTGTAATTTCTTCGACTCGTTTCCAGTGGAATTCCACTCGGAGACGAACTTTCACTTCTCTCATCGTTCTGGGATATTCTCTCTGAAGTGGAAAGACCAGCTCTTTGAACATGTTGGTTAACGTACCCACTCCTTACTCCAGCCTGACCCGTCTCCATTACACATCCTTATAACTTCATCGCAGGAGAAGAACACAGAGTCTTTAAGAAGGAGTTCAGATAACATCAAAGTCACATTGAGCAAAAGTTTACTAAACGTCATTCAGACTTTCTGGAATTGTGTGGTCAAGATGTGGCTGGTGTTACTTTATCTTTTTAATTTTACTAAAATATATTTAACACAAAAAAAGATCTGTGAACACTTAAATTGCAGCTAATCTCTGTCTCTAGTCCCCATAGAAACTGTTTGACAGTATTTTCTTTGGATTATTTAGAATAACAGAGACATTTAGGGTCCTTTATACTACTCTGTTCCGTTCCTAGTGAATTATTTTGTGTGGCATCATTACCTTGTGTATCTTTTTAGATTGTTGTTCAGATCTTTCTATTTCTTTATCAGTGTATTTATGTATTACTACGAAGCCCCCCTGGTGACATTGGATTAAAAAAAAAAAAAATGCGTGGCCACACCTTGCTATCTCGTGGCCACGCGTTATTATCTTGTGGCAATGAGACTGTTGATTGTTAACATGGACATCAGCATTCCTTGCATTTAAGTCCATGCATTTTAATTAAGTGTCTCTTGCTAAGAATTACTCCATGCCTAACCGCAAGTGACTGAAGTATGTCATTGTAATTCATTCCTATATTAAAAAAAAATTAAATTAATTCAAACTTGTCCATGTTAACAATCAACAGTCTCTGCATGGAAATGACTGCAATAACTATCTCGTGCCCACGCGTTACTATCTTGTGCCCACAAGATAGTAATGTGTGGCCATGCATTATTTTCTTTATCCAATGTCACCAGGGGGGCTCCGTATTTTTTTAATTTAATAGCCTAGGATGTTATTTTTTGTTATGTGAGAGTATTTTTTTCTTTATTCATATGAGCTATGTATATGTGTTGATCTGGGTGGCGAGCTGCTGCATGCAATTCCCAATTCCTTACAGGGATAAATAAATTTGTATTGAATTAAACTGAATTGAAATATATCTTTTTACACTATTATACTCTTTTTTTACAACAAAATCTTAATATAACTTCATTTCCACTTACTAGCATTTTGCATCAGTGCCTAGCGCAATAGTGCAACAGTCTGAGGAATGTCCTACTGGACCAAGAGCTCATTTGTCCGACAACCCGCAACCCGTTGCAAAAGTACACACCCTGCAGTCACTAACCGACGTATGTAACTTAGCTGACGTAACTACTCATTGGAACCCGAAAACATGATCTTTTCCTAAACACAATAAATACAAACCTCAAGGAATTGTGTGTGTTGTTGGGAAAAACTGGCATTCAGAGCAGTAGGTTTTTGTTTTCAAGAAAATGGGCTGCCAGACAAATGGGCTTTAGGGCCAATGGGAAATCTTTAGGACTATGGATAATGGGCAATCCCCCATTTTCCCGGAGTTATCAAGATAGATCTGTCAGTAGCTGTTATGATTTCATCCTTTGCATCACTTGCACTGTCTAACTTTTAAGCCAACATGAGGGAGATGTTCTAAAAGTGCTATGGATTACAACTGAGCAAACTCCATTAGCTGATTAAGACCGTGTGAAAAGGTTCTGGAAAAAGCTAGTAAGTGGGCCTTAAGTTGTGACTGTTTTGTCAGAGTATTGTTTCTGGGTGATTGCTTTGTTATTAGGACTCAGGTGAATTGACCCTTTAAAGGTTACACTTATGGGTTTCTACTTATTACTACTACTTACAAAAATTGAGTCTTTTCTGGTGTTTACAGTGTGCTGATGATGACAGTCAGGTTCAGTATGTATGCACCAACAAGGCTATCATCATAACAAAAAAGTTTCAGATGTGGTTCACAGACAGTTTTTGTGCTCAGTCTTCACACATGCATCTGCAGTAGACATGCAGCAAATACTACAGTATATTGTAGCCAGTGATGCACGTACACACACACACACACACTGGTGTATTCTTCCTCACACACACACACAGACAGAGCAACCAGCGTGACTTCCTGCCCCTCTGTGTGACAGTAAACCTTTAATGAGTAATAAAAGGAACCTGACCTTGAGCACAGCGTGACACTCTCCGGCTCTGATCAGATCTGATGTAGAGCTGAACGCAGCAGAAGGCGGAGAGACGGTGAGGACGAAGCGGAGGACATCTGAACAACACAAGGAGAGATTAACCGCCTTCTCTTCTGTGTGAAGATTTACTGGTCAAAAGTGTCAGGAAGTGGAAACTACACCCAAAATACTGGCTGTGTTTGTGGAAACAAAGAGGCCACAAGCCTCCTGTTAGTTTCAGGTCAAAAGACAACAAGATGTTCAGCCTCCAAATGGGATAAATCTGGCTGAAGAGTATAATTCCTTCGACATCTAGGTTACATAACAGTGCGGGTTGGACAGCATTTGAGTAACTATAAGCTGTTCAAACAATGTTGTCACTGTTGTGAAACATCTGAAAATGTTCCAGATTTAGCCTGGTTTTAACTTAAACATGCAAATGACCAAATCATGCTTACTGGGATGCTTCAATCCCTGTCTTTGTCACAATAATAATTATATATTTATGTTGCCACTGCCACATGTTGGATATTGTTGAACCACCACACAACCTGATGACCTTCCCAGAAAGAAGAAGCAGCAGCAGTTACAATAGGATGTTGATATTTTCATCCAATTCTAAAATGTTTGAATTAAAAAAACAAAATGCTGGTTGACTGCTGCAGCACTGAGAAGATGGTTTTTGACAGTGAGCAGTGGCTGCCTTTACTGATAGGTCTTGAGCACATTAGAGCTGTAGTTTAGATGACTGCATTGGAATTGAATCCTGCAGGACCCAGCGGACTTTGCTGCAGGCAGGAGCAGGCAGTCAAAAAATAAACTGCAAAGAAAGAATATTAAAGCCGGTTTTAATGAAAAAAAAACAAGACAAAATGTCAATTGTGCAGGCTTGAATGGTTTGAATGTTTGTGGGTGCCAAAGTCAACAGGATTTATCTTCTGGGAACCATGAATGTATGTGAAAAAAAAATAATAATAATGAATTCCTTTTCATCATTTTAGAAGCCTGAAGAGGTAAAAACATAATTCTAACAATGAAAAAGCTAAAAATATAGAGAAAAGTCAAATTTAAATACCCCCAGGTTTGATTTAGAGAACTAACCAGATATCAAGCATGAATAAAGACACAAAACTGTTTCTGCTTAACATTTTATTCATTGTCCAAATTCATATCAGTAGACTTGGAGAAATAAAAGGTATTTTTTTCCTTTTTAAACATTCTCTTAAACAAAAATATAACAACTATTTACAATCACTCGTAAAAAATACATAAAAAGCGTACGAGCAAAATCATGTTGTCTTTCTAAAAGACATAAGTTACAACAGCTATGAGAAGTGTGAGACGAAAGCAAACTTTAAGCCACAGACCAAGTTAATACCTCTTTGTACAGATTGTGCAGCACACTCACCACGTTTAAGCTTATTGTTGTGCATTTCTGCTGTAATGCCAAAAGATGTCTACATAAAACACATTCACATCTCTCTTATTGCATTCCAGGTAACACGGCAGGACACGAGGGGGCTAAAATCACAATCAGCCAGATCATTTCATCAAGCTGTGAGAGAGGGGATGTTCATCCTCTGCGGTTTTGTTGTTAAAAACATTGACATGTTTTGTTCACAGTGCCAAGAGCTGCTCACTGCCAGATCCTCCATGAAAAAATATCTACTGTATGCAGAGTAGGAGAAGAGGTGGTTACTGCTAAATGAAAATTTAGCCCTGAAATAAAAACTAAGTAAAAATAAAATGTAGCATCTTGTCTTGGAGTGCTTATAGAGCTCACGCTAGGAAACAACCTTGATGGAAAGACCAACGCGCCTGCTGTTTCGCTCTCAATCCAACATTTCAAAGCAGGTAAAAATATATATAACATCCTCTGAAGAAAATCGGTGCCATTTATAACATCTGGGCCTACTCTTATATGCTTCTATTTTTTTTTTTTTTTTTTAAATCACCCATGCAGAACATTAATACTGATTTATGGTTAATAATCTGAGGAATACAGTTGTGCAAAAACAAAGAGAGGAATTGTCAGTTTCTGACTCTCAGTCTGTTTCAAAGTTGTCTATCATTGAGATTATTTTAAAAATGAAAAAAAGGGGGAGGGTCACAGTGGATTCAGGGAAATCCATCAGACGAGTACAGTGAGGTTGAAAGTCTATAGTGCCGCTGAGATGATAGGGCTGAGAGACGGTATTAGAGATGGCATCGTGACGGGGCTTGTTCTGTTCAATTCAAATGATGATTTATAGCATCAAAAAAAACCTCCTTTCAATCACCCAGTCTGAGTTTGAATGAACTTGCCTCGTGCCATGAAACCGATCCCAAAGGGCCCCACTTCTCTGCAGGCAGGAGCGATCAAAGATGCGAACTAAGAAGGGCTTTTATTGAAACTGACTTCTGAGCCTTTTTCTTATGTGCTGAACGCCAAGACTGATCCAAATTTGGATTTTAAAAAATGCTATGTTGATCGCTATTTTGCAAATATAATTCCTCAACACACACACACACACACACACACACACACACACACACACACAGTCATATCCCAAACCACAGCAGCAATTACAACTATAGACAGAGCAGAAATGGCACCAACAACAGAGTGTGAGAGGAGAAAACAAGTCATGAACAATGACAAGAACTAATTCCTTAAAAGACTCCTGCCCAAAGACAGAAACAGGGCAATCACAACCTTGGATTATTTCTTATAACAAAATATTCAAAAATAGCCTTTATAGAGGACTCTCTTCTCTCATCTATACATTAATTTATGGCAAAGAAACAACAAAAATATATATGTATAAATTCATATATATGCCATGTATATATTAGCATTAATCATTTCAAGTCTTTGTGTGGCAAAACAATATGAAAGAAGCATCACAGAGCGCGAGACAGAAAGCAGAAGAACGTCTAATTCCAGTTACACCCCTGCTGCACTGCAGATAAAACACAATTAAAAAGAAATTTTTCCGTTTCCAAAACATTTCTCAGAATGTACAAATTTGCTTCCGTTTTCAATACAAATAAACAATTTTCAAGCAAATCCTTTAAATATTCTACAAAATGTACTATGAACATGGAATGGAGATGCAAGCCAGGCATTAAAATACATTATCTTTTGACTTGTTTTGTTGCTCGTTCTTTTTAAATAAGAAGCAAAAAACCGATACGAGAGGTACACTGCGAGCACATAGTCAAATTTTATGCTGCATCTCATATTCCTGCTGCAATATAAACAAATTTACAAGGTCAAATGAACCTGGAGCATTATACTTTAACATTTCAGCTTGTAATTCAATAGACAACTAGTCTAATAAACACTGTAAACAAAACGTGTAAGCTTCGGTGTAAACACTGTCCTTTGTCTTTATGCACACCAACTAAGATTTTGGTGTGTGTGTGTGTGTGTGTGTAAATGCATGCACGTTGTGTGGCCACACAGTGCTAATTTATCGTTTTATTATAGCTGCTGCAATAGAATAACGACACACGTTTTTACTCTACAGGAAGCAGCGAGGCATTTGTTCTTCAGCTCATTAAAAACAAGTTATAATACAGTTTTTTATGGAACATCCAGGAGGCAGCATGCCGCTAAAGTACCTCGCATCAGACTGAACGAGCAATAAGAGAGGTGACTGGGTGGTGGAGAGCGCGACATGAAGACAGAGAGAACTGCCTGAGTGATACTTTTTTTCCATCTATAAAGCTCCGCAATGTCCAGTAACAGACACAGGCTCTCTCTTACTTCAGGAGTTTAATTTCTCTTTTAGAAAGAGGAGTGAATAATATGTTGAGGGGCTCTATGTGGCTCCTGAGGGCTTTCCTTACCTCAAACACAGTCAAAAGTCTAAGTATCCGGATTAATAAAGTTGGTTTCGTAGCTGTTTTCTTGTGCATTTGGTTTATTTTTCGTTGGAACTGATGTTATTTGTGTAAATTTACATCATCAGTGCCAGGGTTTGATAGAGGCCAAAATGTTTCCTGTCTCTTGTTTATGTACATTCATCTTCTTTTGAGCTGACAGCAAACACAAAAACAAAAATCCCCCACGAGTGATTTATAATACTCACACTACTGACTACATCTTTCTATCCCCTTTGTCTGCTCCACCTCACTATTCTCACATAAAAACTTTACAAAGCTCAGAGATGCAAATGAAAAGAAGAAAAAAATGCTTTTACAAAAAAAAAAAAAAATCACTGTACAACATGTTCAAACTGTAAAAAACAACGTGAAACACCTTTAGACAAGAGAGCTTGGAGCGCAAAATGGAGGTACATGGTGGTCTGTTTCCAAGGAGGCTGACTTCTTCTCATGAGACATTGTTATTGTCACTCTTTCCTTCTTTAATTTGTCCTTTATATTTACGGCCATCTACAGCGATGTGACTCCATCACACTGTCTTTTTTTTCCTTTGTTCAAAAGTTTTTAAAAACTATCTAAAATCTTTCTTTTCTTCTTTGTTTTGTGAAATGGGTTTAAAAAGAGATGATTGTACAAGTCCTGGGAGGCGGAGTGAGGTGACGTGACACACTGCTCTGGTCCGCAGGTGCATTATGGTCCATGGCGATGTCACACAGGGCTTTGGGCGGGGGGGGGGGGTGTTTGGAGAATGTGCTCTGATACGTGATGATGGCAGGCTGCTAGCTTAGTCCAAAAGCCCAATCAACACGACTTGGTCCGTGTGTGAGAATATGTGCATGTGTGAGTGTGAGGTCACGTCTCTACACCGCCGACACTTGTTCATCTGGAAAAAAGGAAGAAAGGACAATGTTTGATTCATTTCAGACTTTTTAAGATCCTTCTAATACCACATAGAATGCAATCGAATACCTGTTTGTTTCACGATCAAGGAATGGTGGAAAACCCGCAGGGACGATATGGCCTGGAATTATTTATTATATCACATTTTCTTCACAGTACTGCATGAATTTGTAAATTCAATGCTTTCAGTGCTACTTTTCAACACCTGCAGATACCCTGATATGAGATTATTTTATTGTTTGTGGACCATTTTTTCCAATTACCACCAAAACACTCTACTCCCTTTAATAATGTCCAATTCACAATCACTGCAGAAGGAATGTATTGCAGATGGTATTCCTAACATCTAAATTTCACTACTATTGTTTTTTTTGTTTATTTTTTTGCAAAATAAAAATCACCGACACCTGAGGACATTGTATGAAACTATCTGACAGTAAAAACAATCTCAGATCATGTCAGACATTAAGGGGTAAAGTGGAGTCATATTTCTCTTTTCCCTTTGGTTTTAGACTTGAGACACTAATTTGACACATAGCATGAACGTGCTATGGAAGTAAATCCTAACTAGAATGACTAGGTAAGAAAAGGGCTATTTTGTTTAATGAAAAATCCCTTGTATTTTCCGTTTTAGTAAGTTTTTCACCATCCTGTGGGACGTACCATCCTCAATGTCAGCCAGCTCCTGTGGTGGGACACAGATACTGGGCGGTCTGGAGTGGCCCTGCATGGAGCCCCCTGTCCGAGCCTCTTGGTGGTGGAGCTGATGGTTAGCAGCCAGCCTCCGTGCCTCAGCCAGACTGCCGGCCGCTCCAGGGCTCTGCAAGAGTTTGCTCCTCTGGAGGGCCACGCTGTAGTCTGGAGGTCTGAGGTGAGGTCTGATACCTCCTGGCCCACCTACTACTCCATCTGGGAGGCCGAGATCCCCTAGAGCCAGACCCTGGTAGCCTGGAGGGGTGGGAGGGGGAGCTCGGTAACGCTCATCCTTGGCGGGGGAGGTGACACAGTACACTGGATGGAGGTGTAGGTCAAAAAAAAGGAGGGATGGAGGAAAGGAGGAGGGGAGCAAGGGATGAGGAGTGACCAGGGTGAAGAAGTCGCCGGAAAAGGAGGTGTGTGGGGAGTTGTGTGAGGAGGGGAGAAACAAAGGAAAATAATGGAAAAATTAAATCAATGTGATGTCTCACAAACACAATGCACACCTAAACATGCGTCAAAACGTGTTGGAAATTAAAAAAAAAATATATATAACCGATGGGATGGATGGTTGCAACGGATACAGACAAAACTAGAGCTGCAACTAAAATCTTTATTAATTGTTTATCAGATTAATCGATTAATCGTTTGGTTCAGAAAATAGTGAAAAAGGTGCCCAAGGTGACGACTTCAGATTAGTTGTTTTGTCTGGCTAACAGTCCAAAACCTAAAGATATTCAATTTACATGTAAAACAGAGAAAAAAGGGCAGAGAATGACTGACTTGAACGATTGATCGATTATCAAAAATGTTTGTCAAGTAATTTTCTGCTGCTCTACTAGTAGATTAATTGACTCCTCTTCCACTACTCTACAACTCCTAAGCCAAAAAAGTTTTGTTACCTTCATAAATCCAATAAACTGCATAGTCTTTTAGTTTACCATGAAACTACAGCAGAAGATCCAAAAGACAAATTAACGCTCTGGCTAATGATGATACTCCATAATTCCTGCCAGATTGAGAGCCAAAAGCGACAAGAATGAGATCTGTTTGGGCTCTCAGCCCAAGATCTAAGAAATGCAGAAGTGCAGCATTTGCCAGCTGTTCACTAGCCCGTAACAGCAAGTCAAGCAACAGAAAGCGGCAGTAATTCACCTAAAAACAGCAGACTTTACTTAATTTACTGTGTGATGGTGTAATGGGGAAGACTATTTTCTACTGTAACTATTCAGACAACAGACACACGTAGCGACAGTTGACCACTGTCACAGTGTGTTTACAGGGAATCAAACTCGCAACCTGACCCCTCACCTATCAGGCCCTTCTCTGTGCTTGACGTCACCGTTTTGTAGACAGGGTCTGTGCTTTGCCCTCCTTCCTCGTTGGTTGGCGAGGAGGGGTTCTCCGAGGTGTTTCGCCGCTTTATCGTCCCGTAATTCCCCTCGTAGGTGTCCGACAGTGAGCTGGACGACGCCCAGCTCTGCCGAGACTGATTGGACAGATCAGAGCTGGAGTTTCTGGAGTGTTGCTTGGCGGCGGAGTCCTCGCTCGCCCACGCTTGAGCACCGGCCTCGACCTCTGCTATCGGCCCGGTCAGCTGCGTGTGCTTGAAGCCTCCCAGGTGTGTGTGCGGGAGGGAGAGCGGATGCCCGTGGATGCCGTGGTCCCAGGGCCGGCAGGAGGAGGTGGGGAGGCTCTGGAAGGAGTCGTGGGAGTTGGAGGAACAGGATGTCCAGCTGCCACGGCCGCTGTCAGCCACGGAGTCCAAAGAGGTGTGGTCCGGGGTCAGCTCCTCGGTCGAGGTGGAGGAGGTGAAGGTGGAGGCTCGTGGTACGTATCCTCGAACCAATGACGAGGAACTACTGTAGATTAAAGAGACAGTGAAAACATTAAAGGGTGAAAATTAACTGGATTTACAAATCTAAATCCAAATCTTACAATTTCATCTACATAAAACAACAACATCTATATAGCAACCCACAGACAACCCAAAGAATGAGAAAACTATATTTGGATAGTCAGATTTTTTAAGGAAATAATTACTTTATTACGCAGATGACAATGTGTGCTTTCTGTGTTTATCTAATGAGTGTTTAACCAACTCATTAGATTATTGTGGTCTATGTAAGTGATGAAGACTGTTGTAAATAAATACACCAGCACTAAGCAAGACAGCTTTTTCCACTTTTCATTCAAGTTGTACGTCCCTTTCATGAACCTGTCACACATTTAAATGTGCAGAGATTCTTTTTAGGTATCCGTTAACTCAGTCAGCAATGAAATGTCGAAGAGTCAAAGACACACCATCACGCAGATGAACTGAAATCCTTGATACTAATTAAAATCATGTATGCAAGGAGCCGAATAACCAGGTTTCTCATGTTTCATACGATCACTTCAAAGCCAGGCTAAGATTCAAAACCAGAATACTAATGTACGGTATGTAAACATTCATTAGGATATGTAGATATAGTGTGAGAGTACATGAGGCAAAGACTTGTTAAGAAAAAGAGAAACTGCAAACCTACCCTAAAACTATAAAAGAAGGAAAGTGAAAAGTGTGAAAAGTGTAAAGGTGTAAGGTAAGTTGTACTGAAATGAACTGACAAGGAAGAGAGAGAAGAGGGCAAAGAAGAAGGTTCAATAACTATAAAAAGCTGTTGGCTGGAGGACATGTGGGTCAGAGTCAAAATACCAACAATCGAAAACAGGATGAAGTTCAATGTTACACAGATGATCTTCAACTTTCAACCAAAATGTCGCCAGATAAGTTATTGTACAGATTTTTAAAAAGTTTTTCGTTGTCTAACCTATAAAATACAGTTACTGTAAACGTTCGGCCATCAACGTTAATGCCTCATCTGCACACAAAAAAATGTTTTCCTTCATGATAGAGCAATATGCTTGGCTTTAAAAAAGTTTTTCTCCTCAGCTGCTTTTCATAAAGCAGCAGTTTGATTCACGGACATGGTTTTACTGGACAAACAAGCCACTAAATGAAACTGAGCCATATTTCATAAAACAGGCGGGTGTTATATGGCAAGGCTGCCGAAGTAATATAACATCAGAGAAGCAGACAGATTATTGCGTCCGGTGATATTTTATAGTCTCCACTTTGTGAGGCAGAATGGCCTGATCATGGAGGAACAATAAACAAACAGCAGAAAATAAAAAAGGTGCGTTGTTTACTCGGCCAGATTAAAAAGCCGCCTGCGTGAAAGCCGATACGTTGTTAACTGAGGAGAGGAGGAGAGGGGAGGGCAGTAAATGTGCGACGCTAATAAAAACCTGCCGCGTTTTACGACTTCCTGTTCTCTGAGTTTTAATGAGGAAAGGACATAATTGGAAACCAGCTGGGAGAGGGAATGGAAGAGTGGCTGGAGGTAGCAGACCATGTACGTGTGGTGCCCTTTTGCTCATGTTGATAATGAAGTGTTTGTGTGTGAGCGCATCCTGGTAGTTCAAGGCTTGAGTCATGGCTCGGAAAACAATATTTGCTCTCATACCAATTAATTTTTCGGGGTAGAATATGAGCTAAAAGGGATCTAAATAAACACATTAAAAGGTGTTTGTTTAGAAGACTTAATTTGTACACTGTAAAAAAGAATCTCCATTCTGATAAGTAGTGCAGTTTTTGAATCCTACAACTTCATGTCCTCAAGCTAGTTAAGCCCCATTTGGAGGACAAGATTTATTTCTCCAGAGGAGGTGGGGTGCTTTCATTGTTTGTGCTGAGCTGGTCAGTGATTTTAATCCAATTCGGGGCGGGTAGGTCTATAATTTTCACCTCCACCCTGGTAATAATTACAGAAACAATAACCTACTGTTTTTAAGTGGACTGGCAGGACCTCTTATAATTTAAATTCAGTCCAGAGGGAGGCTTTGCATTTTAGAAGCCTTTTTTATATAGAGTGCTGCACTTACTGTTTCTGGGTTTCATCTGCTCAGTGATAGATAGATAGCTTGTTAATTGAATGTTAACACAGACTGAAGGAAAAATTTGAGACTTTAAGAGAAAGAAAGGTGTCTTGTTACAGGTGATTCTTCTTTGCTGGTCTACCTTTGTATGGCCAAACTGATATTTTTGTTTAATGAGCTACATGTATTTAACAACTGCAGATACTAGTCCCTTTCTTTCTGTAAAAGCATAGCCTAATCGCCATTCAGTATTAAAATGTGTTCTCGTTAGCTCAGTTGTGCCCGCATTGCGATCCCATCTAAATAAGGTTAGTCTTGCGATACCAGACAATTAGAGAGCGAAGCGTTTAGAGACTGGCTTATGAGTTTTTATCCAAATAAAATATCCAGATAGAGCCTGGGAAATGGAATGCATCAAATTTTCCATTGGTTTGCAAACGTCTGCTTACGGACTTTTGTGTTGAGAGTTGACAGCACAGTGAGTGGCTCTGTAGTGAGAGCACAGTTTTTCCTCAAAGCATGAACAGTTCTGAGTTTTACAAAGTGTTCAGTGGGGAAAAACAATATATTTAGACTTCTAGAGGCTACATTGGGTCAACTTTTAGTCTGACTTAAGTATAGAGAATGTGAGGATTTATAGCAGTAATAATCTTTTCCTTTCATTTCTGTGATGCTCTCCTGTCACAGCACTACTTTCACTGTCTGCAGTCTATTCTTATGAACGCAAGTACATGTACAGAGATGATTAGAAACCAGCTTACATATATACATGACCAAGAAATAGTTCCTGGGAGAAATTCAGCTAGGGAAACCAGGTCTCCCCCTTGTTGCCATTTTGTGAAAAACTTTTTGTTGTGAAACTGGAAAAACTCCAAGACAGCACATAGGAAACTGTTTGATGCTCGCTTTTTAACTTAAGTTAATGAACTAAACCAGACAGATTAGATTAAATGAATTGAACTGAAGTTAATTACCTTGTGCTGGGCTGGTTATAATCAACATTTAAGTGTGCGTGTGTTGCTGCTGAACTCTCAGGAACCGCAGCAGCTGTCGTAGTAGTGGATGCAGTAGTACTAGCAGAAGTAGTAGTACAGGTCCTGTTGCTGCTAGTACACCGGTCTTCGAGCCCAGGAGCAGGCACAGAGTCAACTGAACAGATACTGGAGCGGGAGGAGATCTCGCTGTGACTTGAGTCCGACAGGTTGTCTGCTTTACCGGCTGGTAGGAGGGTGTAACCTGGAGCAACATTGAGAACATTTACATTTGAACATGAAGTAAAATACAGATTATAATAATGAAGAAAATGCAAAATGGGGAAGGGACAAGGATGGAAAGTGACAGATGCAACATTAGAAAATAAATGAAAAGATAAAGTAGAGAAAGAAAAATGGCCAGCAGTAAATAGCCTTTTTTTCTAAAAGCACATTCCAGTAGCATGAATGTAGATTATATTACAATTATTTTGAGAAAAACCCTGGCAGTGGTAGTGTGTAGCTCTACCCAACTGGTCATCTTTTCTATCATTTTTTTTAGGCAATGTTGGATAGTCACTGCACTTCAAAATCACCCTGCATCCAGAAGGTGACCAAAAAAATAAGAATCCATACTGATGTGAGAATATGGGGAGACTGAATCTGAAGTTTGTGTTCCCTTTTTAATAGCAAATACTTAAAAATAACACTGTTAATCCAGAAATACTCATCAGTCTCTATGTCATGTACAATACTTTTCATCAACACTTACACAGTACAGCAAATGGACGCTGTGAAGTTAAGGCCGCTTCTAAAATTTGAAGTGAAATGTGAACAGGGCCTCAGAACTGTGTTGAAATGACTGTAAAGGACTGTTTACAGTGTACAACTGTTACAGAGGTCACAGTTTAAACTTCATATACTCAAAAACCTGCTGAACCAAATCATTTCTAACTAACGGATATTTAAAGGAACGTGGCGATACAATTCTGTATGCCGCAGAAGAAAGTCGCATATCAAAACCTACACTTGACACCAACAAAAGGAATGACAAATTCATCTTTTTCTTGTGAAAAGGAATTTCGAAATTGGATCTCAGCGGAAAAATGCTTCATAACGACAAAATATCCTTCATTTTGGGATCAAAACGTTTTGGTTAATAAGTTTTCTGCTTTGACAGTGACATATTCTGCTACATTTGGCTGTTCAGTGACATTGCAACATTATTGCATTATTCCCACGAACAAAGGAGAAATCAGAGAACAAACTGAAATGATTTTCCATTTGTTGTTACTGCCACAAGCAAGATCTATTTTTCTCTTATCTGCTTGGAACGTTTGCTGGGAAAACTCTTTCTCACGTCACCATTTTATGACTCATGGTGGATATGAGACTAACTCTTGCTTTAGTGCTTCCAAAACAAAATGTAGTGCTATCACTTTAACAGGCTATCCTTTGTGATGGATTCTCAATTAATGTAATTTATCATCAACCTCTGACAGAAATTCTCACTGAAATACAACTAACTTAATTTTTTCTTTCATTTTATCTCCAATTCCTTGTTTTTACTCGGCAAATAATCAGCTATCTCTGTCAGACAGTCTTTCTCCTGGTGTGTCTGTCCCTGCAGAGCCAAAGGAAGGGGTTTGGGCTCGCCGACCTCCTGGCTCTCTTCTCTGCCTGTCCTTGTCTCATATCCTGAGGTGAGGGGGGCACAGCCTTCCCCATTCCCTCCCCACTGTTCAGATGTGGCCTGACTGCAATCGGCCTCTCCCTGGACTGACTCCTTTCCCTCAGTATCCTGAATGGTGACAGCAGTCTCGTCCTGATGGGGGACTCTGGAAGTTTGGGTCTCATTGACTGGGGCTGGGAGAGAGGTGACAGAGTCATGGGTGCCAATCCTGGTAGACTGGGAGGAGACCCAGTGTGGGTCATGGGGTGCACCACACGCATACCTGTCCTTCCTGCTCTAACCCTCTGTGACATTAGCCCTGAATCTACCTGTGCACCCTGGTCTTTCTGCTGCCTGGATCTCCCTCTCTGAACTTCCTCCGTCTCCTCTTTTTCCTTTTTCACTTCACTTCCTTTCTCCTCCTCCTCCTCAGTCTGATTCTCTCTCTCCCTGCTACTCTCTCGGCTGTGCTGCCTGGTCATCAGTAGGATTCTTTTGTGGAGGAGAGCCCCACCTATGCCGTAGCTGCGCAGGCTGACACTGCCGGCCTTTGTGCTGGCATCGCTGGTCAGTGACGACGAAGATCCCGACAAGTTCATCTGGCTGGAGTTCTGGGACTTGGCCACGCCTCCCACTGAAAAGAAAGGGATTTTTATTTATATAACTTATGCTGGGCATTGTCTGGCAATCTTATTTAAACAAAAAGATGACTGGAGATTTAAGTCACAGGGTGCCTTCAGGACAAAGCGACTACCCCAGTTATTATTTATAGCAAAAAATATGCAATCCTAAAAGCAGTTAAGGAAGGAAAAGTGTAAATTGACCATAGTTAACTTCTACTTTACATGTATAAGTATTCACCCCAGATGTGGTTTCTGAATAACTCAACACTGCTTGGAAGTGACTGTTTCCCTAGATCTACTCTGTGGCTCCTCCTCATGTAACCTTCCTTGGATAGAAGCATACAGGGTGAAAAGCACGGTTTCTGGAGCACACCTTTGCGCGGGGAGCCCTGCGGCGACACTGTGGGGCTGGAGTGAAGGGAGGAAATGGTGGAGACGGTGTCATCAGATGGTCTCTTGGTGCTCCACTCCTCTGATGAGTTCATTGGAGGTTTCTTCACCACCTGGGGAGAGTTGGAGTCTGGAGAAGAAAAACAAGAGAGAAAAGGGTTACAGAAAAGTAGATTATCCTGGGAGTCTGTTATACATCTTTAGTAATACAGAATTGGGAAATATATGTTTGAAGTTGACACAATTTAAATGAAATTCTAAACAAAATGAAGTAAAAAGTAATCTAAAAATGAAATCTGAATAAATAAGTATAATGATGTTATACAGTATAATACAGGTTTACTGACTAGGTGTGCCTATGTCCTTGGCAGTGCTCTTCTTTCGTAGAGGGTTCAGTGGGACCTGGACCTGAAGGACTTGTGACACCCTGTTTTGTGTTTTCCCCGAGGGCAGAGCTGACCGCAGAGACACTGGAGACATGTCCGACTTGGTGGATCGTCTCTCGCTCAAGTTTTTAGACACTACAACCACAAGTAGAAGAATCATCAAAACATCTTCCATTTTGAATGTTCTGAAGAAGTTCAGTTTAACTATTCAGTGTGACATATGTTAGTAGTAATACTTCTCTCAAGTAGATACACAGAACAAATATTACAATAATATAATAAAAGACAGTGAGCTTTACTTTTATGTATACCAGAACTGAGAAACCTCTCAAGATCTACCTGAATTTGATTTTTAAAATTACATCACAGGTTTTTCACAGACCTAGACAGAAACCATACAGTAGATCTGTCTTGCCGTCATAAAATGCAAGATTATGACATTCAAAACTGATAAAAGTATCATACTTAAACATACTGCTATTTCTTGACAATGTCACAGTAATAATATGATGAAGGATTGGATTAATATTGTGGCCAAATATTTCTCTGACTGCTGTGATGAACCAATTACGCACTGTTATGCAGTGATACAGTTCAGATGAGCCAAAAAAGGAATTTTAGCACAATGACTCAGGCTCAATTTAAAAAAATTACACATTGAGGTTATGCTTAACCGCTAAGAAAACATGATATAGCATTGTGTGTTTGGATGATACAATACATGCTGCACTATATATGTACTGATTGATCAAGTGATCCCTGTTATTTTCTGCAGGACAGCTGCAAATACACTAGGTGGCAGTGAAAGCCAATAATACAAATGGATATTGTATATAGTACAGTATATATTGTCAAATCAGTTATCATCTGCTGATATTATAGATCTCAAGATTAAATAAATAAAATTTTCTACAGTTACCAACATAAAAAAGTACATACAAAATATGTAGAACAATGCTTTCAATAATTCCAACTGATGTACTTTTTATTTTATTTTTTACTGTTTTTACTCTCTATCAGGTACAGGGTCAATCTACTGACATAGAAATATATATTTCAGGCTCATCTACATTTACTTATGCCTCAGAGAGTATATAAACATTTAAGGCAATGATGAAAAAGTAGTCTCAGTTTCAGTGTTACTCACAGGTGCTGTAGGATGGCTCACACTGCAGGGACATGATTTGGTGTTTCTCCTCATCTGACTCCACCGTCAGGTTGGACAGGTACTGTTTCACCTTTCTGGCCATCTGAGCGTCTTCGTACAGCTTCTTGGCGTTGAGAAGCGAGCTGCGGCGTACTCGCTTCTTATGGGCGCCGCCCTGCACATCCAGCATGTTGGAGTTTGTGCTGCCCTGACTCAAAGACCTAATGAGGGAGAGGGGAGAGAAGGAAGGAAAAGGAGGAGGATAAAAAATGACAGAATAAGAGGAGATGAGAGGAAGAAAATGAAGAAGGAGAAGAAAGATAAGAGATGAAGAAAACAGTAAGAGATGGAGAAGATGAGGAGGGAATTTTAAGAGGTGAGAGGAAGAGATAAAATGTTGATGGATGAGCAGAAGATGAAAGATTGACAAAGATGAAGTAGAGGATAAAGGGAGATAAATGAAGATGATAAGACAGGAACAGAAGAAATGCACGTGAAAGTCGAAAGACAGAAAACAAAAAGGCAGATTGAACGAGGGAAGGAAAGAATGGTAAACAACATCAGTCCAATCACCAATAAAACAGGCACAACTACCTACACCAAATACCTCTTCTACTATAAAATCTGTACATCTGTCTTTGTGTTGGAGCATAGCATTTTAAAACAGGACCATGCAACTGGGAGGGAGGCAGTTCTCGCTGGTGTGCCATGCTATCACAGTACAGAACAGCAGAACATTCTGTCAGATGGAGGCAAAAAGGGTTAGGAAACAAAAGATGCACAAGATTCGATATGGGGAATATTATGCCAGGATGCAGATATGAAAAAACACCAAACCTGAGTCAAATAGTATCTGTTAATATTTGCTTTATTTTGTCAGGTCAAGTTGAAACTTTAAACCTTGAGGTTTTAAGCCAGTGTGGACGAGAAGTCTTCAAACTGCTCTGAAAAAACTAAAACCTGAACATCTACAGTTCCATTGTGAATGGGCAAATTCCATCTGCTGATGGGGATCATTTGATATGATCCAAAGCCCCTGAACAGATACTAAATGGGCCTTGAGGTTAAATTGTTTTGCTTTTTAAATTTGATTTAATTATCAATTATACATCATATTATGTGCAATCACTCTGGGACTTACTTATTAACCAACTTATTAACCAGCTTATTAACTGTGAAGTTGAGTTGTCTTATGTTCTCCTTCTTGGCCCAAGAAAAGACACCTTTCTTTAACACCACAACAATCACTATGTGAATGTGTTTAGAACCTCTTGGTCAAAACAAATGCTACATATCATTTTAAGCTACTATATGACTCAAACATACAATCTTATGAACAGGGCAAACAATTAATGGGTCAATGATGGACTTCAGAGTGGTTCAGGTGAATGGGCACTGCAAATGGAAGGGTTAATCACAGACAAGCCCAGGCAGACACGCATGTACACTCAAGGGGGGGGGGCATGCAGAGCTTAGGGTGGTGGGGATGCAGGGTGGATTTAATTTCTGCTGGTCCAGACTGAAACAGGATGAAACCGGTACCAGGACAAACTTACCCTAAACTCTTCCACCTCTTCTTCCTGCAAGCAAGAGGCGTGAAGATTGAAGCGTGACTTAAAGACAAGTTCAGGGGTTGGGGTGGACAAGACTATGTAGAGGTCATGCCACAACAAACAAACAGGACATGATTGGAGATGGGAGGACACCAGACATATGACATCTCCCCATATCAACCTAAAGAGTATGTGTTATGGCCTTGTGCATCACACACTCAGGAAAACAAGTTGTTGTGTCACCTTTTTGGGGTTTTTGAAAAATATTTGTCACATACGATACAATGTCAATACAAGATTTTTAAAAGAAAAGTCTTGAAGTCGTGTAAAATATCATCTCTGACATCTTGAGTTTGTAGTATGAAGGGAGTGCCTGCAGGGGGCAGTCATGCACTGCAGCAGTGACAGACTGTGATAGCACACACAAATTGAGTGGTACAAACTACACACTGCGGTTGGTATCAATTCTACCTCACTTCCAGTCAATCCATGCTTTGTGTCCTCGCACCGTTACATTCCAGCAAAGGGATGCAATCGAACCAACAAGAGCCATGAACTGGACAAGAAGTGAATGGGAATGGATTAAACCAGACCTTGAGTGTGTGCCTGATCCTGTCAGTGAAGGATCCAGGTTGGCTGGTGGAGGTATGGTGCACAGTGGTTCCCTTTTTGCTTCTATTTGTAATCTTCTGCAGTCTTTTCTAAACCCTGTAATCTACTTTGCTGTACTGCACTCTGCTTTGTATTCCTCTTTCTGAGAAGTGACAGTTTTGAGTATGGCTGACGGAAAAGAGGAAGAGTCAGTTTCAAAAATACTCATATTTGAAGGGAGTTGATGATTTGTTATCACTTACTAAACTGAAACAAATGTACATATTTGTTCACAGTATATTAATTGAAGACTGTCTCACTATGCAACTTACCTGGTCATTGATGATGATTTCTGAGCCACAAAATCTACCTCAGGCTCCCAATAACAATATATTTTCTTTAATAAAAGCTACAAAATGTACATTTTCATGATATTAGCCTCTAAAGTTCTCAGTTTTCCTGGCTTTTTTGGATGTGACACTTTTGTGATATAGCTAATTAAGCAAATTATAGCCCCCACACAAAGGTTTTAAGTGACCCGAATCTGTGAAACTAGCCCCAACAGCATCAAGTCAAAGCAAAATTGGTCTAAAATCTTGAGAATAAAAGGTTTTGCGGACTCTTGGTATCAAAAACAACCAACCTCTGTCTGAACATGAGGGCAGGGTCCATGTTGGCTGAGGTCAACCGCACCACGTGTCTAATCTCCTTGGCGATCATCCTTAGCTTCTCGAAGTTCACAAGACCATCTACACTGGAGTCATTGCCTGAGAGGACACACACACACACACACACACACACACACACAAACAGTGAGTGTGAAGTCAGCTGTCAAAATTATAAAGGAGATAAATGATTCATATTTTGTCACATTTGCAAGATGCAATTTGCAACAATATTTCTAAGTCAAATCTTCAAAGTAAAAATCTCCTTGTTCTGGTTATCTTGTCAATCTTCTAGGAGATCAAAGTGGTTTCTTTCATATTGAGTCATGTTAGGCCACTTGAGAATTTTTAGCAACTTGCACAATTAGGGAAACTTTCTTTTTAATTCCTAACATGGCCATACATTTAAGAGAAAACCTTTAAGGAGAAGTCAGTTTGGGTAGTTTTGACCTGACACTATGTGAGATAGGGAAGCCTATAGCAGAAGTAAACCTAAGTGAGACTGAAAATGACCTTCCACACAACACAGGGGAAGTAGGGGACATCAAATATACAGAAGAGCGTTTCAAGTTTCAGAGATGGCCTCAGTTTTTTAGTTTATATACAATTAAAGGAAATGTAGCAACACATGGCACATAAAAAGAAAGTCTGGGCTTTCCACAAAGGTACCTTCATGTAAGAAGGTGAGGTCCTTCTTGACCACTGGGAAAAGTGGGATGATGGGTGGTTGCATGCTCTGGCTGCTTAGGATGTTGCGGTACTTGGCCATGTTCCTGGACGGGTCGAAGACGTCCTGCAGGTCTCCAAACAGCTTCTCGTACTTGCTGGGCAACTTTTCCCAAGAGCTCCGCAGCCGAGCCACCGGTGCCAAGTTCAGGCCGCTATGTGAGGGAGGAAAGAGGTGTAAGGAGGGCAGGAGAAGGGAAGGGGAGAGGCATAGATAAATAGGTTATGGTGGGAAGAAGGGAGGAGGAGGATAGAGGTAGACATTTTGGGAAAAGAGGGTGCAGGAGAAAAAAGTGAAGTATAAAAGTTAAAACTTTACTTTTTTGTAGTGTGTGTGTTCAATACATACATCCCAATCAAACCCCATAATGGCATTTGCTTAATTACCACTTTTCGAGCTAACCATCTTTAGTTAGCGAGGTTTCCATTTTCCAGAGCAGAAGACCCCTTGAGGCAATGTCATCTCAGAGCAAACTCATTTAGACAGCTGATAATTATGACTGGCACAGCATTTATTTCTACTCCCCTCTTTCATTATCTTTCCAGTTCCTGTCCGTTTCTCTTTCGCTCATCAACTGTGTCCATCCCTCCTCTACCTTTCTCATCTTCTCTGTTGGCAGGTATATTTTTGTTTTATTCATTTCCAAAACCCTATTCTCGGTTCTCTCTTTATTTCTCAGGTCATCACATCTACCACTTAACCTTTTCCTTTTTTTTTTAAACAACTCACCGCATACTCAAATAATCCCATATCTCCAGCATAAATGAGGTTAGTGGAGGTGATTTCAAGTGAGCCGAGCGGGGTGTGACCACAATAAAACGCTACGGGAAACCCTGCACGTTATCTTTCATATGCACACACCCACACAGCAGCAATGCCCCTGTCACCGGGCAGGTTATGCATCAGAGAGCCATATGTGCAAAGACACCATGCTGTGAGGAGGAGTGTAAAGGGACATGGAGGTCAGGCACTTCTGTTTTCAAGTGCCTTTTACAGCAGTGAGCAGACGATCACCATACTGCTCAGCTCCTTAAACTGTAAATCCAGATCTAAAGTGGACTCAAGATGACAGCTTAGTGTGAGTGAAAGTGGATCCTTTTAAGAAAAAAAGTCAAGATGATTTTGTTTTACAGAAAATGCAATCACTTCAATTAATCAACATATTACATCTACAATGATAGCTACTGCAGAACTGAATCCTAATTCATTCATACTTAATTGTATGCTGCAGCAACATTGCAGAAAATATCCTTCTTGATTATTTTTATACTGCAGATTGAAAAGAGCACACTGCAAAACAAATGTGTCTAAACAACCTATTAACCAAGCTAGGCTACAGAGAGAACATGACGTGTTGTTTTTGAATAATTACTCTTGGGACTGGGACACTGGTGCAGCAGTAAATGAGTAAACATGGAGCAAGAAGTAGGAGGTGTCGAGTGGCATCATCTTCAGGTCCCATTGACACAGTGAAGCCACAATGATGCTACTGTATGTATAAAAAAATAATTAGTTTAGCTTAATCATAGTCAGGATGCACAGCAGAAGCTTAATAGCTGAGGTCATCCTCTGTTGTCTCTGCTCTCATTAAAAGGCCCTACCATCTTTTATTTTAGCATTCTCAAGTTCTACTATTTCTTATTGGTGTGAGTATTTTATCTTTTTAATTTCTTAGAAAAATCTTGTAATAACAGTTTGAGATCAATAAGAAACAGCTGTAGGACTTGGCAATCTGCTTTCAGATTTGATATTGCCAAAGACAGAGAAGACTGTACAAAAGCGGTGTCATCCGCATAAAAAATTAACCTAGGATGTTTTAGTGATGATTAAATATAGGGGAAACAGAAGTGGTCCTGGAATAAAACATTTAAGGTTATGAAACAGGGAAAGTGGGCTACTGCCGCAGGGCCGGTACCAGTATTGGGTCCAATACACTTTACAAGCTGTAATGGTATTAAGTTCTCATATCAGTACTTGGTATAAAAAAAAAGTGATTTCGGTGCATCCTTACTAAAAATGCTTTCACACAAATACAGATAAATACGGTAACTAAGTAAATCTTCTCCTGCATAAATACGCATATATACAACAAAAAAAATACACATACACAAATTCACAACTGCCTGTTTAGACACAAACACACTTGCACATGATGAATAAACATGTATGAAGATATTGGTGGGTTCAATCACAATCACGTTCCCAGGTCCATCCCTAAAACAGAATACTACCAGCACTAGCATGCCTCTCCTCTAATGTGGGTTTTACCTCTTATAACAGGGCCACAGTACACATCTTCAGTCATCTGAGTCATCAGCCAAAACCACAGAGACCAGGGGGAATTAACAACAGCAACAAACAATAAGTGTAGCCTTTGCTATGAGACTCTTGAGAAGCTGTAAGGTTGCTGAGGCAGAGTCTGTGTGGTTTGGGAGAATCAGGGCTGATTCAGTGAACTAGAAGAGGAGGGGGGAGGGGAGGCAGGCTCTCGTGAGGATATGGGGAAAGAGACAAGAGGCCAAAGCTCATGTGGCAAAAAAGCTGTCAGTGGAGACAGAGTAAATGCTAGCAGTCCTCAGAACAGTAATCCTATACTACGACTAAGGCAAAAATGAGAAAAATGATGAAACAATGTGTCACCACACTTAATTCAGGAAGCCAATATACACACGAACTCTTTCTACACCAAGCCCACCTGATAATAGCGAACATGGAGTTGAAGTTCTTGCACTCTCTGCAGTGCAGGGCGATCTTGATGAAGTGTTTGATGGTCTTCATCCTCTTCAGGGCGTTGGGCTCCTTAAGGATCTCTGTGGCGACCCAGAAGGTCTCCTGGTTTATCACCTCCTCAAACTGTTTGAGATTACCACTTCCGATTGAGGAGTCTAGTTTAAACAAGTCATCCACGTACCTGGGAACCATTAAAATTGAAAACATTTAAATGTGTATCAACATCCTGTGCTGCTTAATATACCACCAGCAGTTTAATTTCCTAATTATTATCTGATCTGTTTTAATATCTTTTTATCTGTAAAGCATTTTATGAAGTTAGTTTTTTGAAAATTATTAAGTTATTACGGTTAAAAAAATGTTACACATCTACATACTCTGTGGACTCAATGTTCCTGAAGAGCTCAAAGTCTCTCATAGAGAGCTGGGCAGCAACCTCCATGGTGCTGAGCTGGAGCAGAGAGATCTGACTCTCTCTTAGGAGATCCTGGGCATCCTCGTCCGAACACAACGTCTCCGTCTCCATGTTGTTCTTCAAGTAGTATCTACAGTGAGGAGAATAGAAGGAAAGAGGATGAGATGCAATAGTAAGATTAGAGTTGGGGCAAGTTAAAAAAATCGTTCCTTGACATTTGAAAACCACAATCTAATGCAATGAAGATGTTAAGAAACAAAATTTCTGCTATTTTCCTATGAAGTTAAGTAAAATACTTTGAAAGTGATGTCATCTCTGTATTTTTAGAGCAGTAGCTACTAGGTCTGCAGTATCCTCAGATGCTTTAATATAGGCTGCAGAAACAGACAGGTGGGTGGACAGAATCTGGTTTTTCAGCCAGCAGTAACTTTCGACACATTAAAAAAAAACCCAGATAAATCCCTTGAATGTTCCTCTCATTCACATTTCATCTTAAAGGGGACACCTTTTCTGTCTCCAATTCAAGATTAGTTTGAGGAAAGGGAATAAATACTCTGATTGTATTGATAGATTACGGACATATTTTACCTTGGGGCAAAGAAGGGGAAAGACAGAGTGAAAGAGAAGAGCAGGGAACTCAGCAAAAATAAGGTAAGAATGATGACACGTGCATGAGTGAGAGGAAAAACAGAGCCATCTCTCTTTAGGCCTGATCTCCAACAGTTTTCTGGGAGATCTTCCAGCAGCAGGCCATCTCTCTTACCCCGTTATGTGCTTCTATGTTTATAAATCTAAAACACCCACACCCCACCTCTACTCTAATGGAGCTGTAATGTGGTCATCTAGGAATGCAGCGCCGTAGTGCACTGTAGACCTACAGCCCTCAGGGGCAAAGTATTGGCATGGTTGTGCCTCGAAATGGCTCTCTGTTACACTGTCAGAAGAGCTGGAGAGAAGAGCAACTAAAGAGAGGAGATGTGAGGATGTGAGGTGAGAAGATCAAGCTGAATTTTATGTGTAGGATAAAGCACAATACATTTTTTACATTTGAGAGCTTAAAAAACACCCGAAATATATATATATATATATATATATATATATATATATTTTTTTTTTTTTTAAATAGATTATAGATTTAGATTTGAGACTTGAGATTTGATTTGAGGTCTTTCTAAAAACATGTAAAGACACTTAACTAGGATATGTTGAGAAGAACGGAGAAGAAAGAGAGGAGAGAAGAGAGCAGGAAAGAATTGGAGAGGAGAGGAGAATAAAGAAGACGAGAGGAGAGAAGAAGCGGAAGAAGGAGATGAGAGTGGGTAATCATTTAATGGTCCAATTTTCTCATGTAAATTAAAATGATATCAATAACCTGTCTCATTAAACAAAAAAATTTAAATAAACACTATCTTCTGGATATGTAGAGGAAACTAAATTAATAATGGACAAAGTGGTGCTAAATAGAACTGGGCGAGGGGAAGCTTCTGGAACCAAGCCAGTGTAAATGGCCACTGGTTGTTTTTATATATTTTGGCGGTGTGAACAAGGCTTGCTATTGGCTCGGCCTTTCCCCCCGTTACACCTTCTGTCAATCATCAGCTGCAGACAGAGAGCAACAGAAGAGGTGGGATACAGAGAAAGAGAAGCATATCTTTGGTTACTGCTCCTAAAAAAATACTGCAAACTCTACTGTATACATACTATTGTATATACATCCTGCTGACACTGCGCCAAGTATATGTATACATGTAAAAAAGATGACAAACATGACAGTGGATTGTCAATGAGTCCGTAATATACCATACCACTACCATAGGATACATATAAAAAAACAGCAGAGTAAAAGGTACATTATTAGAGAGAGAAGCTATCTATAGATAGTTGCATGTTCATACCATACAACAGTTAAACCAATCCTTTTTACTACCAATATCTCACAGTAAGACATTTTTTTCCTATGCAGCTCAGCCATCCATCAAAAAACGAAGGGAAGGTGTGGACCATGAGTGTCCTCTAGATGAGTGAGTGTGTCTGTCTATACAGGTTTGAGACTTTTTGTGTGTAGATGCATGCATATAGAATCCATAAATACAAATATGTATGCTTGTGTAAACACAGTATTGTGCGTATAGTATTTTGCACAAATCTTATTTGCGTGTCTATACTAGATAGATGCATGACTTGTATAGGAAGGTGACTGCCTGTATCTATATCTTTCTGCGTGTCCGTGTGTGCATGCAAGTATGTGTATGAATAATTCCAGACATGCCATGCTGTCTGCTGAGGCCTCCGCCCCTGACAGAGGATGAAATATTCATGCTAACCTAGTTGGGAGGGGACTGATGAGGGACCACAGGAGACCAGGAGAGAGGGAGAAAAGTGTGAAAAACTGACGGAGGAGCCGTTTTAAAGCAGACTTTATGGCTGCACTCCAATTATCCTTCATGTCCTACAAACTTTCATCATAAAAAGGGAATGTGTCTGGCATCATGAAGACGTGTGATGTGCCACAAACTAAAAAAAAACAAACAAACATACTGGCAATGGTGTTTTTTGGTGCAAAGGAAACACACACACATCACATGCAATTCACTGTGTGCTGTAAACTGTTGTTTTTGTTTTGTTTTTTTTAAATGGGACAAACTGCAGCTTGTCTTCTGTTTCAAGTAACAAATAAAAATGTTTCCCAGCCCGTTTATGGGGCAACACCACTTGATTTATTCATTCCACTGAACTAGGACAGTGGTTCTGAATCCTGTTCGTCTGCACCTGGAGCCCTGCTGGTTTTGAACTGATTTACACCTCAAGAATGCTAAGTGAATTAACAACTCCACAGAATAGTATCGGCTCCACCATCTGCATGTTTAAGTGTCCTTGGGCAAGATACTGAACCCCAAATTGCTCCCGATGCTGTGCCATCAGTGTGTGAGTGTGTGCGAATGGGATTAATTAGTTTCTAATGAGCAGTTGCACCTTGCTGGGCAGCCTCTGCCATCAGTGGGTGAATGTGTGTGAATGGGTGAATGTGACATGTAGTGTAAAGCGCTTTGTGTGGTCGGAAGACTAAAAAAGGCGCTATATATAGATGCAGTCCATTTACAATTTACCGTTTACCCTGTATCCCTGGAAAAGGATTGAGAACCACTCCTCTAGGAGAATTTTAATCAATATATATGCAATGTACATGATCAACATTCTAGAAGAGCTAAGCTCAAGCTGTTGTATGAGTATGAAGTCTGACCCACTGTGTTAGTCGTGATTTGGGAAAAATGTGGTATTGGATTAAATTCTTCTTCAGTACAGGGCAAGAAATCTATTTACAGAATAAAGCTCAAAGTAGCTGCACAAAATACTGAGCACTGTGTGGTCCTGTGTTAGTTGACTCAACCCAGAAATAATTTTAAAAAGAACAGGAAGGAAGGAAGGAAGGAAAATCTCCTATGTCCCAGGATTGTGGGCTTTGAATCCAAGCACAGTGGGTCATGACTTCAGTCATTCAAGCCTTCAACTAGCCATAGGTCTATATAAATTCTCAAATTCTCTGCTCCACTTCCACTTCTTTTTGTCCAAGATTCCCACTGTGGTAAATAAGTCCATGCCTTTTTCCAGGACCAATATGCTTCCCTGACCATGAAATATTGTTGCTTCCTGGTTTATTAATTCTTGTGTGCTGCTTTGTGAACCTTAAGCTTCAGACAGAATCACTCTAATGCTCACCACATTCAGGCCAAGGCATGACACCAGTGTCATTCTTGTGTTTCTTACCTGCCGTTGAGCTGAATCCGATCAGCCAGTTTAGAGAGCTGGTCGGGCAGACGGCGCTGTTTTATGACTCCCTCTGGGCTAACTGATACCTCGCAAAGGGAGTAGGTCTCGGGTGCTGCGATGAGTCCGAACTCATTGACAGTGTGGGCGACCACATCCTTAGCGGTAGTGTCCTTACTGATGATGATGTAGCAGCTCTGCTGGTCTGCCTTGAACACCCGAATCACCTGGTCTGGGATGTCTGAAAATGGAAGAGTAAGAAAAGAGGAGTGCTGTCAGTGACTAATTACTGTGATGGTTACAGTATGTGGAGGCCAATACTATAAGAAATGCCGATAATGCAGTAAAACTAAATGTAATAAAGTCTTCAATATAATAAACAGTGATCTAAGTGCAGCTTTGCAAGTTTTGGCATTTATCTTTCTCTTGAGTAATGTACCAATAATGTGAACATTATGAAATGAGGGCAGGAATGCTATAAGGTTATGGTTTCTATATTTTATTTTCATTACATTATTGAGTGTTTCGGGTGACAAGACCTACATCGTCTACTCTAAACAGATTTGCTGAGCTGACAACTCTCCTGCCAAAACGTCTTTGGTGTAAAACCAAATGGGCAAAGGGTCAAATACACAACAGTTTCTGCCGTTATAATAACCTACAATGAATATTTAACAATGGCATTTCTGCATTATCCTACTGTTGAGCCAAATCACAACACTGTTTCATCTTCTTTCCAGCATGGCTGTTATATACATTTCCAATGGACTTGCTTGAAGTTACTACACATGGCTGCAAGGATACGCTTACATTTAGTTTAATAACATTATTCACACTTTTTATGTTAGAGGCAGCTATGTTATAGGTCTCTGGTATAGGTGGATACATAAATGTTCACAAAAACAAACAGGCTGTACTGTTTCTAACACTGCATCAAAAACAAATGTTGTTAATGACTTAGGGAGATATGGGTACACATGACATGATCAAAGACATCACAGGTCTTTTTTCACAGTAAACATGTACACTACAGGCGTTTTGAGCCTCACACAAGGCTAAAGCAAGATAAAGAAACAAGGACACATGCAGCTAGAAAGGACAAAGTGCCAAGAGCTGGGTGACAATGGTAGACGCAGCAGAAACCACACACGTTACATGCAATTATGTTCTCAGTGACAATCCACGCATTATCATCTCTCATTTTCTTTTAGTTATCTGACCTGGACATACTTGTTTCTAATAATTACATTTAAATTAGAAGTTAAAATCTATTCATGTCATCTTTTCCACATAAAATTATAGGTAAACCTATTTTGAAGTAAAACAAAAGCTATGAACCTTACATCAGAAAAAAGAAAAATCAAAACACACTTTCATCATTCAATAATTAATCATTTAAACTTAAATCATTTACTGAGCCACATTATGTTAAGTGCCATTTAAAAGCTAGGAATGCAAAATTGAATTATTCATTTGAATAACAAACAATAAAACAGCATCATGTCCCAACATTACTTTGTTTTCTCATGTCAGGTGACATAAAGTGTTATTGTTTACTTGATTTAAGACAATATTCAAAAGTAAGAGGCCAAAATAAAAGCTACAGTTTCCTGGGGCAGCTGATGCTGGAGCAGCTGCACGTGACTCACACGATGTGTGTTAAATAATAGAAATGTTCCCCCTGAGTGAAATACTGCATTAAAGATCCCTGTGTTTGAGTAAGGAAGAGGGTACGGCCCATTAGCCACAGGCAGCCAAAGAGCTCAATCACATAAACTGAGAATGGAGGGAGATCACGAAGAGATAATCTAGAAAAAAGGTGAAAGGTCTATTTGACTGATGAGTTTGTTCAAAAGCACGAACATGCGCGCACACACACACACCTGCTACCTCCTGTTTACCAAGCAGAAAAGGGTTAAGTGTGCTCAGACACAAAGTCATTACCTTCACCTTTATTAGCAAACAGATCTCTGAATTGTCTGTGACTGTGTGTGTGTGTGTGTGTGTGTGTGTGTGTGTGTGTGTGTGTGTGTGTGTGTGTTTAGATGACAATAGCTGGGGCAGCTTTATTATCATCATCATTATAGCAGCAGGAGCAGCAGCACAATAAGCAGAAGCAAATTGCTGAAGGTAAAGCCAATAACAATAACGTTAAGAGTGAATGCTGATAATCAATCACCTCTGCTTGTTTAAAGAGCCTGTTGGTGTGTTTGACTGTGTGTGCATGATTCATTGTACTTTCAATATCTGTGATATATAAATTAGGATTTTCTTTAGGTAAGTAGCATCAGTCTGGATGTATCTGTGTGTATACACATTGCTATTGCTTTCTGTTTCTTTTCTGCATTCTATTTTTACAGGAATGTATTCATGCATTCTCTTTTTTCTATTCATATACATGCACCCACATGTTTTTTTTCTATTCTGTATTTCCTACTGGTCGACTCTTTACATATACTGTACATTTATATGTGTACCTTGAATGCATATTTTTAGTATTTCACCAACTTATTTCTTGATTTAAATGCAAGCATCCAGAGGTTTTCCCAATTTGTATATAATGTGTGACTTTTACTTCTGGAATGTGTACATATTCATGTTTTAATGTTTGAGGCCAGTCTTGGTGATGGATGACCTCTCTATTGACTGTGAGCTTATTGATTTAAATCACATGACATACACTTTTATCCAGAAGAAGACAATATATGTGCAGAAACATTTATTCTTAGAATCAGAAAATTCAAAAATGGCATCATAGGACTATGTTTGTGGCTCCCTCCATGTTTCCTGTGTTGCTGCTGTAGCAGAGCTCCTCTCTGTTTATGTGCAGCAGGGTGTTGAGGGTGGGCTGAGTGGAAGCTAAATGCTTTGTGTCTCATTAGCTGTGATTTGTGATTAGAGTGTGGGAAGCTCTCGGCTAAATAGCTGGCTATCATATCCGGGGCACTTAATCATATTTAAACCTCTGGACTAGCTGCGACCCGACCTGCACACAGGAGGACAATCGTTGCCTGTCCAGCCAAACATCCAATCAATTATCATCTTTAATAAGGTATCATTCATTTTCCTCAACACTAGAGAATTTATTCATGGACTGAAGCCAAAGAGGATTTCTACGCGGGAAATCTTCTTGGGTTTTTGCAACCACAGCACTATGAGAGGCTACACACTTTCCACAAGCCTCAGTCTCCTCCTCACTCTTCTTTCTACTGTTTGCCAGAGCCTTTCCCAGTCACTCTATCATACAGTTGGAAGACAGAAATCACACGAGAAAGCACAGAGAGCAAAAGATAGCAGGGCATGATGGCTTGGGGCTCTGAAAGAAGAGTGGAGTAGAGTGGCTGGGGTTAAACACCATGGCTCTAATTAATAAATAGAAACGAAAAGAAATGTCTCAAGTATGACATACTTGTTGGGAAATGATGTTAAAGGCTGGTGTTACTTTGGTATTTTCATTATTATCACCAATACCTCTAAAGAGACGCAAACCACCAATTAATCTATCCTACTGACTCAAGTATTGTCTCTCTAACCAAAGCTTGACACTACTTGTGATGTGATAAAAGTGAGTTTTTGTCTAAAAACTATTTAGAAAAACACAATAATATGTGCTTCCTTTTTTCTGTCTCAGTGGCTGGAGGGACGTATAAATGCTGTGTTTGGTCAACAGTAACCTGCAGGCTCTTGTACCTGAAGCAGGGGAATGAGAGACAAAGTAAAAAAAACACTTGAGCTGTAGCTTATCATGTGTTGTCTGGACCGAAGTGACATTTGCAGGTATGTGTGCATGCCGTTCAATGCGCTGCAGCTGAGCATGTAGCCTGCAAACTGATATTAGCGGTGTGCTTTTCCCCGGTGAATGTTTGTTTGGTTGCTCGTTCACCAAGTTAATGTGTCCTTACTCTGATACTCATAGTTTCACAAGGATAGATAACAAGTGGGAGAAGTATAAAATACAATACAAGGCCCAAACCCAGAGCCTGAAGGATGCAGTTCATGGATGCAGAGATGCAAGGATGGAAGGTGGAAAATAAGTTAATGGATTAAAGAAAGAAAAAGTCAAGATGGAGGGGACATTTGGGAGGAATATTTACTGAAGCACAATCAAACAGTGGCATTGAAGTTATGTATACTTACAGTACAGTCCCAGGGCTTGGCAAGCAGAGAGGAAAAAGAGAAAACACAGTGAATATGAGAGGAAGAGAGAGTGTGAGAGTGCACAAAGAGATTTAGAGGTTGGAAACATCATGACAGAAGGGAAAAAGGAGGGAACACCAGTGGAGTTTCTAGTGTAGCCTTAATCTGTTCATGTGAGACCAGAAGGGGCCGAGTATGACTCATCATGTCGACACTAGAACATCTGTTTAAAATCACAGCAAGAGAGACGCAGGAGGAGAGGGAGAGGACAAGAGGGACAGAAGCAGAGGAAAATAAGAGAGACAAAAGACAATGAAGGATCTGAGAGTATAACTTCACCCAGAGCCAAACATATGCTTGCTTGTCTTTGATTTATATGTTTATTCTAACACATTCTTTTTTCTCTTTTGTAGGTTTGCACTTTAAGCATTTTATAACCTATGTTTTAAAAAGAAACTATTTTAATTACTCGCTTTTACTAATACTGTATAATAAAGTAAGACTAGGTCCAGAACCCTTCATTTAACCAGGAAGTTTACTAAAGCCTCTTTAAGAATAAAAATCCTAACTAGGATAAGCAGCGATAACAAGCAGTTACAGGCAACATGAGACATGCCTATGAAATCAGATTACATGTGATTATAAAATCTAAATGATTTCCTCCTAAAAAAAACCTGTGTGGCACCTTAAAACGACCCACGAGCTGCCTAAAACCATAAATAAAATGACTATGACCAATCAAACTAACAAATTAAACAACATTTTCAAATACCCCAAAGCCATGTTGCTCATACTTCCAGTATGGACAGTAGAAACATGATATTGGATGCATCAGCTATGCTAATGTAATTACAGGTAGGACTTTGTAGGTATTACACGCCCTGCAGAGCATCTGGAACAGGGTTGAGTTTGAGTGGGCTGTTCTCCCCTCTACTATTAAATCTAATGGGAGGCCAGAGGACTTAAGGAAACTTGATCTAATAGCGGATGATTAATGAGGCCCAGTCAGTGTGTGTGTTTGTACTCTAATACAACACAACCACATGTGATATATAGGTCTACAAACTAGGGATCTACGTGCAGCTGTGTGTGTGTGTGTGTGTGTGTGTGTGTGTGTGTGTGTGTGTGTGTCTGTCTGAGTGTGTGCAGCTCATTGACAAATGGCCGGTGGAATAAATCAGGACCATATTCACTCTCTCACACTCTTTCACCTTTCCACTTTCTTTTTCTTGTTCTCTCCTCTCTCAGTATTTCAATCTCATACATGCACAGTATACACAGGAGTGATCCATGTTGGTTAAAATAACTATGACTGCCAAAACCTGTCTAACAGGAAAAGGTATAAATAAGTCTTATAGTCCAGGAGGTTAATTCATGTCAGACGGACAAAATTCTACAACATCTCTCTGGCACTTCAAAAAGAAAGACCTCAGGTGTGTGTGTGTGTGTGTGTGTGTGTGTGTGTATACAGCAATGCTAGGAGCCTTTAGTTGCCTGCTTTGAGTGAGTGAATGCCTCTTCCTGTGTCAGCACAAGTGAGCGTAAGTGTTTTTGAGGAGTTTGCTTGAATTTCAAGGAGAGAGAAAGATAAAAGAGAGAAGTTTGTGTTCGAGAAAAACAAATACACACATCACTACACTTCTCATATGGCTGCTTTATGTGATTAAGGGTGCTAGCATCTCTGAGCATTGGAGTCCTTCACTCCACAAGTGGCTTTCACTGTTCAATGAGGCAGAGGTTTCAAGTCAAGTGTGACAAACAGCCCCAGGAAAGAAGAAGTGAATTGTTTGACTGAGACACCTGAAATAAGGCCACGAACAACTGTAAATCAGTGGAATGAAAGCTTTGCTTCCCTGACACAAAGTGCTTCCACTTGTTTAGCGAACAAGTATGAATAAAAATAGGATTTTTGGATGCTTTTAGGAATTCAGGTTTTGTCTTATATATATCCACAAATTTGCTTTGGTTCAATCTTTTGTTTCACGTTTGAGTTTTATTCACTTTGAGAAATAAGTTTCAGGCTGTTGTTTTTGTCAAGTGTTGTGTTCAAAAAGTTTAATCAACTAACCATCAAATGTATTAACTAAGAAAGATGCAAAGAAAGAAACAGGACAAGAGTTAACATGCTGTCAAGTGACTCACTGAAAAGGAAGACAGTAGAAAATGTGTCCCATTACAGTACTACTCACGAACTCTCTGCACTTTTTGAATGTGAAGTGCACAAAGAAGTCAGTAAGATTTTTTTATTAGCGCAACACATTATTAGCCAATCGGTGTATTATGGAACATAATAATGAAAACATTTCTTCATTTCTT
The DNA here is from genome assembly GCF_905237075.1 of Dicentrarchus labrax. Classification (NCBI taxonomy): domain Eukaryota; kingdom Metazoa; phylum Chordata; class Actinopteri; family Moronidae; genus Dicentrarchus; species Dicentrarchus labrax. Next base: position 23,661,000 of record NW_026136705.1, on the reverse strand, counting down.
CATTTCTTGACATTCTTGTCAATATTTTTTTCTTACCTGCGGGGTTGGAGAAGTCGAGGACGCTGGTGGCTGGCTGCAGCAGGTCAGGGCTGCTTGACGAAAGGTTGCCGGGTATAGGCATAATGGCCACGCTGTGACGACACTGTTTGGTACCCACAATGCTGTCGTCCTGAGACTGACCCATGCCACCATCACTGCAAAGGGAAAGCAAGGACGGTATGGAGGGACAAGAAAGAGAATGGGGTGCAGGTTGGGTGGTGGTATTAAAAGAAAAAGGGTTGGATACGAGAGAAAGAAAAAGAGAAACAGGAAAATTAGTTTTCCTCCAGTAAAGACTAAAAATTAATTTTATAACTTTATTTTGCAGTAGTAGACATTTTTTTAAAAAAACTGCCCGAGTGCTTTTCCCTTCATTTTGAGAACATAGAAAAATCACAACTCGTTTTGATTTAATCAAAATGTCTACTCTTGCAGAATGACACCACAAAATATCAACATCACTATATTTGTCTTTTAATATGCAGCAGTGACACATCTGAAATTCATCCATGAGGCGGTTTCATGAATGGTGGGAACTGATAAGGTGCACTGACAGATAGACCGACACACAAGTTCACCAAACACACACACGGCACGAGACAATGATACACAAGGTATACACAAGCTAACAGAGACAAAAACGAGCATTGCAAACATCAGAGCACAAATAAATGAGAAGTAATTTATTTTTTTTAGGATTTTAGATCATTCAGATGTTTTTCCATGACTTTGCAGGTGTTTTTCGTTGCACATTTATACATTATATCCCTGCTCTTAGCTTGTGTCTATTTGTCTTTCACCATCTAGCCCTCTGTTCTCTTTGTGTGTGTCCAGCAGTCGGCCACATTATGCGGCTAAACTGGATTTGAAAGACAGCGCTTAGGGATATGCAAACATCAACCTTTACATTAATGGCCTCGTTAGACTGCATCATCGGATCTGAATACATATGATGGAAATGGCAACTCTTCTGAGACAAACCCTAAACAGACAGGTTGGGTATTGTGATTTTGAATAGCCCTGCCTCAAGTGATAAATGTGGGTTCCTGAAGGCTGGATAACTAACAGTTGTGGTGGCTTTCAACTCAACCAGGGTTTCTGCAGGGTGCACTAATATAAGTTAAATTTAAGACTTTTACTGCAGTCTGACTGCAGTTTAATATCTGTTTCACAGTCATACTGGTGAAGAATGAAAGTATGATGAAAAGCCATTAGAGATGTTATGACCTGGAATTATTTATTACATCATAGTTTTTGACTACTTCCCAGCAGTATGCAACAATAATTTTTTAATAATATAATTAATCAAATTAGTGTAACCGGGAACCAGATAAGCAGCATGAAATGGAAAATGGATTAACCAATTTAAAATGATTCATTCTTTCAAGTTTTTTGCTTAAACTGACACTGACAGGTCTGATGGTGCTGGCTGAAACATAGAAACATGCTGAAATCGGACACAGAAACATTTTATAACTAACATTATCAGGCTTTTTTATACCCTCTAAGGCTTTTTTGTTTTGACTGTTTTTAAGACTTGAAAACCTGCAGATACTTTGTTAATCTAAGACTTTTAAGATGTTTAGCTGTATCTAGAATATATAGAATTGCACTTCAGACTGAAAATAACAAACTATAAATACTATAAGAACAGACTAAAAGAAGATGGAAGCAATGTGATTGATATCGACACTTGACTGTTATACTGATTTATTGATGTTAAATAGACATTGAGTGACAGTAACTGCATGTCTGAGACAGAGAGTTCATCTCATCCTGCCTGCATACTAACTGTAGCTTCCCTCTAGCTGTGTATGTCTGTACAGTATGTACTGCACATGGTGCAGTAATGCAGGGCTTCCACTAACACAACCCAGTGCTGCTGGCAAAGCCTCTGTAATCTTTGAGTCACTAGTCGATAGGTACTGCACCGACAAGATGGAAGAGAGAGGGGCAGAGAAAAAGAAGAAAAAGTAGATAAGACAATAAAAACAGACATGGGCAGATAGAGAATAGGGGAGAAAAAGAAAGAGAATAGGTTGATTAAATAACTTGGAGGGTGGTGAAAAAAAGACAAAGGAGATTTGGAAAGAGGATAATGGTGAAATTGAGACAGATAAGGATAGCATGGGGCTCAAATAAGACTAGATTGATATTGTTAGCTCTAATAATTGAATAATAATACAAGTCTAATATTATTCACCCTTCGACTAATGAAGGTCAAGACAGACTTAACTATACCTGATAACTACAAGCAAATATAGCAGTACTGTATTTTGGTTTGAGAATCGTATGTACAGTTTTTTTTTCAGATTTTTCAGTTCACTGAAAATGCAAGAGCTTACTAAATATGTCTTAGACCAGCATTAAAGCTAATTTATCACGCTTCTAAGTTTTTATATATTCTGGTATTAAACTGATTCACTTAAGATTCCAGGTGCGCTGACTGTTAAACATCAAGAAACCAAAACCATCTGTAGCCAGTAACACTGTAATAAACCAAAGCTTGCTTGATATTTTCTGCAAAATCCCTGAAAAATAGACTCCAGGAAGTGGTGGTGAACACAAATTTAATTGGAGGGTTTGAATGTGAAAACAAAGCGAAAGAACACCTTGAGTCTGCAGGAAAGTAGGACTCATATGTTAAAGGAATAAGCATGAAATCTATAAATGCAGTCCTAGAGTAATGTTGCTGAAGGTCAGTGGTGCTGGTGAGTGTGTGCGTGTGTGTGTGTGTGTGTGTGTGTGTGTGTGTGTGTGGCTGCCTGCTGTGTGCAGGTCTGCAGATGGATACTGAATCAAATGGTTAGAGGATGGGGAGTTACACAAGAGGTCTTACCCAAACAGGCCCCTGAAGCAGTGGAGACAAACGGAAAGAGAGACAACATTGAAAAGCGTGAAAAAGAAAAGGAAAAAAAAAAAACATCAGCAGAGCTCTGCTGAAGTGAATCAACAATACAAGTGCAGCAAAGTGACAAGGCCTATCTTTTCTAACATATACACTTATAACAGCACAAACACACATGAAGGCTGACAGAATAGATAATAGCCAAAGCTCGGACACACTGACAGGTTTGCTGAAATAAATAAGCAGAAAAAATGTCAGGAGCAGTTTCATAACGCCAGCACAGACTCATACACAGCACATGACAGGAAATTGCAGGATTTGTGAGGAAATCCAACTTGACTATTTGACCTCATTCACAAAACAATACTCGTGAGATGATCTATAGCAGGACGCACATAAGTATAATGTTTTCAGAAAAAAAACATAAATGAACAGAATTATTAACTGCAAGTTGTACCACATAAAACATGCAAGTACAGAAATAAAGCTTTATCACTTGTACCTTTCTCTTCTACAGGCAGACAAAATGTATTTCATCTTGGAGAGCAAATTATGTTACAGTTAAAATAGCAGACAAACTGTACTTTTATCAAGTACAAAAAGTGCTGGTAACTTATGAAGGCTAAAAAGACCAAAATGTCATGATTCTGTTCTTACATTTTCAATTTTTTTGGTTTTGAGAGACTGTAACACCTTCCTGTATTATATCAGCCCTTTTTTGTGGCCTGCACCTCTTCAAAATGTTGGGACAATGTACTGTAAACAATACTGATGTTTAAAAATCTTCACATTGAAATTTAAAAGAAAAATAATAATAATTTTCATGGTTGTCTGTGCCACAACTGAACAGCACGCCTACCAAACAGCTCATAAAAATGAAGATGTCCCGGTGTTGCCTTTTGATAACAAGACAAAACCCTAAACATATCCCTTATGGGTTCATACAAGTTTAGGTTATGGGAAGCTCCAGGTTTATGGGTTGTTAAGCTATTAAGCTTAATTTCTACTGAATAGAATGGCTCGGCTGGACTCGACTTAACTCACTTTAGGTACCACATAAATTCTTGATTTTGTTTTCCAATGCAGATAGTTTCCTCTCAATGTAGGAGGGACTCTTGGCTGATCGCCATAGCGATATAGCATGAAACTGCTGTGACATCATCTTTAATGTGACACAAATACAGGAGGATGCCGGATATCGCATGTGACTTGACTGATTCTAATGACAATTGCATCTGACCAATCAGTGGTCTGCATTGTTTTAACTCCACTTTTCAGTATTGGCTCACTTCAACTGGGGTGATACCAAGAAATGACCAGGTACTATACACAACTTTTGCCAATGTGTTTGTGAATATAGACAGATTGGCTACTACAAAAAACTTTCTGTCTTACGAACTAGTGCACAAGCAGGTCTATATATATATATAACAGTAATAATTTCCTGAACAGTTCTGCTTGCAGGTGCAGCAGCAGTGCACTGGGCATGCAGTAAAATGTGAAGGGTGAATGTTGAGAACACTCAATAAAGCAGTAGTTATAGTGATATGCAGCATGATTTAACACATGTAACTGTATCGCAAAGAAGTAGAGAGGATGAAAATGGCATCATGGGACATGGGGTTACTACTTTATCGTCATCACACTAAATCTACCAGGCTTCTGAGATGAACTGACTAAAGGCTAAAACCTCTGTCTATTGCTTTCCAATCTGTGGAATGTAAATCAACTAGGTTGGTCAATATGGGATGTGTGTAAAGGTGCATGCACAGGCCCAGACATCTTAATTTGGCAGAAAAACGACTTGTTTATTGCCAGTGTGTCCTTGTCATATAAAATCCTTGTCTGAAGAGGAGCACAATGTCAGCCAAGAACAGAAAGAAGCAGCGGCAGTGACAGTGGGTTTGTGTATGTATGCACACTGCATAGGATTTTAAATTGTTAAGCAAGGTTATTCGGCTTAATTTAACTTGCCAGATGTTGAAGAAGTGAGCAAAAGCACTGAAAATGTAGCCTTTGTCAGACAGAGAGAGGCTGTTCCATAGCAACAGTGGTCACAGGTTTCCTCCTTGAGAGCACCAATGTGTCCTTAAAAGGACAGTGAGTTCAGTGTGTGTATGTGTGAGTACTTAAAACTGCATGGCATCTTAAATTACGTTGTCGTCGGAGCACCCTGTACCTTTTGTATATATGCACCCAGTAGACAACTGTACGACGTTGCCTCCTGTCAAATTTTCATCCTACAACAGGCACTGATGTATCCCGATTGACCAAAATCACCCCTCTCATCTCCATTCTCATCTCCAGTCCCTTTAATCAGCCATCAATTTCTTTGAACCAAAGAGCGGTTTGAATGGTGCCGAGCAGCAAAATAAAAAGTAATGAAAGCCCTTGTTTGGTCGATAAATAGATCACAGCGGAGATCCTTTGGAAGCTGTGCATCGAGTCAGATCAATGGGCGTGTGATAGCGTGTTTGCATTATGAGACAGAGCACAATCAGTTTCCATGCAAACTGTGTGGCTTTGTGGACATAATCACTGCAGACTGCCGGAAACAGTGAGAGAGAAAAGTGAGGGGACACGGATGTTCATGACAGTGTCTGTATGTGTGTTTGCAGTATGTGAGAGCCATGCTGACGGTTAGTTCTGTAATTAACAGGGTTAGAACAGCATCTTCTCTCTCGCATACTGACACAGTATGGAGTTTAATGAGGCCTGGAGAGGCATGAAATGATAAAATGAAATCAAGCCTGTATCAGCACGTTACGGGTGGAAAATTGAATGTGAGCCTCCATCTGCACAATTGCTTTCAATTGCTCCAGATGCTGCAAGTACCATGGCTGGTTACAGATGACAACGACAATGCTTATATGATGATGGTGATGATGATGAGGCCTTTTACATTTTCGTGATTTTGGCTGGAACATTACAGCAGCTGAAGACGAAAGTATTGCATCCCAGACACCAACATCAAGTAATAAAGTGCAAAAATAAATGCCACATTTTTAGAGCCGTGTTCCTGTAAATACAGCGTGAAATGGAAGAGAACTTGCACACCGCAACTTATTTCTGCGTACTAAAGATAGGTCAGTATTTTATCTAAAATTTGGGGGAAATTTCTCCATTCCCTGCCCATACAGGCCACTAGAGGATCTATCACTTGTTCCCTTTCTGATTGGAGTAAGTGGTTTCGTTCAGTAACAAAGATTTCTGCTCACGCTTCCAACAATTGCAGATGCAGATGATAGCAGCTTGCTACAATACTGATGCAGACACTAGAAACATCTAGCCAGAGAGGACTGTGGGCCAAAACTTGCTCTAAAGTGGTTTTTAAGTGGTTGTTCCTCTCCCTGCTATGCTTGTAGGTTTTAACAATACATTTGGACTGGAATATTACTTTTAATCCATCCATGTACTGCATTCCCATTAAACAACTGACTGCTACCACAAAAATCTTCTTACCTGAAAGGTTTAGGAGGCAGTATACTAAAGCGGGTCTTCTCCAGCATCTTCCTGATCTTGTTTCGTCCTCCTGACACAGTATTGGCCTTCATTTTCCTGGTGCTCTTGTGGTCTGTAGGGAACTCCATGTCTCCAGGAAGGTCGGGGATGGAGAAGCGATTGCCCTTTTTCTCCTGGATCTTGGGAATGTGAGGGCCGCCGTTTTTCTTCTCATGCACAATCCTGCTTAGGAGCTCTTTGAAGACTAGATGGATCGTGGTACAGAGAGAGGAGGAGCAGGAGAATTGGTCATTATTTCAAATGATTAGCACTGATTGTGCGGATTGTGTTCTATGAGTACAAATACTTTGACTTTACTCACCAAATATGTTGGTTTTAACGGTGAGAGAGAGGTGTGTGTTATTTCTAAGGATGTCAACAGCTTTGGAGACGGAGATGTTCTCAAAGTTCTGACCATTGATCTCCATAATCTGAAACAAGACAGATGAAATGACGAAATTATAGCAGGACTGAAGTGCAGTGGCACAGGTAGGCTTGGACCTATGCAGGGATTTGTCTGGAGTAAAGAAACACCCATTAAATTCCCCTCTAAACAACTAAGTTGTTAATTATCCTTGACTGAAATCTGAAACAAATTAGTAGTATTCTTGTTCGCCTGTCATTATTTTTGAATCAGCAGTTTACTAAGTGCAAAGAGTGAACAATGTGGTTACGCAGTAACTCTCTAAATTACACAAAAAGGGAAGTGTGCAGTGCAGCGTGACTGCTGGTTAGCCTGATTTGAACAGTCATTTTAAGTCACCTCTGTAAGAGATGAATCTGTAGTTTAAATATAAAAAAAGACAGAAAATGTGCTGTATAAGGCTAAATAGAAAATAGACGTAGACCAGAGAAAATAAATAGGAACAAAAAGGGGGAGTACAGTCTTTAAAGAGTAATTCTGATGAATCAGTTACCTCAGCTCCCACATTCAACAGTTTAACCACAGAACAGAGCAATCCTTTATTAACTCAAGGTGATTTCCTGACTTTGCAGCAGTCTACGTCAGAGCTTTTTAATTATGTAAAAGTTGACACTTTTTGAGGACGGTCTAGATGGATCTTCAAAGAAAAGTTTCCTCTTCACTGTTTTAATGAATGAACTGAGCAGGTCAAGCTCCCAGCTGAGCCACTGAATGAAATTTGGAGTTTGTTCCCGAACCCACTCCAGTATTGTAATGTTTGTGATCTTCAGGTTGTTGTTGTGTTTGAATCTTAACCCCAGTTTGAAGTCAGGTTCGCTTTAAAGTATGTTATCTTTAAGGACCTCCATTTACTGTATCTGGTTCCATTTTCTATTCCCTGAATACTGACCACTCTCCAAGTTCCTGTAGCTGAAAAGCATCACCTGATGTCATCACTGTAATGTTTAACTGTAACCAGGCACTGAAGGACACCTGGACTTTACAGCTTTAATACCTTTGCCACTTTTGTCCGGCTTTTATTTAGCGACTCCACAATAAAAAGAGGACTGATGAGGCGTTGCAGAGAGTGTTGAAATATGGAGTGTTCTCTTCTATCTAGAGGTTTATAGAATCTTGTTCACCATACCTGAAACAGTTTTCAAATACCTTTCACCTCACAATGTCTACAAGTCTATCTCTGACATATATGAGTTTTTGGACTTGGTTTTTGTGCACAGTGAGACTCTACAGGGGCAAGTATGTGCTGTTCTCATTACATCTTTCCACCAAAACTTGAATATTCAAGTGGTCAAAGATTCTACACTCTTTTTTCTTTCTGTTTCCTAACATTACATACTGTTACTTTTCATCTGTTTTTATCAGAGATTTTTCCATCTACATACTGTAATTTAGATGAAACATGTCTATATCTTGTTTCACATCAATTCCATGTCAATGTCATATTTCATCCTATCACATAGAACATTTAATTGTCTAATTTTATGTAATATATTAAATTTTCAGCTCACAATGCATCATATCTAGCAGAACCACTCTGAAAAATTGTGTCCTCTCACCTGATCTCCCCGTTTGAGTCCGGTTTCTGCAGCCTTGCTCCCTACTTCCACCGATTCAACAAAGATGCCAAATCCTCTCTCACTGCCGCCCTGCACGCTGAAATAGAGCGGCGACTCCCTGGACGCCTTCTGCAGAGTGATCTGCCTCCACTTGGCCTTGGCTGCACATGCTATGTTCAGTAGCCGCAAATGGCCCTTCATTTTCTGACAAAGAAGGCGAAAATGGGAAAATTATAAGTCTAAACAGCCTTGCATTCAAATTACCTTTTGTTTCCTAAGGTAAAAACAACTGGCAAATTGCAGATTTAAAAGCAGCTGTTTTTAGAATATAAAAAGTAATGCAATAATCGTTTGATCTGAGTTAGTATTCTGACAAGGCATGGACTGCAGGTATATCTTTGGGGACTTTTGCTGTAATTTAAAAGTAAAAAGCGACAAAATAAAAAATGTATGAATTACGGCTCAAATCGACTGTCCACTGAAGGGAAAACTAAGTTTGGATTGACGTTTGATCTTACCGTTGCTTCTAAATGTTTCTCAAAGTCCTCCAGGAAGTGTGTCATGGCCGGGTCACCTTCAAAATCATTGAAGTGGTTGTTGACCCACAGCAGCACTATTCTTGTTACCTGTGAGACACAATGAGAGCTTTATTACTTGAGACACAAAACGTACACTTCTTTCCACACAGTTCTTGTAATAATTTATTTTCACCCTTTGTACCATTTGTGTATGTGCTGCTATGACAGCATTTATTGAGTGCTCTTGCAGAGTGGTTATACTGTAGGTGTTAGGTCAGAGGCCATATTCGCCTACTATGCAGGACCTCTGGACATAGGTGCCTCAGGGACACTTTAATAGGCTAAATTCTTGGGAACATGAGTGCTTTAAGTGCAGTTTTCCTCACTCACTATGTTACCATGCTGTCAAAATCTGCCCATGTTAAATATGTCGTAGTATGTCTGTTAGAGGTGTGAATTGTCACTGATCTCCCGATTCGATTACGATTATCACATCAGCGATTCGATTCGATTCCTCGATGCATCACGATGCTTCAAATACATTTTTCTATTAAAGCCATATAAGATATTTGACTTGACGGAATGCATTAAGATACTGTATAGTTCAATATAATACAGTTTTTTATATTACTTCATATGGTTGTTTTCATCCAAAAATAAGTAGTAAGATATGAACAATCTTTTTTATTTAACAGTCTGAACACAGCAGACAGCACACACACACACACACACGTCTCCCGATCGTGTCATTGTAAAGAGGGACAGTATTCAGTGTCTCAGCACTTTTCTCACCTATGATTGTCCAATGCTGCCGGAGTATTAGCTCCTCTGCTATTGTGTGATGGTTTTTTGCACATGGCGATGTGGCGGTGTTTGTACGAGGCTAACGGTGCGTTTTAATTTACTGATACCGCGCTCACTAAATGACCGGCCTGTTGGTGAAACTCATCGAGTATCCAGTGAAAAAAGTCCAGTGGCCTATTGACATAACTGGGGTGTAAGGTCTCCAGGTGCCGTCTTAATTTGTTTGGTTTCATGCTGTCCGCTGCCAGAGTTTTTAAACGTAAAACACACACAGGTCTTTCCTCATTTCCGACCGTATTCACGGTAAACTTAAAGGCTATGTAGGCTTCGTCGTATTTCCTGCTCTTATTACGTTTATGCCGGTTACCGTCACTTGCTGTTCTTGCCTCTGACGTCTCCTCCGTTTTTCTTTTTACTCCTGTCAGAAACTTCTCCATCTCTCCTCCCCCGTCAGTCCCCCCTGCCTGTTGCGCCCCACTATTTGAGAAGTACTGGTCTAGATGAAACGGGTTAGGCTACTGAGAATGTTATTTTTCATAATTTAATTTTCGGAAAATTAACGAGCGACATCATTGCGTTATAATCGATTATGGTCGGCCACTGCATCGATGTAGCATCGTCCTTGTCTGCATCGTGATGCATCGATTATTTGATTAATTTCAACACCTCTAATGTCTGTAGTTTTTATCCAGTCCAATTACCTATATCGGATAGGTCTTTATTTTTTGGAGTAAAAAAATATAAAAATAATTATCATATTAAATTAGCTTGGAAAACATGGGAAACAGCAGGGAAGCTAAATAATGGCCATGTGCAGGGTTGCAGAAAAAAATCATTTAACCACTGGTTGACTTCTTAATTTTATCCCGCAATAATTAGAAGAAAAACCTAAAGCAAAGGGCAATCGGAAACAATTATTTCTGCAAATTTACACTGGTGGTAACCGTGTTCCAACCTTTGCAAAAGGCCAGAACGGCAACTGATACATCCACTCAGAGCATCAATCAATGTCCACTTTCCACTCTCTCTTTCGTTTCTCACGCCATCTTTCCTCCTCTCTTCCCACATTCTGTTACTTTCTCCTTGCTCACTCTGTACAGGATTAGATCCTGTTTAACAGAGCTGAAAGATTATAAGCCTGAATGACAACCATATAAAGACTATTGACAGTACAAGACTAATCTTGGGTTAAAGCAGTTATGGACAATGGGAGTGTCAGGCATGCATAAATCGCTACTGGGCTCAAGGACAGCTGAGCTGGCTGAACTTGTATTGATCGGCACAACACATAAATTTCTACCAACATGCATGAATACAAGACATTACGAGTGCTGATAGAAGCATAAGGACCATCATTTAAAACTGCACACATAAAATAACACCGAATGGATGAGTATATACAGGTTTAACGTAACATCTACTTACACAGAAAAACCTTAACAATCGCATCCTAGCAAACTAACCCATTTGACCTCTCATGTCCGCTCTAACCCAAACACACACACAAACTCGAAAATACAAACACACATACAAATCTTGCTGGTACACACACACAAACTTTCGATTTATTACTCCTCATCTGTGCAGACACACACATAACCAATGTCAAAAAAAAAAAGCCAACCACATGTACGCAAACTCACCGTGTCCCGGAGGCTGTCCATTTGGAACCACTCCAGTAGCTTCTTGCCGACCTCCATGGGATTTGACAGGAAGGTCCTGTAGGTCAGCAGAAAGTCTTCGATGTAGGTGGGGTCCACCACTGACGGTTCCTCCACCAGGTGCATGATCAGACGCTCTGGGGTTCCCTGGGGTGAAAAATATATATACACACACATATGGATTCACAGAGAAAAAGACACAGCACACACTACATACACATGTAAGACAGCTGAAATGACACAAGGGCACATATAATCTATACAGACACTCTCACACTCACACTCACACACACACACACACACACACACACACACACACACACACACACACACACACACACACACACACACACACACTGAAGCAAGCAGGCACAAGAGCACGTTTACAAACCAATTTGAATAAATGATGTCGAAATTAATCATAAAAGTGACAAGGACGTAAACTATAAAGATGCAGCTATTGAACTGAGCTGTCAGTCACCCATCAATAAAACAAAGACATTCGCAGACACTCACGCACACTCACACAGACACACACAGACACACACAGACACAAACAGATACACACACTTTCATGCTCACTTGAGCTTTTCTTGCTGAGGTATCAATTCTATCGTGGATTTGTATGAGAGAAAATCTAAATGTATTATTTAGGATAACAGTTTTGATTTTTCTTTGTCCAGATCTTTCCATTTGTATTCAAAAGTAGCAGATATGCAATGTCCAAGACACGTAAACTCAACTCCTGTGGTTTCAGCAAGCTTGTTTATGTTATCAGAGCAGAGGTTTCTGGGGGAAATGATTCATTTGACAGGGAACAGAAACCAGAAAGGCATCCACTTTTGTCAGACACAAAAAGAACAAAGCCAAAAACAGAAGCGGAAATGCTAACACTTGTGAATTGACTCATCCCTACTAGATGTGTTTTTAGAGCCAACAGCCATCCTCGGAGCAGTGGCCAAGAGAATCATTCAGGCCCATTATTCGATCAATACCTGGCTGCCTCTGGAGGCTCGGGAGAAGGATCAAAAGGCCTTGGAGCGCTTTGCAATGTAGCATTCAAGAAAATGCTCCAGCAAACACTAATAGTGCTAACGGTGCCTCTAAAGAACACCGAGCAGTTACATTGACGTTTTTGCAAGATACTGTATGTGAGGGCATGGTCGATTGATAATGAGGTGGTACTTAAATCAATCCAAGGTATTTCAGTGTATTTAGTGCATAATAATGAAAAAAACAAAGAATGATAACATGATTTATCATAGTAGTTAGTCATGTTAACCCAAGCTTAGAGTGAAATTAAATGTGCTTATCAACTCAACCTTGGACGTTAGACCCCTTCTGTCTCATCTTGCTTAGGATACGTCCTTGACAGGTTAAATGTATTGCTGTATCGACTCAGTTGACAAAGGTTGAGCTCTGGATGAAACACCAGTCTAACTTCACCTTATGTTTGAACCCCAACACCATCCATCCTATATCCCTTCTATTCCACAGTGGATTCACATTTTGTAGAGATACTACTTTGTTGATCTTTATCAAAGGTTGGGTTCATATACAGAACATTATACCTGGGGACTTGGCGAACATCCGTAGACACTTCAGAACAGCAAAATGCTTTCTCAAACCCGGGTTGAACTCCAGTTCCTTAAAATCTAACAACCCGACACTTTTAGCATTTCAAATCACTGACCTTGATGACAATGTGTCCTTTTCTGGTCCCACTGCGGTCAAGCTCACGGTGCTCTTTCACCATCACAATCTCCCCCTCCTCTTCCACCTTGTGTGTGTTCTTCTCCACATGGTTGAGGATACGCCAGTAGTCCTCTTGGGCGATGCAGACGAACTGGTCGAGGATGACATGGGGCAAGCGGGTGAACTTGTAGTAGAGCAAAACACTGCTCTGCACCACAGTTGGGTACTCAAACAACAGCAGAGAAGAAACATGAGAGCGGGTAAAGAGAGGCATGGGAGGGATGGATGGGTGAAGGAAGGAAGGTCCAACAAGAGCAGTTCTCAAACTAACTAAACTCAATTAAATAAGGCTCAATATAAGTACCTATGGTGGTCCAAAATCCTCTCAACTATCCATTTTGCAGAAGCATCCTTCCCTTTAATTTTGACACCGGAGCAAAAGTAACTTCCAGTTATATCGCGCTGAACAGAAAGTGCCAAGACATGACTTGCCACTACCCTATAGCACTGTCATTCGCTGCGCTTCCCTTGACCAAATAATTCTGCATTTGCCTTGCTAAGCCCTACTTAGGCAAGTTCCTCTGTATCTGAAGACAGGAAATTATGTGCAGTGGAGGAACTGGGCAGTGTGAACAGAGGTAACCACAAGTACATGCTAGGCTTCTTTTACCTTGATGAACTAGTTAACCTCACATACCACTATATCAAGACCAGCCTTCTGTGAAAAAATCGGCTATTTGTGAACTCCTGTGAGAAATACACCACTCCATGACGAAATACAATAGAAATGTGACTGACAACCACAATTCTGTTCTAAATGTACATTAATAAAAGTAAGGTAAATTCAGATAGAAGATATCTAGTACATCATATCAAAATCAACCCTTTGTAATTATGAATGCATGACAGTTCTGGTAATAATGGCAATACCACATACTCTTATTTCTCGTTGCACATTGAAAACATGCAAGCAAAGATGTTTGTTTTTAAACTGAAAACTGAACTCAGTTCTTTAGTTCCCAACCACATTGAGGCAGGAAGATCAACATCTTGTAGCAAGTAATTATTAAATGTTTCCTTTTTGTCTTTATCAGTCTTCTTTACCTGGCAGTCGTCCCCCTTGGTGCGAACCTCTCCGTTCATGTACTGTTTGTCCAATGAGGGTGAGATGCCAAAACTGTTGCCCATGCAAAGAGTCTCCACTCTCCCCTCTGGATAGCTGATCTCGACTGCCCCGTTCAGGATAACATACCAGAGGTCCAGCTGCAGACATCAAACACACAATATCAAACTTTCTGATCTTCACAAGTTATACTGCAAATACTATCACAGCCTTGTGGATATTCTTATTGCTCTCCATTCATGCACTTTTTCGACAGGTAAATCAATACACTGTATATTCATCTTGCAGTGTTCAACTCTTATGTAGTAACAGGGTACAACTGGGGTTGGCACAAAAGCAAGAACACACAAGCTGTGGATCAACAAAAAACACTGTACGTCACAGTGTTATCTTAAATCATTAGATTTCAAAGAGCGCTACACAGCCGCACAAGAATGACTATGTATTACTAGCTGACATTTAATATATTGTGAGCACAATGTGCGGTTTGTGAGGTATGAGTATGGTGCTGAAGAGGTATTGTGTCTCTAGTGGTGGCTTTTGAAAAGGAAATGCTAGCAGGCATAATATAACAAGCCATTCATCCCCGGTGTGAGCGAGTGGAGGGAGGGCAAACGAGCCCCGGGCTCTCTGATAACTGGTATTTCCTCCTCATTCTCTCACTGTTTCTCACCCAGAAAATCTCCAATTCTCTCAGTGCTTCACCTTATTTCTCAGCAATGATGAAACGGTAATAAGTAAGGTGAGCTAAGGTAATCAGCCACATATTGAACACAAAAGTCCTTGAGAGGCTATTTTCATAAAGTTTGCATAAATTTGACACATCTCATAGAATATCAAGGAGTGAGAACCAGAGGGGCAAGTGACGTCTTGGACAAAATTTTGTTTTATATTATTATATTTCAACTGAAAGCTCTTGATGAGTTATTTCTGCTGGCAAAAGGGTATATGAATTCTAAACCAATCTCAAGTACAATAATAATCAAAAAACAAAAGACCTAACGCTGAACATCTAGAACTATTTGGGGCTAAAAGGATGTAAGTGCATTTAAAAGATAGAAAATACAAAAAAATATTGTTTATTAAGTGTATTCCACATGTTCATAGAGTTTTAATATTAAAGATTAAATGTAGCGAACATATTTTGTTTTGGCTTTGATTAACTCTGATTAAGACAGTTGGTTTCAGTCCTCGCTGTTACTCTGACCGTCCCTTGTTGGTTCCCTCTACTTCCATTTTTTCCCCCTTTCTGTCCTCTGATGCACTTTACCTCTCTTTTTACTTCTGTCAGACAACTTTAGTCAATTTTTATTTTCCTCTCTCTCTCTCTCTCTCTCTCTCTCTCTCTCTCTCACTTAGCAGAGTTGTGTTCACTTGTGAGAGGAGCCAAGTGCTTCTCTTTGACCTTCCACAAAGACAGACAGAGCTGAGGAGACCTGTCCATCACCTAGACCCAACACAGACGGTATGGAAGCACAGACATCAATGCACACTGCTTTATTTGTGTATACGTGTATATGTTTGTGTGGATGGTTTTCTTCTGCTGACGTGGATTTCCGTCCGCCTGGAGCTTGGCGGCTGGCAGTTCATTGCCATTTATCACCCTGTCTGTTCTAATGCTGCTGTGTGTAACCAAACAGCCATGAGAGAGCTCCCGTTTCTCGGCCATGTAACTTAATTAATTAGTTGTGTAGCAGCTCAGGTGATTGACGGGGCTTTTACTCTGCAGTGACTTTGCACATACCACTTTCTCTATGTGAATTAGCTATGGACAAACTGGAAGATGGTGAAGATGTGTGTGTCTGTACACATGGAAACTTCACGTACCATGTGCATTTTTGTGTGCTGTTTCTTGCGTCTTTTCTTTATTTTCCATTTTAGATGATTTTGCATTTTCACCCATGCTGACCTACTACAACTCCCTTCATGCTTGTGTGTATTTTTGTGTGCTTTTTAGAAGGTTACGTGACTGTTTTGCTGGCCATTAAAGACACATTTAAGATCTTTTAATTGTGATTATATTAACAACACAATTAAAAATTCAGCCAAACAGCAAACACTGTGTCCCTTCTGTGTTAAGGAAATTCAGTGTAATTGTGTTAATGAAGCAGATATAATAAAAAAAAAAAACATATGTATTTTGCATATCATAATCACCCTGTTAGTGATTAAGTTACATGGGAAATGGCGCACAAGACGGAAACAACATAAAACATCCTAATTACAACAGAAGAAAATTCTTAATACTTCTTAAGCCTTTCAGAACATGAATTTCAAAATGTTCTCAGCCTTTTATAGAGCCCTTTTAATGTAACTGTGATACACTTCTGATAACAAATTTCTGCATGTGTTATAATTTCTTTCATACCTCCTGTTTGTTGTGCAGTATGACTGTGCCAGCCTGCTCCACCACCTCAAACACCATGACGCTGCACAAGTCTCTGCGCACAGACATGGTCATGTTGGCAAAGGCTGGCAACTGGTGCATGAACTCCAGTAGTTGCTCTGTTTGGCACAAAAAGGAAGAGGGGAAAGAAGGAAGTAATTAAATAGAAGAAAAAAAACACAAAACACAACATAGACTCCATACAAAAACATGCAAAGAGCATTTATTGATCTAACTTATGTATTCAAAGCAATGCATCTCAAGTGTGCGGGTAAAACACTTATTGATTTTCCCCTGAAAAAATGCAGCATTTCTTACACAAATTGTACAGTTTTAAATGGCCCCTACTGCAAGCAAACCCTACTCAGTAATCCAAAATTATAATAATACACACACACACACACACACACACACAGATCACAGTAACCATACTGTGCATACCACCAGTGCTTAAGATTTTCATGGCTAATGAGAAACTTGCACTCCCTGTTCCTTCCCTACTGATCTTTGTCTACTTCCTCTGCACTGTGGCAGAGAACAGAGTAACCCAGCTCCACTCTGCACACTATGTTGCCTGGCTCAGTAGCTCCCTTTTATTCCCCCTGCAGTTATCGCCTCATTCATTTCCTCTCTTTCTGCCTTTCTCTTTGTCCCCCTTGCCTTTGGTCTTTAAAAAACCTTTTAAACAGTCACAGTTAAAAGTGCCAGATGGTTGGACGTTTGTCAGATGAGAATCAGAGAATCACAAACTTTAGATTCAGTTATGTCTATGTTTATGTTTATAATACTATGAGTTGACAATATTCTGATGTGGTACAGTATACAGTACAGTATATAGGTGTCAAATTTGCAAAACTGAACTAAAGTGAACTTTATAAAAATGTATTAATTTATTCATGCATTTCAGATACTATATGAGCCAGAGTTTAACTTGGGTGAAAGGACTATTGTGTAGGAATTAGTGACATCTAGCAGTGAAGTTGCAGATTGCAAACAACTGAGTAATATTTGGCTTCCAAGTGTGTAGGAGAAACTACAGTGGCAGCACACATGCATACGCAAATATATCGGCAATTGTTGATTGTTGGACTCAGGGCTGGTTGGAAAATATGAACATATCGCCCAACCTTACACTGGACCTTTAAATGCCTCCTCCCCTCAACTCCTCTCTACAGCATCTTTCCTCTGAATGAGTGCAACCAGTCAGTGGTGAAGGCCATGAGAAGGCCAGCCTCCCAGCAGGCACACAGCAGGCTGGGCCTTTACAACTCCACTCAGCTCTCTGATGTGGTCACCTTCTCCTCCAGGACCCCACTGGGTCCCGCTAATGAGGCCGTCTCTCTGATTGCCTGCTTAAAAATACACACTGGAAGGGCACTGGTATTTAGATACCACTGTGAGGGGTTTTTTTTTGTGAGAGAGGCATTTGTGTAGCCCCCCTGTGCTTATTGAATGATAGATGGTGTCTCTGAGGGATGTGTACATGAAGTCTAAAAATAGCAACTGGCAGTCCTCAAGGGTGATGGTTTCAGTGCCTCGTTTCATTACAATTAAATACATTTTATTGAATTAAGTGTGCCACTAACTAGGTAATTATACACAAGCAAGAAATAAAATTCTCAAGCAATTTTATTAAATTCTAAATACTATTTAAAGCGAACATTAAGACACATTAGATAGAAAACACTGACCAATGTCATCGTCGTTGCGATCAGCTGGGTCTTTTTCCAGACACTCTCGGACCAGGTCTCGGCCCAGAAGAGTATCTGAAGCTCTCTCCAGGTCCTCATCTTCTTCCTCCTCTTCCTCACTGTCCACTGCAGCCTCTGGAAGTCCAGACAGGTCCACATCTCCCAGTTCGCTTTCTGTGGCCTGGAGCAAAGAGAGTAGAGAATTCTTTCATAGTAACTCAACTTGAGAAAATCAGCTTTTTATGTGTTAAATATGAAAAAAACTTTCATGGATTTTCAGGACAATCATTTTAAAATGGGTTTAATTTGCTTTAGGATTAAACTTGCTTGACTCAAAAAGCCTGACTGAAGCTTCAATTACTCCGTTCAAGTAGTAATGTGACCTAGAAATGAGTATTGGAGCAGTGACGTGTACAATGACCATTGCAGGCCTTGAAATAGTGCATCAGTTTAAGAAAGTGGTATTCAGTTTCAGGCTGCACAATACTGTGACATGATTTAAAGCATGTTAAAATGAGGTTTAAGTGTATTCACTACAATTATATATGTCTACCAGTAGAGTAAGTAACTCTACTGGAAGAAATACTCCCCCTAACTTCACAACGCCATTCCATTTCCACTTTACTTTCAGTCTGTTTCATCCACACAAAACATGAAGAATAACCTTGGAATGAGCAGCTGTACCTGCGACCCTGAGTTAACACCCTGACGCCAAGTCCCAAACTGAAAAACAGAGGCAAACAGCCAAATATTTAAATCCAGCAGTAATAATTTATATTCCACCATATTTTCCCAGGGTGGGGCAGACAGATTGGTTGGCAGAGTATGGTTCTAAAGGGGCATAGGGGCTTTCAGGTCAGGTGGGAATTGAACCATCAACCTAGAGGTGAAAATAGGAGCTCTCTAGTGGTAGTGGCAGCACTGCAGGCCATCTGTTAGCTCCTGCAGGTGGGCCTAAAGACAAAGGGAATTGTATAGAAAAATTGGGAAAACTGTTTCTGTCTGTGCTTTTAGAAATTATTATTTTTTGTAAAATGGTATGCTGATAAGGAGGACTGGTGTTATGCGTTTTCAAGACTACTACTGTACTATATATTTGACTGGAGATCAATGTGATTATATGATTATATTGTTTTTTATGTGTAAGAATGTCCAGATGTGGTCATCATGGAATAAAATGAGTTCAAGTCTAAATTAAGGCCGACATTATCTCCAAGGCACCAATAAACTTGCATTTTGGTAGTCATCAGTTTAGAGGAGTGGAGTAGATTTGACTGATTTTAACGGATGAAGCTGGTGGGAAAAAGTTAATTTTCTGCCCTATACAAGATGGACTCCCTAAACAACAATGCAATCGAGCTCTCGGGTTCTATAGAGATTTGGTACCTGGCCAAAGCGTTTTATAGGTTTCTCTGAGGCAAGGGGATTAAGCTAACAGTCCATCCCAAGTTCAGGCACAGGTCCACTCTTGTTTTCATAAATTAGGTTGGACAAGCTATTTAGAGGACTTTTTTAAAACACACCAGCTGCTCAGCACTGCCCTGTTCTACACCAGATACATTTAATTTAGACTAATAGATGAGAAGAGACAAGCAAGAGTGAAAAAAAAATCCCAAATCCCAAATGCAATGTTAATCCTGACTTTATTTTCTTTGACACCAATAATAAATGAGACAGGACGACATGTAATGATTTAATGAATTGGACTTTGTGGCGCAAGATGCACATCCTATTCTGTCGGGAACTGCAGAACAAAAAGCATCTCATAGGGAAATGTCATGCAGGGATAAATACTCCATATTTATTAAGTAGCACAGCAGACACTCAAATCAAATATCTCAACAGCAGCTTGTCCTGCACATTGATCTGCAGTGTAAAAATATTTTTTACATTTTGCTTCACCTCTCAATTATTGATTCCTGGAGGACTTTTGTTTTGTTTTATTTCTCAGGCCAGCAGAACAAGACAAAGGCCCAAAATACAGTGGTGCTTTTTATAATGGAGGAATTAAATATGGAGCTTATTATTAATAATTATGTCTGGCCTTAAATTTAAACTTTGTTGGAAAATTGAGGCATTAATTTAGTAGCAAAGAACAGTGGTGCAATCCTGACAATAACTTTTCACGCTCTGCCATTGACATATCTTTCAGTGCTTTTGAGAGGCCAAATTCATTCAGAATGCTAGATGTGCTCTTTCAGTCCAAGTCCCCTGGTACCAGAACGTGTTTGAGCCAGGAGGACATTTTCTAGAGATGAGGGATATCAGATCTGCCCAAGAACCCCCACATTTTACAGTGCTGTGTCATAATAACGGACACAGGAAAGAGACAAAAAAGAAAGAGGAATGCACCAGAATTTCAGGATATAGCCAAGAGAAAGAAAGTAAAAGCAGAGGAAAGAATAGGATGACGTGAGAGGGATATAGAATAATAGAAGAATAAAAGGTGACTGAGAGCAGAGGGATGTTAAGAAGGGAAAGGGCATAGTGGAGAAATATGAGAAGAACAGGAAGAGGCAGAAAAGAAGGAGTCAAGTGAATGACTGTGGATTAGGTCAAGGTATAAAAGAGAGTGGTGGTGGGGGGACTGCTTACACTCATTTTCGAGCAATTCTCAAGCCATAACATAAACAGTCTGTTGCATTGACAGCTGAGGACCACAGCTGACTGGAGGGTCACTGCTTTAAGACAGCTGTAAACAAACACAGAGCTGGGTCAGCGATGAGCTGATAGGATCAGATCCGTGTGATTAATATCTAATCTGAGAATGCAGAGATCAGATCTCAGGTGTTAAACGTCGGACCTGGGTTGACTTGACTTACATCAATCTGCAAGCGCTTCGCAGACAGGCTGAGGAGAGAGGACAGCTTGTGACATATAAGGAAGTTAAAATATGTGAATTATGTCACTTTTGTCTGTTCTCTATTGAGAACAGGTGACTTTGTGAAAGTCTGCTGACAATAACAAATGAATTCCATAGTTCTTGCACTAGTACGCTCGAGATAACTAGGGCAGCCATGATGGTCATTTTCTGGAAATTTAGTAAATATTCCCTAATAACTCAGTTGTGCATCACCCTCTTTAAGTCTGTTCCATATTACTTTCTCCTATTTTTTCCTTTGTTCAAAGTTTTGTTGGGGGAAAACCATGTTAAATGGACAACATAATCCGATTACATGCATTTTTAATACAGATTTAGGCCGCCAAATTAGTTTGACATGGTGGCTATAGGTGAATGAAGGTACTGTATTTCTCACCCTTTATTTGCTAAAATGTGAATAAAATAAAAAACTTTATACGGGCACTTTTTATATTAGCACTGTTAACATTCCTCTCTAAAATGGACCTGCTCATTAGTTTTGTGGCCAGCAGTGCCCATTGATCATACCAGCTCATTAACTTGTAAATAGCTGATTAGTTTGTAGCTAACGGACCTTACCAGTTCCACTGATGAATGCTAACAATGCTAGCAAGATGGTGTCAAATGGAACCCCTCCCTAGCCACATACACAAACATGTATGAAGAATACGGCATGTAGTTGTGAAGAGGAGCAGCAAACTGAAATGCTGCAGCACCCTGTGAGGAAGGGTCAAGGCTGAAAGGTAATGTCGAAAGGTTCTTGGATTTATCACGACTTTCTGTGTAAAGAGGGGAGATTAGGAGATCAGAGGGATTAAAATGATGAGATGACAACCCTATCATGTACCCTTTTATGGATTATTGCCGTTTAAATAGCCTACAGTAAAGAGAGGAGTTTAATTTCAAAGCACACTCTGATACAAGAGTAGAGAATAAAATATAAAGACCTCCTGGTCTGACATAATACTTTTAAATTACAATATTGAGATTAGGTCCCATGCTCAAGGACATTCCTGTTTAGGGAAATCTAAATTGAACATCATGTACGACATCATGTGCTTAACTGATGTACACTGGATGTCATACTCTCTTCACTGCATACTACCTATGGAAGCATACCAAAGGAATACTTGCAAAATGATTGTTAGAAACCCAACTACACTGATGATGTGACAGCTTCTATACCTGTGGCACACGATAGACAGAGCTTGAACTGTTAGGTTAATTTCCTGCATGTGACCTTTCGTCCCCAGCAGGAAGTTTAAGAAGGTGACGGATCACCAGGACACATAAGTGATGCACAATAATTAGTGAGATACTGAGGGTTACAAGGAGGGAGGGTAGAGAATGGATATGCTACAGGTAGACAGACAGAATTGGAGCAAATCAAGCTGGGGAGAACCCACACTCAGTAAAACACTTTTGCTACAGACCAGATGTTATCATAGTGTGACGGTGAAAGGTCTACGCACAATCTTCATTATTTTTTGTATGTAATGTAATAATGGTGGTAGGTAAGAGAAAAACTATATAGATCTTCCAAAACCTAAATTAAAGAGGTAGTTGAACAAAATGATGAAGCATTTACATCTGGATTCTCTATATTTTGATGTTTTTCAATAAACTTCAAATGAAAAATGTACAAACTGGGATAGTAGAACTGCAGCTTCAGGAGATCATCAATGTATCATGATCTTAATGTTGTCCCTCATTTGTATAAAACCCCAAACATTTGTGAAAAAAAAGTTTGTCATTTTTAAAAAATTGGAAAAAAAAAAAAAAAGATTTGCGGTACCCACCTGGTAAATATCTGATAGGCTGCTACTTCCCGAGTCACTGGCGATGCTGCATCCTGATTGGCTGGGAGGCATGTGCATCACCTGCTGATGGGCGTGGTCTGTTAGGTGCATCTTATTGAGGTCAGCAGGAAGCTTTTGAGACAGACAGGAAGTGGTGGAGAGACAGCGGAGAAAAAACAGAGAGGATATGAGTTCAACAGAGGCAAACATGCAAGCTTACAAATACACACACACGCACGGGCGCACACACGCACGGGCAAACACACGCACGGGCACACACAGACACAGACACAGACACAGACACACACACACACACACACACACACACACACACAGACACAGACACAGACACAGACACAGACACAGACACACACACACACACACACAAGTTTCATCAGTCTGAAAGCCAAAGCTGGTTTGGCACTGTCTGACATGCTCTACTCCAACATAATTAACATGAAGAGGATGGAGCTGAAGACCCTTCAGACGGCTGTAAATTATGATCCAAGGAGGTTGATATGATTTCTGATGGACAGAGCGGGGTTGGAGGTGGGAGGCTGGTTTTATATTTTGAGTGACCTTAACAAAACTATAAATCTGTGAATTCTTATTAGAATGACATGGTTGGCTCTCTTTTATGCAGACAGCTTATATGTTGTTGTTGGTATATATTAACAAAATTAACACAAACGCACTTTACTTCAGGATAAGAAGACAATTTGCGCAAGGAAAAGTATGAGCATCGAAACAAACAAAATGCATTTGTTTCTATTTGATCACCTTTTCCAAAGATTGTACGCTCCAAAATCTGAGTTGCTACAAGCTCGTTCTCAAAGAAACCCCTCAGATTCAGAATGACACACAGTTGTCAGTCAAGCAACCAACTGACTGACTTCTGAAAAACCCGTGTGGGGGTTGGGTATTTTCACATGAGGACAACTTGTAAACTCCAACTGACAAAAACCGTCACAGAGACATAAAACGGTTCACCAGATCAACGTGTAGCCTTTAAACTACTGTCACACAACTTCACAGCATGCCTTAAACATAGAATCACCGCAAGCACCAACAAACCCACATATTACCCTCATTTTTGTAATGTTAACTACTTACAAAGTTTAACCATTAAGCCTGTTGCTTAAGCTTTAAGTGAGTTGAAAAACTATATAAACAGAGGGAGAGTGAGACAGGGTTTGAATGTTTTAGTTTTAGAGAGACTATTATGAAGTGACTGTTTCTGTTAATCCTAGTTAGAAGTCTTCAATTTACATTTTACAAGTTCAATATGAAGCATTGCACCAAGTTACAGTAAAGGAACCTTTCCATCCCCAATTGATAAACTGATTGATTCAGAGATGCAAAGTTGAAAGATTCAGAAGCCCCGCAAGGCTGGACACATACTCCATCTCTAAACAGCTGACATAATGAGGAAACTTTATCCAGTTTGTACAAGCAGCTTAACCAAAGGCCAAGTCCAGGTTTTACTCCAGAATTCATTAACATAAGGTTGGAGAGATTCCACTCTATAATACTTCTTCCCCCCAATCTTAGATGAAGATGAAAGAATAACAAAAAGAGGTATTTCTACAAAGGTTGCCACTGCAAACAGTATTTAGACACTGATTGAGGAAGTTAAAAATGGGATTATAAAGCGAGGTAGCTACATTTGTATTTCCTGGGCAGGTGGACAAATGTACTCGGTGCCCCCTCAAAACCTAACCTCTTATTCTCAAGTCTTACCAGTTTGGATCTGGGCAGTGTCAGGGTGAGAGAAGAAGTCCTCCTGCGACAACGAGCAAACCTACAGCAAACCTCCTCCATCGCCGGACAGCGCTGGCCGTCCGAACACACACATAAACACTCACTTAAACGCTCACACCAACATGCAAAGCCACAGCAGATCAAACTGAAGATTGGAAGCTGGCTGCGGCTACGAAGAACCATGGTGCCAACATGTAATATTAAAGACGTTGAGTCTGGGGGTGCTGCCCCCTCAGTACTCTCTCCTAATAGGTTGGTTGTACTGTACGACCCCAGAAGCACTTAACCTCCCCACCCCCGCCTCCCCAAACCCACAGGGATACATAGTATTGAGGGGTGGAGTTTAAGAAGTTCAATAGCTTGTTCTTAATGTGCGGCATTTTAAAAGGGAACACTCAATTTAAAGAATTTATGTAGGCCAGATTTACACAACATTAGGGACTTTAGTGTGCCCTACATCACTCACTCTATCCTTCTAGATAGATGGCAATTAGATATGCCTAGATCCAAGACTAACCAAAAAACAAACATGTATGTACAGGGCTTCTTAATGTACTAAACAGTATTAGAAAATCAAACAGAAACAAATATTTAAAGTAGACTATATGACTGAATATGTTTTTCTTTCCGATATCATCGTCGTTTTCATGAATTTTATGGATGATTGTGTGCCTAAATGTACCTGTATTGTTGTTATTATTAGTGTCATTTGCCTGTTGCCTTTATTTGGCACACTCTTTGCCTTTATTATTATTATTATTTTTTTTTTTTATTTGTGCGAAAAGTATGGACACGTGCTCGCATACAGTACACACACACAATCTGAAAATGCTTCCCTGTAAAACTAAAGTTTAGCATGTATAAACTGTAAACAATTAATGCATCTGCTGCCTTATTTCTCCATCTCACATACTCCTATATTAATGTAGTGTATCACTAAATTATTAATATATTCTGGGTCCCTCTGTCACTCACATATTGCAATGATAATAGTGCCTATTAGCAACACTTAAATGTGTAACACTGTAACATTCACACATGCATACTTACTCACCGGTCTCTGACATTAGTTTTAGTGTGATTGAAAGAGTATTTAAGTGCAATCCATTTCCACATTAGGTACGGCAGGGTAATGCACTGTGTGTTTCACTTATTGAACTGCAGGCAACACCTAATCCTAGACTGTTGGTGTTATTGACTAAATCACACATATAAACAAGTATAATTCTCTACTCTCATCCCCGATGCTTAAGGCTGACCAACACTCCTTGCTACTAGTTTGTTGTGTTGTGACAGAAACAGCGAGTGGGGGGGACAGAGAGTAATTGCTCATTTCATTACAGGTAAATACTTATTGATTTCTGTGTGATGGAGCGGTTATAAGGTAGCGATGATGAAGCTCCCACCCTTCATCCATTTAATACATTTACCCAAATCCACATACATTGAGACAGAAGTTAATGTGTCAAACTGCTGAGTCGATCAGGACTCAAACATGGCAGGTGATTGAACAGCGAGACCTTTATCTCATCAAGCTCATCAAAGTCTGAGAAAAGTTGGTGAAACAAGAACTTTGGAAATCCAGCAGCAACATTTCCATTGGCTGCAAGTTTGAAATTTCCGTTTCAAAGTGACCATTTTTGTTAAAATTACCAGCACCTCTGAAGCTCACTAATACGCTATATTTCCTACGTTTAATCCGTACAAAATCCGAAGTGTTAAACGGGTAAATTGGGTATTATGTATAGGACTATTGTTTCACCTGAACCTGTTGCCAAACAACCAGGAGAGTCGCTCGTAAATTAGTGGTCCATTAACAGTCTGTTAATATTCAGATTAGATTCAACCCGCCAGTTGTGACATGCTAGTCTGCTTACTCGCAGGCTGTTAAGCATTAACTATGAGTACTGATGGCAATTATGTCAAGAACTTTTTTCTGCATTAAATTTAAATTGTTTTCCACATTTTTCAACACCTTGTCCTATAAATGTGTGTCTAACTAATACAGGCAGATAATTGGCAGATCAAATTGGCAGTTTAATACATTAATCTGGTTCTACTTGGCTTTCTTGTTTCACGATGAGTAAGTCTAAAACAACCCTGTAATTTTATTGGCACCGGCAACAAATTCACATGCTGCATTTAATAATAAATCTGAATCAGTCTGTGGTTCTGATTCCTCTTTCTTAGCAAGTCCTAATCTAATCGTGCAATTCATTCAGTTCATGCTTACTTCGCTGGATTTATTTCCCAACTAAGAAAAAGACTTAAGAGATAAGATTAAGGTTAGATATGTGAGACAAAGTTCCTCACAAGGGTGTGTTTTGGAGGTGCTGAGGAATTAAATAGGGCAAGGACAGACAGAGAGTTCATGTGTTTGTGTGAGTGTACATGAGAGAGATAGATGGAAGGGGGAGGTCGGGCGATGGAGGGATGGGGGAAGTGAATAATTGTGGCGGTCTCGTGGCTCCCATTCACACCAGACTTAATCCTGCTCTAATCCCCCTCTTTCCCTCTCCCAGCGGGCTGAGTTGTGGGGGGCGTGGGGGGGTTTAGGGGGTCTCCCATTCTCCTCATGCATTAAGAATGAGAGTTGGGAGATTAAATATAAATGTGCAAGGTTTCTTCAGCTGTACAATTCTATCATGTCAATGAGCGGGCACAATCATAGGAGGATCAAGCTGGCTCTGAATGTTATGTCGCAGTCAAACAGACCAAGCTTTCACAACAACAATCACTCACATTGTCTGATTAACTCCAGAGAAATTAACCACATCATCTATCATAATAAAGATGAGAAAAAAATTTATTCAAGGAAGATACTGCAGCGAAGAGGCTGAAAATCCATAAGGTACAAGCCTGGAGCTGTCAGAACATCAAGTTGTCTAATTTGCTGAGTTTATAAATGAATAATTGGCTAATGTTGAGAACAAAGAACTGGGTAGGGTCGGGCAATATGCTTTGACATAAGTTACAGATCTCTACAGATAATCATTTTGTAGTATCACCGTATGTTTAGAACACTGTTTATGTGTGTAGATGCATTTGTTCATTCAGTAATAATACAACCACAGACTAAGACATTATAGTGAGTAAGAGTTTGTGGTTAGAGCTAAATTAA
The DNA here is from genome assembly GCF_905237075.1 of Dicentrarchus labrax. Classification (NCBI taxonomy): domain Eukaryota; kingdom Metazoa; phylum Chordata; class Actinopteri; family Moronidae; genus Dicentrarchus; species Dicentrarchus labrax. The sequence continues at coordinate 23,633,213 of NW_026136705.1, read as the reverse complement.
ATTAGACTATATCGTAATAAAAGCTAGTTTTACTAAAAGGATATACTTAAAATGATTTCTCATTTATGTTTTTTTATTGTCCGAGACCAACAAGCTAACACAATGGCATATAGCTCATGGCTGTTTACCATATCCTTCCCTAAACCTTTCCATCAGTCATGGAGAAAAGCACATTTAACTGATGTCCAAAAAGCCACTCTGCATTATTTTAGCTAATTTTATGATTACATTTGTCTTTTTGTGGGCCTGAAAGCAAAACAAACCAAAAACGTATTAGGGTGATGTCTTCTTTTTCCTTCTTCTATAAAATCCAACTCTGTTTCACTTATTGCATCCAATTTTAACAATGAGATTAACTAGCTGTGGGCCTGAGTGCTCTGTTCCCCCTATTTCCTCAGTGATAAAATGGGCTATAAAGCCCAGACTAGCAATTTGGCTACACAGTCAAGAGACTGGGTTTCCCAAAGGCAGTTTAGTGTTAGGATAATCTTTGCTACATTTTAGGTCAATGCATATAGAGATGTTTTGGCAAACCTTCAATACGTTAATGGATGAGGTCTGGTCTGTCTAGCGTAATAGTCTGGAATTGGTTGGTTAAGACTCCCAGAAGGGGCCACACTATTAAAAAGCAAATAGAGAGGGGGGTGTGGTAAAAGCGGAATCTGATCAGCTTTGAAACAGTCCTGCTACTTGATTTTTGCATTCATTATTAGCTAATAGTTTTCTGATCGTTAGGATGCAGAGATATGACGGCAGGACATACCAGAGACTTCAGACAACATTTATCAAAAGAAATGGAGCATGGCAAAGACATATAAATCATCACACAAAATGAGACAAAGAGAAGGACAGAAAAAAGAGGGAGAACAATACATTACGATGAATAATAAAGAGAACAAATGGCTTAGCTAAGTAATTAGAAAAGAAAATGCGATGAGGCTGATGAATCCTGATGAGGATGATAATTAAAGTGGGTTCAACAAACAATGACACAAACAAAGCTCAATGAATATTTAAAGACAATGTTGTTTGCAGTGATAAAATAAAATGATAGTATCATAGAGGAAGAGGTATTGTTCAGTGTCTCCAAGCAGATACAGATGATTTTTGCACCTATTTGCTTTTCTTTTCGAGTTTGATAGTCTATAGCTCCGACACCTCAATTTAAGTTTGACACTAGATGAGTTTTTTTTTTTCTCTATTGCTGGTGATCACTGGGAGATCTTTGTTTTAGCCAAGGTATATAGACACTAAAGTATGTACAGCAGAAAAGTGTCTATTTGTTCTCAAATCCAAAGAAATACCAAGCCACATTTGAAAGAGAGCCTCTGCTTCTGCAAGAGCTGCACCAGTAAAGATCTTCCTTCAACATGTCATGACAATTTGAAATGTCCTGGTTAAACACTATCCTTAAACCAACCAACCGACCAACCAAAATAATCCCCTTGCGTAATACTTAATAATATATAATTATAACTGTGAGGGATTACGATGGTGCTGAAGACACACAAAGGGCTAGCACTGACCAACATTAATTTAAGCATCATTAATTGCCACCCAAAAGAATATTTCCTACAACAAAATTGCCAGCTCATTTGTACTGACTGAAAATGTGCACAGGCTGTGGAGGTTTATGGAATAATAACATTTAAGTCCAGTTTTGGAAGTTGCTTAGCTGGAAGTAGCAGCTATACACTACTCATAACCCCACAGCTGAGGAAATACAGGCATTGTAATGGATAGTGAGGTCACTGGTGGGGTATCTGACATGAACATGGTTGGCCTGTAGATGTCAGCAGTATGACTTGAGTGGTATGAGCCAAGCAACACAACCATCACTCAGCAGTGAAATGGATCAAAATGAGGATGTTAAACTATGCCAGTTAATATTTGTGTCACCCTTTTAAACCTAAGCTAGGTCATAGCCAAAGTGACTCACAAATGTTGCAACAATGACACAAGCCCCATTTTCTAGATCGGCATGACCAATATAATCATCTTGATGAAGTGTGTAAGAGAAAATATAAAGCTACAGGAAAAAAAGGTGTTCTTTAGCAGGTAAATGCCATAACAGGCCTTCCCACTATGGATGTATAACATAATCACACATTAAAAAAGGAAACCTTAGCTGTTAACATATGTCTTCATTCATAACAGCTGTCACCAAGTGTTGAGTTAGATCAGAGCAGGTTGTTACACCAGAAACCACAACACAGTTCAGAGACACAACGTAGCTATAGTCTCACGGCACAAATGAGATGTTTTTCCTTTGATATAACACTTAACTTGATGTCTGAAACTGATTACAGCTGGTTTATTCAGTTCTTTGCTCTCTGCATCGTCTGTTTCTGGCCGACCTCACCTCGTCGCTTTGATTTTCTTGGTTATTAACTCGATCTCCTGTCTTTCTCTGTGTCCAATGATTCACTCCCTCATTACAGCCTCCACTCTCCAGTTTCCCTGTCGCTACTGCGATCTTACTTTCTTTCAACTTCTACCCTATTTGCCTATTTTTTGTAGATGCTCTCCATTCCTGCATGTTTCTCCCTACTGGATCAAACCTCCATTTCTGCTCCCACATGCAATTCTGCTTCAAAGGCAGCAAGGAGGAGTGAAAAGATTGCAAGTAGCCTCATCAGACTAGCCAGGTGAGAACATTGGCTAGGCTGTCTGGGACGGAACACACACACACACACACTTTTTGAAGCTCCAGATTTAGCCTCGTAGCGCTGCAGAGAGCTTTGATCAATCGAGGCCACTGGTGGCTTGGTCTAATGTCTTTAGAGGGGGACGGTGTCTGGAAACACACACATTCATGAGCAATACACAGTGGAAAATACATGCACATACACACACAAATACACACTTATTTTTGCATGACATACTTACAACAACACATACAAAAAGAAATACACAAGAAAGCACAACTACCTACACACAGATTGGGTATACTACCTATGAACAACATGCATCTATTGGCTCCATTCAGTAAAACACTGAGCTTATTGAATAGTCGCAGCACACAGAAATGCTCCATTCTATTACTGGCAAGTCCACAGGCGGTTGGATTAAGATACAGTGCAGGGAGACAGATGGAGATGGGGAGAAAATAGATGGAGAATATGACTGAGTGAGAGAAAGATGGAGAGACAGAGAGAATGAGTCAAAAGGAAAGACTGTAAGAGGAGACAGTGAGAGGAGCAGAGAGCAGCATATGATTGAGACTGGATTGAGTGTGGTTGTGTGTGTGCGTGTGTGTGTGAGAGAGAGAAAGAAGAGAGAGAGAGAGAGAGAGAGAGAGAGAGAGAGAGCAAAGGTAGCAGGAAGTGGGTAAAAACGTATAATAGAGATAGGACTGACAGCAAAGGGCGGAATGAGGATGAAGTGAAAGGGTGGGAACAGATGAAGATAAAAAGTCTCAAATATTCTCTTAAGAATCCAATTCTACCTAAATCCAGACTACCATATCTCTGGCACCATGGCAGTGTGGCTCTCTCTCTCTCGCTCTCTCTCTCTCGCGCTCTCTCTCTCTCTCTCTCTCTCTCATGTGTGCACGCGTTTGTGTGTGTGTGCCAGCTGGGGAAAGGGGAAATGTAATAAATTGAAGTTGGAATTGGAGGTGACAACTGCAAAGGCAGACATGCCACAGAGAAAGGGAAGGAGAGAGGGCGGGTGAGGGAGAGAGAGAGAGAGAGAGAGAGAGAGAGAGAGAGAGAGAGAGAGAGAGAGAGAGAGAGAGACACACACACAGAGAGAGGAGGTAGAGGTGAGGAGAGTTGGGGGAGGTGGGTGGAGTTAGCAGGAGACCACATGAGGAGATGAGGACTCAAATACTGTCAAGCAGAGAAGTCTGCATGCACATACACACAAACAATAACTCAAACACATGCATTCTCTCCCTCTCTCTCTATCTCTCTCTCACAAACACACACACACTTTTTGTGCCTCTCGCAGTGAGGCTACCTCCATCTCCTGCCAGCCGTACTTTCTACAAGGTGGCTCGTACATGCAGTGAACATCTTGACCAAAATAAAATGTGCATGTGTTGCTACTGCTTTATATTGCTTATTCATTCATTCTACTGCACTGCAAATGAAGATTAAATGCGAGTTAGGAGAATGAACACCCCTTCCCACAAGAATAAACACTCGATCATGCATTAAGGAAAGTTCCACTAGTTTATTGAGGAAGCATGTGCAGTCGGCTGGGTCTACAGTCAATGTGGTGCTTTTGTTTCTTTGCAAACATCCCTAGATATTAAAGGGGCTCTCTAGTGATTTTAGACGTGATGGTCAGTTTAGTCATCAAGAGGACAATTGAGTTGTATAATGTCTTTTGTGACTCCTGAGGAAGCTTTTGAAAGTCTGAGTGAATAATCCAGATGATGTCATAACGATGTCATCAGGGGTTAACTTAGTTTTGGCTTCAGAGACTGTATAACACGTTTGCAACAGAAAGTGAAGGGAAGTGTATGATCCAGAGTTTTTGGATGTTAAATTTATCTCAATATGAAAAGAGACAATAATAAGGAAACAGCAGCAGGCTGTTTTAGTGAGGTTTTTCAGTATTGCTGACATGACACAAGGTTGTGCGCCAACTGCCAGTTAACTTAAGCTGCACAATGTTGACAAAACCTATAAAGTTATTGTTGCAATAAACACACATAAGCTGCATTTTTCCTAACTGTGTGAACTTCCCCTACAGTACTCTTTTCAGCAACATACGCTCAAAAGCGTTTTGGAAGAGAAAATGAGACACTAATGGTTGGAACCTGAAAGTGTGGCAGCTTGAAAGAACTTTTTCGCAACATAAGGTAGGGATTCTGCATAGCAACACATTGCCTAGAAATCTCTCTGAAACACATTTTATTCTCAGTTATGGAAAAAACTGCATCCTGTGATTTGGCAGGCACTGGTTTGTTGGGTACAAGGTTCAACAATCATTGGTTGGCAGGTTTGTAGCCTGGATAGAGAGTGGCTGGCAGGCTTCTACAGTGGATAAACAGCCATTAGTTGGCAGTATCCACATTTTATTGTGCCAGTATTGTGACAGACGGGATGCTGAATGGCACTGTCACCAACACTGCCAAAGGCCTGTGACTTCTGCCCCAGTTGTCTGAGAGTGATGAAGGAGATAGAGGCAGCGAGGGAGACACACAGGGAGAAGAGGAAGGAAAGATAAACAAGGGAAGTAACTAGAAATGGAAGGAAAGGAGGATAAAGGACGAAACAGTGTTTGTGCGTGTGTTTCTTTGCCCTCATTTCATCTTTAATGATTCATCCACAGTCTAAAATCCTGGACACCTTACTGTAATACCAAACACTGGGAATAACCCTCAAACAATGGACCACTATCCCATATCAGCCCTGAATCAGAACTGCATCCTAATCATAATTTCTTCGATTTGTAACTAATGTGTATATTTCCACTGAAAAATGCCTAATCTTGAATTTAGTATGGATGGGACAATGTCACCGGTAAGTGTCAAGTCTTGGCTATGAAGTCCTGAGTAAAGTCTGGGAAATTAGAGGTTATACATTCCTTGTCATAGTTTAATAGACATTACAGAAACATTGCAGCTGATTTCACCAGAAATTTTAGAAAAACTATAAAGTACTGACCCACTGCCTTCATCAGAATAAGCTATGCCAGTCTGGATTTTTTTTAGTAAGTAATGGCTCATAAATTGGCTGCATGCTCATTTGTCCCACACAGTCTTTAACCACTCATTCAGTTTTCTGGCAGCTTACACAGTGAAGAAGGTAATTAGCATGGGTCGGCACCCCTGCAGAGTCAAGTATTCTTCTCTGGAGGACTGACGGTATTACAACAAGGCTTTAGTGGAAAATCCTTCCAGTTGGTATCTAGAGAGAGTGTTTGTGTGTGTGTGTGGCAGCAGGTAGCAGATGGTAGTTGCTGCCAAACAGCCTTAGACATTTCTGAAAGAACTATTCAGCCTGTCACAAGGCGTCTGCCCTCCTCCTCTGATCGCTACCACCTGGGAGGTGGAACTATTCAAGGTAAAAAAAAAAAAAGAGGAAGAGTCAGATTTAAACTTGCTTGTAGTTCAAAATGTTTGAGGTTTAATGTACCATGGCAATTAAGACCGACAGTACTGGGTAGTACCACTGAAATCGTTTTATGTTTTAAATATTTTTTTGTAAATGTACGTTTTCTGATGGTCAACGGATTGGCTGACATGGCAAACCTCTTTTCCTCCAGGTGGATTTAAAAAAGGAGATTTACTTTCTGCTATTTCAGCCTTTTCTTTCCCACCTATCTCCTCTCTCCCTCATTTGTCTTTTTTTCTCCCACCCCCTCCATATTCTGCAACCCCTCTTTTATCTTCCCACTGCGGGAGAACATTATGAATTAAAATTGGTGCTATGATAAAGAATCTATATGTGATTTTGATGTTAAATTAATGAGATGGCCACTGCATCTACAGTAGTAGAGTAGTGTGCAAGTATGTGAATAAGTTGCTGCAGCTTTATTGATGCTACTATTTTGACCTTATGTGTTCTGGATGCGGGGCAGAGTTCACTGGCTTAAATATTCAAAGTGTATACGCTTGATCGTGTGTTTCTTTTGTTCATTGTGTGTGTGTGTGTGTGTGTGTGTGTGCAAGCGCTACAGGAAGCTGCAAGGCGTCTCTGTCTGGGCCCCTGAGGAAGGTGGGCCACGGCCAGGTCTGCCGGATACAGGAGGGAAGGCTAAACACTTGGCTTTAATACTGACACAACTACTTGTGCACACAACTACTTGTGCGTACACACACACACACACACACACACACACACACACACACACACACACACACACACACACACACACACACACACACACACACACACACACACACACACACACACACACACACACACACACACACACACACACACACACACACACACACACACACACAGATACACAGATACATACAGACACATACACCTTAGTACCTCCTGGCTCCCCTCTGTTAACAGATGCTTCCTGCCCTGCGGCCCAACCCCACACTACTTCACACATACAAACACACACATGCAGCGCGTCCCTGGCACCCCTACAGGTTGACCCAGGGGCCAGGTGGAGGGGCAGCCCAACCCTTTGGTTCTCCTGTGGTGTTTTTGTTAATGTTGGATTCTGTTCAACCCTCTTGGCCTTGTCACCTCAGCCCAGACAGAGCTGACTACAATTTCTGTACCAGGACAGGAAATTAACTTTGTTTGCCTGCCGACCTAACCCTAATCTTGAACTCCAACGTTTATCAGACATTTTATTATTTTACCTGACAAAAACTATTCTTGACAACAAAAGTCAGAGCGACTGCTAGATATGAGCTGAAGTGGGGGTAATATGTTTGAAAAAAGCCTTTTTTTCCATTATGGTTTGAATTTATAATAATTTGGTTGCTTTTGGTGTGAATGTTCTGTACTTGCTGTCAGGATGTCTCAATGTGACAGTCTACAGATGTGCATAAGGAGTTTAATGTGTTAATGAATATTCAGTGTGATGTAAACGCTGAACTATGGTTATAATAATAATTAAAAGCAGAGAAAGCTTTCAAACTAAAAGAAAGCCCAGAATTGTTTTTCTCTTCTCTAAACCAAACACGCAAATGACAAGTGTTAGTGTAGAAATGTGCAAAAGCCCTTCAGACTCAAAGAATTGCTTGCTTTATAGGTTGGTTGGTCACTTTAATTAGCATCTGTGTAATTTGACATAGTAAAAATAATTAATAGACTTTAGTGTTTTTGCATAGACAAACTGACCTTCCTCCTGCCTGATCACATTTGTTTTCATACAGGCATACCACACATTGTCTGCTTCCCCCACACTCTCTCTCTCTCTTTGTTTTTCTCTCTCTTTCTCACAAATTCACAAACACCCACAGAGCAATCACCCATCCATTCCATCTTGTGTTTATAAATGCCCTTGAAAATTATCCAGTAAAGGCTCTCTGGATGTGCAGGCAGAGGAGGGGATGTGGATCAATAGCAGTGAGATAATGGGAGCAAGGGAAATTGGGGGGGGGCTATGGGTGGTTGAAATATCAGCACTAGGATATGTGTGTGCGTGTGTGTGTGAGTTTGTGTGTACGGGTGGGGGTAGAAGCAGCTCATGACAGAAAGAGCTCTGGTAGGTGGAGTCTGCAAATGTAAAGTAAGGGGGAGTAATTTATGCATATGTGCACATTTGCTGTAAGCATTTGGGTATTATGTTATGACCATTGCAAGTATTGTAGGGCCTGTGTGTGTCTATGCATTTGTGGGTGTCAAACGGTATCTGAGAGTGAGAGGCCAGCAAGCATAGGGGTCACATGGATGAGTGTACATGTGTACAGACAATGAGTATGAGTCTCTGTGTGCACAAAGGCTAGAGTGTATCTCCACATGAGCAGCCTCACTTTCAGTCCATTTAGCCCAGTAATGTTGACCAGCTTGGGCATGTTAATGCATACAGGGCCTGAGTGGGTTTTTCTCTCACAAAATTTCAGCCTATCATAGCTAATGGACAGTAATTACACTATTCAGGACACAACACTGGCTCTTTTATGCCCCTGTACCCATTGAAACAATCAAATAGGTCTGCATTTTCTTCTTATTCAACATCAAAAGGTGAAGTGTGGTAAACTACAAAGCAAGCAAGTGACTTTTTTTATCAGCTGAGAATTGTCACCTTTGACCTTTGTCTCCATCATAACCGTTTTTCGAATTGGTGCTATCATGAATGTGTGCATTATATATGTGCAAGATAGATGACTGGTCAATGTCTGGCGGTATGTCACCTGATCATATCCCCAAAATCAGCTGTGAACAATGTGCCAAAAGTAAATAAAAGACTCAAAGACAATGTGTCTTTGACCAATACACTGAATGTGCAAAAGCGCCACTAAGGCTACTTGCTGACCAGATCTCAGGGGTGAAATGGTATAAAAGTGTAAACAGGCTGCTGGAAAAGAGCCATCATGCTTAGTCAACCGTGCTTATATAAATAAAGGTTTTAAAACGACATTTACTGTAAGTCTTCAGTTTTAGTGTCCTTGAGTGAGTGCTGTTCTCAGCTTATTCAATCTGAATTGCAATGAATACCAGGTACATCCCCACACCTAAATTACTTAAGTAGAGCACTTAGTAGTATACTCCAATGTGGTACTTGGTACAAAGAACAGTTATCTCAGTAATTTTTCAAAACACAATGAAGTGACAAAGGCAAATGCCGAGTCCATTAGAACTCTGACAGAGGTTACACTGAAATGAATTGGAATACCGCAAGTTATTAACTAAAGTCTCTCTTTTTGTAGCAAAACAGCAGAAGACAGAACCTGAATGTGCTTTTTCTCATCATCTGTCAAAGTCAACATCCAGCTAGAAGGAGTTCTGACGTCCCATTCAAGGCAACACTTTTGGAAAAAGATTTTCTGCTTTTGTCGTATTAGTTGATGTCCAAAAATACCAACGAAAAGCAAAATGCTTTTAGAGACTTCCATTTTCACACATTGTTTTTACACGGCAGCTTACGGTATTCATGACGCTTTATGGCATGCAATGCTCAATGGCAAGCAATGCTGTATGTTTTGTTGTTGTGCTTATATATGTGATGTGATTTTATTTTTCAAATTTCTAGACTTATACCTCATATGACAGATGCAAAAGAAGAAGAAAAATTAAGCAACATGTGTTTTTGTTTAGGATGATTGAATAAGTAATTCATGACTTATAGGAGGTGAGTTGGGCATGGCCTGGCTTAATGCAACTCGTATCGATCTTTATCACCCCTACTTCCTGTGCATATGATATCCTAGACCTCCGTCGGCATGCTAAAAGCTCTCTCTCTCTATTGTTGCCGCTCACTCTGATTATCTCTCTCTCTCTCTCTTACTCTTACTCTCTTTCTCCTTGTGGTCTTATCTGGACGCCCAACACCCCTTTGGGCTCAAAGGCTACACTACCTTGACACCCTGTGTGAGTTGTGTCAGCCCGTCAATCAGCTTGTCTGTGGGCTAGAGGTCAGAATAAATCTGCTAAGGCCACTGTGAAGAGGCTTTGGCATTACATCGCCTGGCAAAGGTCATCCTCTTACAAAAATTGACCTCTCAACATATTGTGGTACCGGGGGGAGGCACGTTGCAACTATCTAATATTCTTTTAATGGTGCCTGCATCCACTGATCTGATGATGTAGAGGATTACAGTAAAAAAAAGTGCATTTTATGCTCGAAAGCTTGCCGTCTTTCGTTTTACTATTCTAGTTTAACTTTATTGCTATGTAACGCAGCAAAACCGGGCCTCATAAACTAGGATTTCTGTTATTTCTGCTTATTTTACTTGTTTGTAACTTCTTGATGACACAGCATGCAATTACCATGCCCGCATTGGCCTCTAACAGTATTCAAATGTCACCTTCTGTGTTACAGTAGCTAATTTGAAAGTCCTGGGTCTTGTTTATTTCTGCAACAGCTATTGTATAGGCCAAATAGGTTTCCCCACTGGTTTTCTAAGTTTAGAAAACAAATGCTTCAGATTTTGTCACTTACTTAGAGATTGCACAAATAAAATATCTGGATGATATGATTACTCTTTACTTAAACCTAAAATTGAAAAGTCCTATAAAGGCATTATGACAGAACGGATCAAACCTGGAATGGCTCAGTATGAAATACATCTCTCAGATCTTTAGGAACCAAATGAAACCACATACATGTTCTTGGTGACCATACTTTCTTGGTCAGGGTTTTAGCCAATCGCTCCTTCAATTAAACTACAACCAGTACTTCAGTTCATCTCTGAATTGAAATCAGTGTGGTAATTACTTGGGGCGTTATCTTTATCCCTCAGAGAGACATCTGACCCTGTACCTTATGAAAAAAAGTGTAAAGCTTCAAGACGCTCCTTTCCCTAATCAGACTTGTAACGCTGGCTGGGCATGAAGCCACAGCACTGAGAAAAAGGGTCAATAGACTGTAGTGAAGAATAATTAATCTCCTTATTCCACTCAATAGAGGTTTAGCAGTTTAATGTAGCTATCCTATCTGATCTGATGATGAATGGTAGGCCAGTAAGTGTAGCTTGAATCAAATATAGCATCTAGTTGTTTAGGCAGAAGTGCGACGACACTGAACAGTAGATCAGTAAAGTAGTGAAGAGGAGTTATTTGTTATTGGTCTTCATTGTAATTTCTTTCCTCATTTTAATCTACTACTACTCAAATCTATCACTGTACCCTAAAAAATGCCTTGTTAGAAACCGAACATTAACGTAACTGGTTCAATCTTGTGTGATTATATACCATGTTTTTTTCTTGTAGATGCATTTTGATCCGTGGATGCTGCAAGTTAAGACTGGCACTTATTTGGATATGCCAGACGCTTTGTCGGTCTACCTGTCCATCTGGCTGACCTGCCTCGCCTTGCCCTTCCTGCCTTGGCGCTGAATCCATCATCCCACAGAAACTCTCTGCTACCAACACCTCCATAGCCCCATTACTATTCAACGCAGCATGGTTCCACACAAACTGATTATGCCAATGTTCAGCAAGGCCCACTGATTGCTAGGGGAGGAAAGGCAGCAGACTGGGTCAGCCTGAGTCTGGACCTGCTGCACTCTGCCAGGGAAGTCTGCAGCCGAGATGGGGGGGAATTTTTTGAATTATTTTCAATCTAAGTTATGTTCTTGTGTTGAGCACAAATCAGGAAAGCGTGACACTTCCTGTTTTTTAAACTTTTTTATCTGGTTATGAAATGACTGATGGTGGGAAATCTCCAGAGCATACATGCTTTAAAAAAACATTCATGAATCATGTACAAGAAGTATTTCAACTGAGCAGCAATGACAGAAAACGTGAGATTGAGTAGTAACTTGCAGTTACTTCAAAGCAACAAATAGATATTCATTCTCCTCCTCAATATTCAATTACACTTCTTCTTCTGTATCTAGGAAGCTGAAAAATAGATACTACTACTTAAAGAGAAGAAGTAGTAAATTAGCTCAAAATCAGTGGCAGTGCCATTTAGTGCGATCATCATGCAAAGCTGCCAACTTAAAACCAACATTTAGATGTAATTTTAAGTTCATTGTCACACTGTAGAAACTACAGAGAAAAGGGGTGAAAAGGAAATACAAGGCATCTGGAAGGGTAATAAGTATGGGTGCCATTTGATGCAGAAACAGAGAGCAAAGGTTGGACATGAGAGGATACAGATGGCTTTAGAAGGAGTTGCTGTGATTTATAAGACAGGAAGTGGCAGATGAGTGAGGATACAGCCCAGCAGGGCAGCAACAACAGCAGCATCAGGCTGGCAACAACAACAGGCCCCATTACTGATGTTTAAATAATAGATGGGGAAAGAGAGAGGGTGACGGAAAAGAAGAGATGAACATGTAGTAGAGGATTGAAGACTCCCTTACTAAAAACAGATGAGAAAGGAAGGAAAGAGGAAGACAGCAGGAAGTCCACGCTAAAAACAGAAGGGAGAAAGAGACAAAGATAAAGAAAGAACAAGTGAGAGAAAACATGGGAGAGGCACAAAAGAACAGAGGCTCTGAAAGCTCGGCAGAGAACAGGTCCCATGTTGGCAGCGGGGAGGGTCAGAGAGTTCGGCAGTGAGAACATTTTGACAAGTCTTCCAGCAGCGGGAGGATGTAGACTGAGGTTGTGTTCCACCGGGATGAGCAGGATGTGATTTAAAGGGACGGTTCACCCATAAACACAACACAATAAAACAATAAAATTGTAAGCAAGATGTTGAAAGCCTCTTAAAGACAGCAACTGACTGCTGACTCTTAAGGGGAGACCATTCTAGCCCTGGCCGACCTCCCTTTCAAAGTTCTGTGTTGTTTATTGCAGATGTAAATAAATCTAGGCCTCATAACTGCTCAGTGCGTCAGAAAAAGGCCCTGCTGGCACCACAGAGCAGCTCCACTGGCCTACATTTTGCTGTTTGTCATCTGATGCCAAATTTCCAGCCACACAGTCAATATTTCAATAACTATCCTCTGACGTTAGAAATTAGAGCGAGTATGACATGCTATATGGTAAGAGCTGAAGTTTAGAACGCTGGTAACGAACAAAAATGCCTAAATAGCAAAAATAAACTGTTTGCTTTCCATAGCAGTTCAGCCTAGAGGGTTATTACCAAGTCTGTAGTAAACAAGGCTGTAGAAAAGACTGTAAAAGCCTGTTGGCAGCTGCAGATTCCCTGCAGAGAAGTAAAACTAAGTGATTCATATGAATCAAACAATGGCCTGCTCACTACTTTCTTGTCATCTGATCTCTTAGATCTCCAGTAGTAAGTGGACTGGTTCAGTTATTTTATTTTATTTTTTTAACCAAAATTGCATTTGGGCTTAAGCATAAGCCTTCGACCGGTGGGGAATGCATTAAATGCAAAGCAGCCATTCCCTGCACTGATGGTGTATGGGCTGGTGAATTATTCAAAATGAATCCAAGATCACTGTAGTCAAGAATATTACCTATCCTAGCCAGCGCAGGACAGCCAAAACTATCAAAATAGTCCAACTTCTGGAGAAAATAATTGGCTGCCATTCTGTGAAGGCAGTCAGTGATAAAACTGTGAAAACCTCTTGTGGAATAAAAATCACTGCTTCAGAGGCTTTCTCTTACTCATAAATGTATTTTTTCTGTCTCTTTCTTTCTTTTCCCTCTTTTTTTCTCTCTTTCTCCTCCCTCAAATTTCAAATCACACTCCAGCATGGCTCTCTTCCTTTTCTTCATCACTCCTTCCTTGAGATCCCAGAATGAATTCACAAAACCTTTTCAGGGAATTAAAATCCCTTTACAGACCACCCTCACACTCTTTCTTCTCCTCCCTTCAACACGACTGCAGTGTTTTTTGATTGCTACTGTATCTCCAGACAGAGCACACGTTAGCCTAATGGGAGGAAAAGGGAAACTTAATTAACCTTTGCGAAAGGTGGGCTCATCACAGACGCCGACCAATTAACTATGGACTTCAAACAGGGCAAGCTGGATAAAAATCTCAGTGGCTCTTGACTGATGATAAATGAGCTAGACTCATAAAGCATAGATGGGCCAGTAATAACAGAACAGTAGAACAGTTCAAGTTAGGATGGTGCAAAAACAACGATGAAAGAAAAAAAAACTTTGTCAAAGCTGTTCTTTACTTTTGGTTGTAATAATGGAACACAACGTTAATGAGTAGACATCTGAATGAACAAAAACACAACTTAGGGACAATCAATAGGCGACTGGGAGGCTTAAGAAGTCACCTGCTCTGAAACGCAGACGTTAGACTAGAAATAACATGCAACAGTGGTGAGGATGTTTAACAGTGAATAAAACTAAAGCTAAAGCTACCAGGGTGCCCCGATAATTGATTCATTGTTCAAGTGTGATTTCTGACAAAATACCAAAGAATCAACTAGCTGTGAGGATTTTCTCTTTAATTTATTTGTCTTATGTGATGGTAAATTGATGGTTTGGGGGGTTTGGACTGACAATCAAACAAATCAACCTATATAAAGACGTCAACTTGGAAAACACAATTTTTATATAATGTGATAAATTAAATAATTATAATGAATATAATTGTTGTAGCTACTACAGACTGAAAGGTTTATTTAAGTGTAAAGTGCCCTGTTCAGTACATATCTTTAATAACCAAATTTAAGGTATACTTATCCTATATGTCTGTTTACATCAACATCAGACTATTTATTATTGGATTTTTCAAAATCCAGTATCGGTCAGCTCTAGTCACGCACATAAAAACTCATACAGCATAAGCCAACACTCAGAAGGATGAATACAATGCCACTAAGAAAATTGGATGTGGCAAAACTACAGTTTTTGGCAGTACTAGTGAGCTATTATACAGCGAAACAAAAACAACAAAACCCGCCTTGCTAGTAATGAGAGATCTATGCTTATTTTTGGAACACACAAGAGATGGGAAGCAATATAGACGAGTAATAAGGTATTTAAGGTTCTGTAGCTGCGTGTGGTAAAGATTTAATGTGTTATCTTAGACTTAACATCTTCTCACTTTATCCCCTTTCATCTCCAGGGACCTAATTATTACTTATCGTACTGACAGAATGTGCGCGCCCACACACACACACACACACGCACACACACACACACACACACACACACACACACACACACACACACACAATGAAGACAAACATCTCTGAGGCTTTCGGCACCCAGACAGGCGCTCCCAGAGAGACACACACATAGGGATCTATCCGACAGTCGTTCTGCTAGGACAACCAATGAGCCGTATAGCAGGAGGGATCGTGCCATGTTGTCACTCAGCTGATTCTTTTTTTTTTATCATCCAGCCCTTTATACAGAAACAAAACAAAGCAAAAAGTCTGTAAAAGACTCAAGTTACATTTCATGCAGTGTAGTTGCTTTCCTTGCATCATCAACAAGCTCACCAAATGCTACGGCTAACTCTGGCGGTTTATTCTGAGCAACTAAAACTAGGACATCAAACTGTTAATTATACACACAGCTAATCATGCCCAGTTTACTGCTGACTACTGGGAGCCAATAGACAGACTACATGTATTACATGTATATACTGACATAACAAAAGAAGTATATGAAAATGTACATTATTGATCATCATGGTTACAGCAGCACTTTATCTGCAGAGTTTTGTGTTGATGAAAAAAAAAAATCTGTTTAATTGGGAGCATCCAATTTACTATTATTGACAATATGATAAACTATTATTACTATAAATAGATTTGAACTTTAAATACTGAAACAATATTCACATCAGCTGTGATCTTTGCTCTCACAAAATAAAAATAAAAAAAGATTTAAAAATATAATCTACAGTTCCGGGGGCATTTTTTGGAAATCCTCAAAATGAGTTTGGAGAGTTGTTGCAGCTGATAGGAATAATAAAACATTGGTCCAAACACCTACCCCCGAACTCCAGTGTCTTCATTACATCAAAGCTCTTCAGTGACCACACAGTGTACAGTGCAATGTTTTGATGTGTGGACTGCCATCAGGAATATACACTATACAAACATTACAAATGCGTCCATATACAGATACATAGATTCATATATTCTGATGCTTGTCTATTGGGTCAAACAACACATTATCTCTATAAACAGTGCAGGTGATGTTTTTAGTTTTAAATTCATCCTCCATCTACAGTGAAAGGACAGGAAAAGGCTTTGGCATGGTACCAGCTGTTGTGGATATCACTATTTTTCAGGACAAAACTGTTCAAATTCAAATTAAAAAAGGAAGAAGCAATGCTTGAATGCATTTATAAACAGACAATAAATATTCGTCATATGCATATAAATCAAGCTCATTTTCTCTCATCCCCACCCTATCTCTCCTTCTCAGTAACACACAGACACACACACACACAGAAAGAAGCAGCAGCCTCCTAAGCCAGAGGCACTGGCCAGAAAAGGGATTACGACATCGCTTACTTTGGAGGACCACGGCTGCAAGCAGTTGGCATAGCAACGGACCAGGAAAGCCATTTCCACAGGAGGGAGGGTGCCAGCGAGGGGAAGTTTCCCCTCGTTCACCAAAAGATGAAGAAAAAATAAAATAAATAAATAAATAAAAATGTGAAACAGGAGGGCAAGGGCTGATGCTGATCTCTTTGCTGCAAGAATTGTCCAGAAAAATCCTGTGTTGATTTGGCAGGAAAAGGAAGATGACTGGCTGGATGACTGTCAGATGTCGCTGTAGAAGCCGACAAAGTCAAGGAAGATCCAGCTATATGTCTCTCCTCTACTAAAGACTTTAATAGAAATGCAACAGAGAAGCTTAAAACAGTCCTTTTAAACCTTGAGTACTGGAAATCTGCAGAATATTCAAAACTAATCCCAGAGGGGAAGGAGGTTGCATGGTCAAAGAGAAAGCTATCCAACTTGACATCCAAATTTTTCTGTTGAAAGTTAATTTTTTGTAATTTTTGTCTTCTTCTAGATTCACTTTCCGTGTTTAAAAAAGCAGACGTTCCTCTCCTCAATAGATGAGCCAGTACTGGATGAAAAGAGGGTCTTGTCTGTGCATCTGCAGCCCCCTGGGAAGAAGCCTCGTGCCTGGCTTAAAGTCATCCAAACATTCCCCTCTCACCTCCCAAATGCCTGGATCATTTGCCTGCAGCTCCCCTCTCCTCCTCATTCACTGTCTGTCAAACTCTTTTCTCTGTCTCTTTGCAAACTCTTTATCTCTTACAGAGCTCCAGCGGTGCATGTGTGTGCCCAGTGGTGCAGCTCCATGGCAGGGGCCAGTGATCCCCGCTCCCTTATCCAAGCTTCAAGCTCTCTTTCCCTGGTTAGCGCTCACACCTCAAGCCGGCATTCCTCCTCCCCCTCCCGCCCTCGGAGAGAAGCTACCGTAGAATAGGATGCTGTGCTGTGGAGAGCCAGCCGCTAATGGGAAGCGGAGGAAAAGAGTGAGAGCGAAGAGGAGGGAGAAGGGAGGAGAATCCAGCTGAAAAAGAATGACATCACCTGTGCAGCGAGAGAGAGAGAGAGAGAGAGAGGGAGAGAGAAAGAGATAGAGAGAGAGGGGATGGGAGGTGGCGTGGGTGAAGCGAGAGAAAGCATGGGGAAACTGCATTAGATGGATTGGCTGCTGAACAGATGTGGATGAGAGAGGGATAGATGGACAGAGAGAGAGACACTGGGAAAGACAGTGATAGAGAGGAAAGAGAAAGAGCATCTTTATTGATCGACTGGTAACATAAAGCTGAGTGTATTGAGGCAACCCCCCTCCTCTTTGTGAGCACAAATTACCAAAAAAGCATAGAGGGAAAGGAGCGGTGGGGGGCGGGGGGGCATGGATCACGTCGCCCCTATCAGAAACAAAGACAGACGCTGGCGGTATTTTGGCGAATGTGAACACGCCACACAATAGCACAAGCTGATAATTGGTTTTCTCCCTCAAAAAGCCCCCGTCTGGAGGATTTGCGACACAGTTTGACGAATAAGAAAGGCACATCACAATCCCAGATAAATCACTCTAATACTGAGGTAATAAAGGCATTAGGCTCAGAAGTCTGTAGTTGTAAAGTTTTAGAAGCAGATCAGGTTCTGACAGCAACAAAGTCATGACAGAGAGCGGTTTATCCCTCTTGAAGCATCAGATGTGAGTAAAGAAAGAAAGTTAGACTGACAGAGAAGGATATCAAACCGGCTTTTTGAACCTTTCAGGTAACCCGAGTAGGCACCAACCCGGTGATTTAAAAGCCAAAAGACGTCTAACAGTCAAAATATGGTTGAAAAGTGAAAAATGGAAGCATCTCAAAACACTTTAAAGGGCTTAAAATGCAGGTTCTGACTACACGTTGAATAACTGTCATTTAAATGCAGCTGAAACAAGGTCTATATTAACCTTGACAACTAAAAGTTTTTACCAAATCACTAAATCAATACTTAATGGGAAACACAACCCCTTTAATCAGAGCAAATGAAGCAGAAACTCAGCATGAACAAATAGTAAAACCGTGACTTGAAACAATGATTTTTATTTTTATTTTCCCGGCTGTTTCACTTCATTAACTATAGACGACACCGAGAGGGATACAAAAACGTATTTTCTTTTGTACATTACATTTCTTTCTTTTATTGTGTACCCTAAGGGAGTTACACAGTAGTACTTGATGAGTTGAAGTCCCTTTTTTTAAGGCATCTCTTATAATGACTTCTGTATGAAATGTAATTATTTACTGGTTTAATGCAGCAACTACGTGTTCTGCTTCACTTCCTGAAGAGGTAAAATAGTTTAAGTTGCACACATGTGAGTGAGTTAAAACCCTTCAAATAATACAGTAGGTCTCTGTAAAGATTTAATATTTGAAATAATGAAAAAAAGCCTATTTTATTTTTGGCATTACTGTCTTCTTGTCCCTTCTTTCTTCTTCAGTTTCTGTTCTGTTCCTGATGTTAAACAAAAGATGAGAGAGAGGAGGGATGAACTGAAAGCAGAGACAATAGGAGCTGCCTGGTCATTTGAACGGCTGATTCTCCTCCAGCAGAGGAGAGATGTTAGCTCTTATTACCAGACGCTTCAGAGAAGGGAGGATCTTTCTCACTCTCTCCCTTTCTCTTTTTCTGACCTCCCTCCATCTCATTCCGTCAAACCCTCCCCAATCCCTCTTCCTCCCTCTCTCTCTCTGACTTCAAAATCTCCAATTTTTGCAATCTCTGCCAGCATCATCTTAGCCTCAAAGTAGCCGTTTCCTTTTTTTTCCCCCTGCTTCAATATTTGTTCTGGTGTCGATCGTTGTCTCTTTTCAGCCCCCACCTCCCTTTGAAGATGTCCTCTCATCTCATTTTTTATCAGCTGTTCATGCCTCTCCCTCTTTCCATGCTCCCATTTTCACTCTTCTCTTCTGCTTGCTGCTATGAACCAGGATTTCTACCCTACCCTCAATTCTCTCTCCTCTGTGAGTGTGTGTGTGTGTGTATGTGAAACGATACACACCTCCCGACTAAGAATGACATCATCTCTTTATGCCGCAGCCAATCAGATGCAAGCACATGGAGCCCTGCCTTCAGAGGAGTGTTATGTACACAGGAGACAGAGAGCGAAAGAGATGGAAATAGATAGACATATAGACAGATAGACACATAGACATATAGAACAGATAGAATAGATAGATAGAATAAATAGATAGATAGAATAGATAGAATAGATGGAATAGATAGATAGATAGAAAAAGGGAGTGATATTGTATGTATGTAAGAGTGTCTCATAAAATTGTGTTTAGACTGTGTGTGTAAGTGTGTGTGTGTCTCAGTGTGTACTAAATGCAGTCTTTTCTCTTTTCGCATACTAGTGTGTGCAGCACTAAATCATTCCCTTGCCCTCCTGTCAAATCCCCAGCCCTAATAAACACGCACACACAGACAAGCACGCACACACACACACACATGCATGCATACATGCACACACACACACACACACACACACACACACACACACGCGCGCTCACACACACACACACACACACACACACACACACACACACACACACACACACACACACACACACACACACACACACACACACACACACACACACACACACACACACACACACACACACACACTTTATAGCTTCTTTAGTCAAAGCCAGGTCTGCAAGAAAAAGCTGCGTAGAAGTCCAGCTGTGGACAATGGACTGATTCTACTAAGACTAATACAACTTTTGAATTACATATTTGCACACTGATTAATTAATAACCATTAATTGAGATACAAACCAAAACTTTCTTCACACAGTATGAGTGAATGTTTGCTTTTCTTCATCAATGATTGATGAAACGCATTAATCGTTCAGCCCAACCTATTTTAAAGACTTTTTAGCATGTAACACTAGAATCTCTGTTGCACACTGCTTTGTTTTAATTTAAGTTTGGCTAAGACAGTGTGACTTTACAGAACTAAGCAATAACCAAAGGTGCTGCCAAAATCAACAACATCAAAGTACATCATGACACCATAACTGCTTAAAGATGTGGCTACCTGGTGGGCCCATGAATAAAAATAACTCAGATAGTATAAATTACCTCAGAAAAAGAGCCAGAAGGATACATAAACAGATGAAATTCAAATGGAAAAAAGATAAAAAGAGACAAAAGAAAGGAAAGGATTGAGTCAATGTGACACTAATAAATACCAGATAAAGAAAATATCTCCACACAGTTTATCTAAATTAATTTCCATTTGAGGGGAGGATTTAGAGGAATTAAAGTCAAAACTGTCAGAATAAATACTTTGTGAACAGAGCTCTGCATTGTAATTTGCAGCAGCACATCATGACGTGGTTTCAAAACATGCAAGTTCAGAGGAATCAAACTGAAAAAACAGAAAAAGTCAAAACACGCGCTCATCTGCATAATGCGTCTCAGTGGGCCGTTTACGGTATAACTCGGCACACAATGATGTGGGATCTGTTTGCAAAACACGGAGCAGGGTACACGTCACACAGGAAACACTTCCTGGAACAGTCGGCCTGCGACTGTGGGCGTTTGTGGGCATTTGTAAGCATTTGCCAGATTAAGTCAGGTGATTATGGACATGTCAGAGAGAAAAGAGGGGGAGAGGCACAGACAATGACATAAGAAAAGGTCATAAAAAAATGAAAGAGCAAGAATCAAACAATCGAGGTTCGAGGAGGCCGAATGAGAGAGACAGATAAGAGAGAAACATGTGCGTAGGACTTAAATGATTTCAAAAAACATGACAAACTCAGCAAGGCGCCTAAAGACAGGAAATGTGACCTGTCCAAAGGCACGCTGTCCGACAGACAGTTTGCACTGACTAGACATGAACATAGCATCCTGTGTGGGTGGGTGTGTGTTCTGCGTGTGTTGCTCACTGAGGCCTCACATGGCTCAGTGATGTCTGAGGGGGTCCTGTCTCTCTTTTGTCACTTTGCCTGGTGCTGCTGGGACAATTTCCCCCCTGGGACACTGCACACATTAATTTCTACACCCTCACATGCTTGCACAAAGTGGCCGGCCACATTCGGTGTCTGTGTGTGTGTGTGTGTGTGTGTGTGTGTGTGTGTGTGTGTGTGTGTGTGTGTGTGTGTGTGTGTGTGTGTGTGTGTGTGGCTACTGCTCACAGCTAATCAGTTCTGCCAGGCTAATTAAAAAGAGTCAGCTGACTAAAGCCCTTGTAGCTCTGTAACACACAGATGTGCGTACACACACAAACACATAGAGAAGTGCTGAGATGTTAAAGCCCTATATTTTTCTGTTGGGTGGCCGTATAGTAATTTCCATGGATAGTCCAGAACCACAGAGACACTGTGCCTCTCCTCTACAACTAATGAGGGGAGATATAAACCAGTGTTGCATCACATCATTATCCTTTTCAAACATAAATACTTTCAGCAATTTCTACACTAAACAAAGAGGTTTATATGGATTTCCATTCACTCTGCTTGACTCTAGTTGAGTTAAAAAGATTATTATCAAAAGTCTTACCAAAAATATTTTAAAAATCACATGCCTCCTTGCATTCTGTAAGTATGGTAATGTCACAGCAGGGAGTAGATGGTTAAGCCCCTGTTAGTGAACATGAAGGTACCTTTGTTGAAAGCCAGATATAATTTCCTGTGTACAGCAGATGAGCACACAAAGAGCAGTAAGTCCTGCTGACACAAAAACACACGTACTTATGCAAACCACACTAAGAGACAACTATGTGAATGTGCTGACTGCAGCCATCTGATCGTATGCGTGTGATGTGATCTGATTTGTGTGTGTGTGTTTGTCTGTCTGAAGGACAAGACAGGAATTCCTGCCATTTAAATCAGCCCTTCCCTTTCCGACTGGTC
Source organism: Dicentrarchus labrax (assembly GCF_905237075.1). Taxonomy (NCBI): domain Eukaryota; kingdom Metazoa; phylum Chordata; class Actinopteri; family Moronidae; genus Dicentrarchus; species Dicentrarchus labrax. The sequence continues at coordinate 23,610,884 of NW_026136705.1, read as the reverse complement.
TCCACAGAGAGAGAGAGAGAGAGAGAGAGAGAGAGAGAGAGAGAGAGAGAGAGAGAGAGAGAGAGAGAGAGAGAGAGAGAGAGAAAGAGATTCAAGCCCAGAGGAGCTGGATGTGTGCAAAAAACGCAAAAAAAAAAAAAAGGTAGTGAAAAGAGTGGGAAATCATATAAAGTAACTGTAAAGGTAAACAAGGTATTTATCCCCAATATACCAGAATAACACCCTTGGTCAGCTGGTGACAATCATCTATGATTTTACTCTCAAATGTAGATGAAACTCCCAGAATGAAACAGTGATGTGTCATCTGTGTACATTCCCTAAGAAACTGGATAAGTGATGTACATGACACACATGATGGAGGGGAAGATAAAGTGATTAAGTTAAATAAAGATGAGTAGGTCATCATAAAGAGTAAGAGATAACACAGAGGGTCAGGACCGAGGTAAGACATACTGAAAGCGAATAAGAGGAGACAGTGACTCAGAGACAAACAAGCAAGAGAAAAAAGAAGTGAGTGGAGCAGACTCCTGAATAAAAAATTTAGACAAACTGAAGGAAAGAGGGCTAGGGTGAGAGGAAGGGAAAGGGCTGCCAGCGGGATTTCACGAGGTGAAGGAGAGGTAAGGGAAGAAGGCTTTTGTTTTTCTTCAGGATACAGGTTGTGTTTTCTTATGTCGCACAACACCCAATTCATTTCCAGAATTATGATACTTTGTTTCTGATCTCCTGATTTGAGCCTTGTAGACAACATAAACTGTAGACCTCCTCAACTGTCCTTCAGCTCAGCTTTTTGTGAAATAGGGAGGAACTTCAGACATTAGGGAGAAGGATTTGATTGGGTTTTAACACCTTTGGGTCATGCATTGTCTCAAGCATATAAAGGACAATTTCTAATGACAATTTAAGAGAAACAAGAGAAAAAAGAGCAAGAAACATAGACCAGTCTTACCACCATAGACAGTCTGAAAATGTATTAATATGAATGTTGAAAATAATGATCGCACAACTATGCATCCTTTCAAAGAAAGACATCAAATGTTATCAGGGAGAGGCCGAAAAACAGGGAAGATGAAGGTTAGTCAAATAGCAGGGAGGGCAGATGATGGGACGATAAGGGACAGAGGTAAGAGGAGGAGGGAGGGGGAAGCGAGGGAAGAAGCAGAGAGGAATATAGAGAGGGAGTTCAACAACGTTGTCATCTTAGTGCTGCTGATGTAATCCCTAAAATTAGCAGCAATAACAGCCGCAGATAGTGCCCCACTGGTACACTGCGCTGCCCAGTGTACTGTACTCTACACACACTCATGCACATCAGGACTGAAATAAATGTAGTCCTGTTGTACAATATTCCAAGAATGGATGTGAAGCTCATAGAGAGATGTTGTTGCATGTTAAAAATACCAGCTTTTATAACTCCTATGTGTAGCTTCTGCATGGACAATGAATGCAGCAGGAGTCCAGCAGCAGGGCTGGAGCACTGCTGGGTGACTGAGGTCTGTGGTTTTGTTGCTTGTTTGAAGGCATTGGCCCAAGACTGAGTTGAGTATTTTGAGCCTGAGTCACAATTTGAGGAAGTAAACAAGCCATTAATTGGCACATGATCGTTGTACTAGACCCCGCCAGCTGTTTGGACGAAAAATATTTTGGTCTTTTTGGTTGTGTTTTGTGCTTGTTGGCAGTTATCTGATCTATAGCTTTTTCCTATTTTTTGTGTTGGTCCCCGCTCGCAGCAGACACTCGTAAGTGATGTGTGAAATAACAATGTTAGAATCACAGAATGTAGAAAAACACAGCTGTAACATCTGTGATGTTGTTTTCTTATGGTACTTTCTAAAGCCTGAGTTGATACTTGCTGCCTCGTTATGAGCTGTTTTGAGCCAGAAAATCGAAGTGGCAACCAGTACAACTAAGTTCGATAACCTGACATACCAATTAAGCAAGCAAACAACAAGACTTTGCAATAAAAACAGCAATTCAGTGGGAAGAAGGTGACATGAGCGATCCATAGTCACAATGCGACTGTTAGCAAATCAGAAACTACTTTACCAAAGAAAAATAACTTACCAATATTCCTGTTTTTTTTTCTTTTCTTAAAGCACCTAAATCCACCTCAATGACAGCCAGAGCAGTTTAAAATAATGACGTGTTACTTGCAGGTACAATTAACCCTACTTAGATCCCTTCCTCCACTACCTCATCCTCCAACCTCCCTACCTTTCTCTCCTGTCTTAACCCCCTCCTGACCCTGCCTTTCTCTCACCCCACCCTTCCTGCTTCCCATTAAATCCCCATCTGACCTTCCCACAACCTTCACCTTTCCGCCCCGACCCTCCATCCCCATGCCTCACCACCCCTCTCATTTTTTTCATTACCTGTCATCCCCCATTATCTTCCAGTCTTCATTTCACCTTCCTTTCTCCTCCCTCAACCCCTCCTCTCCATCTCATCCAACTCTTGGTCCTCCAGAGCTCCCCATGCCATCCCTTTCTTTTAATCTGGATCCCTTATTATCATGCATTCACATCTTAGTGACTCTCTTTCTTCAGTATGGTCAAAGACACATTTAATTTCTTTCCATTTGCAGACCTATTCTACCATGTTACTTTTTACTTTTGCTTCCCATTCTCTCCATCCTCTCCCCTTCGATTTTTAAAAAGGTTGTTCTCATGGCATCTCTTGCTTAGACAAGACATTGGAGAGTGGAAGAAAAAAACAGGAAAAGGGTAGAGGATGGCTTTGCCAAGTCATGGTTTTCTTTCTGTGGCTGCTGAGTCACCTGAAAGCTGTAAGTACTTTAAGATAGCTTTTGAGGGTTTTAATGTTTTACTAGTTGACGTAAAGAAGAATAAGAAAAAAATGACATACTGTATGGAAATCAAAAGTAAAGTTTCTATCCAAACCTTTAACAGAATTTCCAGAAAATCGGCAAGAAAATGCAGTAAAGCGCATTTCCATCCTGTCCACACAGATCTGATTGACTGTTTAAGTCACACGCTTCTGTTTTTACTGCACTTTGTCAGATTTTGCCTTAATCAATGAATTAACTTTTCCACCTCAGCCAAGCTTTGAAATTTGAAAGTATTTAATGCACAAATTGAAAATGCATATGAAGTCAGCTGGATAAAAACAGGTATTGTTTATGTCGGTAAAGAATTATTATCATCTCTACTGTAGACAGGGTAACAAAAAAGTTGGAATAAGTTGGTTGTCAACATCACTGTAACAACTGAATACTGCTGCTATTGAGTACAAACTACTTTCTAGGACATGACACCATAGCTTCCTGATATATTTCCTCATCACTGTACGTTTCGGTTAAAAACCTTTTGTAATTATCCTGCTTATTCAGGCTTCTTGTGAAATTATAACATTAATTTCAATTACTGTCAGCAACTATAATAACTGCCCAGTCCTGTTGCAATTACAGCAGGTCAACAAGTACGTAAGTATAAGTTTATATGATATAGACATTGATACAATTTAAACATAAATATAATTTACTTGACATAATGGCCATCAATAAAACAGGGAACTATCATTATCATGGTCAAATATCCAATAACACAATAGGGAAAATAATTATAGCGATACTAATGCTGCCCACAGTTACACCACCAAGTATTTTTGTTCTCATGGTCTTTATTATTCTTCTCCTCCCCCGCTTCTTCCTGGCTCCCTATCTCTCCCTGGGGCCCTGCTTGGTCTAGCAGTGGCAGAGCTGGCTCGAGGCCCTTGGGGTTTAGCTGGCCCCACCTGCATTCTGATAGAATGAGACCAGATGAGCTCTGGAACGGACTGGATGCATTAAAGCAGCAAGGGGCTTTAAAACATAAGCAGCCGAAGCACAGGTAAGATGAACAGCACAACAGTACATATTACATAAAACCTATACTGCATGTACAGTATCCACATTTAAACACACAGCTGAAAAGTACTAAAAAAAAAAAAAAAACAGTCCAAAAAAGCCAGACACACCCAAACTCTGAGAAATAGTCACACACGCTACACACGTGCAGTTTTACCAACACACAGATTTTTAAAAACATGCACTCACACGCACACTATTAAAATGAAGCCTGGGATATTACGGGAATGTTAACAACTTCATCATTACATGATGCCAAGAAAAACACCAGTGAGCTCGTTCAAACACAATCAACACAGGAAATTGACTTTTTCAACAAACCACAGCAGTAGATGGTGATCCACAGATTTCCCTGACATGTTCACTGTTTAACCAGATTTTTTTTAACATACGAAGGCTTTGAACAACCAATTTTAGCTGCCAAAGTGGCCAATAGAGACAAACTTTTCCAAACAAGTAATATTTACCAATATTATCTGATCAAAAACAGCAACAAAGCAAGTGCATCTTCCCATCAGCCCATCCCAATGACTCTCAAACCTAAGGGGAGGTTGAAAGATGATGCAGTTATTTTTGCTCTATTTTTGCTATTACCCTTCACAACAGGTTGGCACTGTTATGACAAAGCAATTCTATGAGTCACACCTATGACTGGCCCATTGGATGATGAACGCAACCTTAGAATTAACCAGATTGTAAGCAGTGACGTGAGAGTAACTTGAGTAATGTCACTGCATGACGAGCACAAGCTCATCAAACTGAGCTAATATGATACCACCAAAAGCAGCATCATCAGGTGAAGGTTATTGCTGACGGCTCCCTAAAAATAAACTGGTATAGAGGTCTATACAGAGTAGAAATAGAGGGACTTCAGCTGTTTTCTCTGCTAGTGGTGCTGCTACCTGTGTGACACCAGGTTTTCAGTACAAACCTACCACAGCCGCTGTTTTGCAGTGTTACATACCTCTGTGTGCATTAATCTGTTTACTTTGGTAACACACTGTTTAAATTAAAATAACTTACTTAACTTAGATGCACTAAGAAGAATTAAGAAGAAGGTGGAAACACGGGTAAGTAATATCATCTTTTTAAGGATGAACAACCATCAGTGGTTGAGCTCAACTGTCTGTGGGGCACTTTAGGAACAAGTTTGGTGCAAAGATGTGATTTGTTGTTTCCTGTGTGCAGAGATTTCCAATCAGTCACTGAACACACCGCCTAACCCATGTGGGCAAGCTGGGCATGTCTACAGTAAAGAGAGACAAATCTTACCGAGAGTGGCTTTCACCAACCTCCCCCTAAAGGATTGCCTAAACGAATTTCATTACAAGTTCGTTGGTGGCTGATGTTTTTACATTATTAATGTAGATATGCACTCTTAACTCACGTGTCTCCCAGGTTAGCCAGAGAGGAAAAACAAATGTTTAAGTGTGTCAGACTTTTTGCCTTGTAACACAGGAAGCTAGCTAACCCTGTGGTTAGAAAGAGACGCAGGGTTTTCCGGTGTGTACTGACACTCGATTGCTTCAAAACAGCAGAGAGGATGCGGCTTCATGCACTGAACGTTTCCACAAGCACCCTCAAGACAATTCTAGCTACTTGCTACACAAACGCCTTCACAGTGTGTAAACATCTGTGTGTCTATTTTCAGAGGGCATGTAGTGTGTTACTGGCTTGTCTCTGATATGCCAATGTATTAAACTCTGAATATAGCACAACTTGGATCACTAAGACAGCATAACATCACTCTTGGCTGATTTTATTCTAGTGTTGTGCATATTGAATCATCCTGTGCAGATGGCTGAACATGCATCATGTTAAATTAATGATCCTGGGGTGCCACAGAGTAACCTGGCTGTAAAAGCCCTTACAGCAGGTTTCCCCTGCAGGCAAATGAGGTGATGGGTTCATCTATCTATCTGGGCTTGTCCAGTGAGAGAAAGACCGTAACCCAGTGAGGCATCTGATGTCTTAATGAAGTGACTTTCTCTGTGTGCACGTGTGTGTTGGTCTTTGTCTGTCTGTCTGTTTGTGCAGTGTGCACGTATGTGTGTGTGGTACGAGTCTGAGTCATTAGTGATTCCCAGTGGTCTATTATGGGAGTGAGAAAATGCACAGGATCTTCTGTCTGTCACCCTGCTGGAAGAGGAATCAGGTTTCCGGATCAATGGGGATCAATCACAGAGTCATCAGAAAGAATAAAAGTTAAATAAAATAATACAAAATAATCTTGATCTTATCAGCAGTTTGTCTTTCTATGTCTCTGAATATTAAGAAAAATACTTCCAGTATGTCTTCTCATGGGTGTGATTTGTCAGTAGAATCTCTATTGTCCTTTGTTCTTTGCTCAAGATACATAAGATGCTACCTTTTCTTCCTATTCCTGCACCATTTTATGGACCCCTCTCAATTCATAGCATCAGAAACTTAATTCACTCCAGGGTGAGCCATTTAGAGAGGCAGAGAGACACCAGACACTCGTGCACACTAGTGATAATGGATTACTGATGTCATTATGGTTTAATAAGGCCTCTAAACAACATTCTCTGATGCACTGCCAGAAAAACAGTTCTCTCTAAGCATGTGTGTGTTTGTGTGTGTGAACAGTATACCTTTGTAGCCCATGTAACATCCACTAATTACCACTACATCATCACAAATGGGTTGCCCCTAAGCTACATTGGAAAAGAAGAAAAATCACATTCACTGTCTTGTACAAAAACAGTGTTGGTTTATATGACCTTTTAAATGTATTTTGCTGCTGTAAACAGTTATTTGCCCTGTTGGTTTATTAATTACAGAGAGAGAGGATTTGTTTAATTGACTGAATGATCAATTAATCAATACATCAATAACTTCTTATAGCATTTTAGAGAACAAATGTACCTTCATTCCACAGCAGCAAACACTTGAACTTGAAAATTCTCTCTCTGCACAACCTGAACTCTAATTCAGCAATTTCTCAAGATTATTTTATTTTAGTATTATCTCAGCATGCAGGCTCTAAAACTAGAATTATGTGGATGTTAATTTTTTTTGTATTTGTCCCATTTGAGAAAAGAAATCTCAGTTCATAGCTTCTTTGTCCATTCTTTTGTTTTTTGCACATGCTAGTACAACATTTTGTAAATTACTTCTATCTTGGACCATGACCTTCATACTGTACTTGTATAATGATGTATGATTGAATTTGACTTATCAGATTGGGATAGATTAGGGGATTTGTGATGGCTCTCTCTGCTACCACAGACAATGTGGGGAAATCAACTATTGGCACTATGTATCACCTAACCACCAAGAGTACACTAGATGGTCAAAGAGATTGCCGTTCTCACAAATCATCAATTCACAAAACAAATCACGTTTTCCCTTTCCCTTTCAGGGAAATGATACATGTTCTGCCCCAAATCTGATGAAAAACCTAAAAATGACACTGTCAAGAGTTTTCTCAAACCTGTCTCCGTCCTGTCAGGTTGACATGCCAAATTGAAATGCCTCAACCTCCATTTGTTACCCAGTCGATTGTTGTTGTTGTTGTTCCCAGTATGCATCTGTTTATTCCACAGTTAGCCCCCTTCTCCTATCTGCCACCCACAGTGTCATGTGCATGTGTGTGGCGGCCTCAAAATTACCCGCTTTTCCCAACACTGCCTGTTTCTAAACAACAGGTGCCCGTACCAGCAGTGGCTCACGTACACATTCGTGCATACACAAACACACACAAACACACACAGACACACACAGACACACACAGACACACACAGACACACACAGACACAACAAACAGAAAAACCCAGATGGATGAGGTAATGCTCCAAAAAGGATGGAGCAGAGATAGACCTAAATGTTGTCCTACCTGGTTGTTGACATAATCCTGAAGACAATGAACATCAGCAGAAACATGAAAAGAGAAGAGAAATAAAGAGTCATAATAGGACAGTGTGCAAACTCTGGATGTCTGTGTGTGGTCAGAGTAAAATGGGTACAGGCTGGCATATCATATTCTTCTAATCTATATTCTTATTTAATAAAAGAAAAGTGAGCATGTCAAGGGCCCCATTCAGTCACTTAACAATCACAGTATAATACATGTTACAGCACTATGATCACTTGTATTAGAGATTAGGGATCTTTTCTTTTTTCACTCTAGATCATCCTGCCTTACATTCTTGCCTAAATTTAATGCAGGACTCATGTAATTCTCAGTATTTCCAGGACATTCATTCCACTGCTCCACTTGTTTTTGTCCTGCTTCTTTGGAGCAGTGCTGCGCTAACACATCGGACTGGTAAGCCTTTACAAAATAAACGCAATCACAAAAGAGAATGTGGTGGGATTCGACGACACTGAAGGTTACTAAATGTAATTTAAAAAAGTGGAACAATCACCAAGAGACTACAGAGGCACATAGGGTCGGCAGAGGACACTTTAAGCTCTCCATTAAGCCTCTTTGTAACACCCTAGGGAGCTTTGCATGAGCTGGGAAAAGTGTGTATGTGAGCTAAGTGCTGAAGTTTGTATGTATGCGTGTGTGTGTGTGTGTGTGTGTGTGTGTGTGTGTGTATGTGTGTGACTATGTGTGGCAAAGCATGGTTTCTGGTGATTAGTCGAAACTGTAACTGACAAACTGGCGGCCCCACTGATCCTATCAGAGGGAGGGAAATTCAAGCTCACACAAAGGCGACATACACACACGCACACGCGCAGTTTCAATACTATTCTTACACAGACTTTGTTTAAGAAAACCACAGCATCAAGTGGCCTTAAGAGAGACCTAGTTATCCTCCTCTAGTTATTCTCCAAACAAAATTCCCTTTTTATTCTATCAAAAATGTAGGTGACATTATAATGTGTTTATCTTGACAAGAATGTTCATTACCACTGGGCAATAAATATAAACTGTCAAAAAGCTTTTTTCACCTGTATTTGTTTTTTTCAACATTATTTTTTAAATAGTCTTCATCATATTTCTACTTCGATTGAACTTTGATTAGACTGAACAGATCTTTGCCTGTGTAGACCATGCATTAGTAACAAGTATTATATATTTGAGGAGGACACTTTCTAACTTGTGTCATTTGTCACTATGGAGTCTGAAGGCACTAACTTGTATGTCAGCAGATTTCAGAACTTTTTATTTTATTTTAAGAACCTCTGAAAAACAGCCTATTACTGATAAAACATAAAAGTTACCCCACTATTTATGTTCAGTAAAAGGAGCATAAAGTGTAAGTTCATACTATGCAGGTTGTTTACTGTTATACGGTCATTGTACACTGAAACAACAATACCTCTCACAACTGGAGAACATATAAATACTTATTCTTCTACTGCCAGCAATTATTTACTCCTACCGTGTTGTAGCCGGTGGGTTCCTGGCCGTCTGTGATGAGTTCCCGCTCTCCCCTGGGGTTGACCCTCCTAAAGCGCCGTCTGGACCTCCGTTGGGATCCCTCTCTCTGCAGAAAACCGTCGTCCCCCTCGCTGCCGTTATCCACCTGCAATACACAGTCAACACCGTCCTTAGAATAGCAGCTCCTACGGGATTCACACCAACAACTTCCAGGTGTGTGGGGGCAGCTGCAAGAGTGATCCTCGGTGTTTGAGTCCTGAGAGCATGGCTCAGAGCTGCTGCGCTTTAGTAGTTCAGACTTTTGGAGCGAGTTTGGGTTTGTATATTCCAAGTTCTGGTTCTCAATTTCTGATTTGTGGTTTGTATAATCCAAGTTTTGGGTTGTAAATTGTGTTAAGTTCTTGAAGTCTGAGTTGTGATCCTTGAATGTGTTTCCATCCTTCTTCTGTGGCTCTGCTTCATGCCCTGGAGCTTCTGAGATCTGGCCCTGCTCGTCTGCTGGCTCCTGGTTGAACATCCAGTTCTTCCAGAGCGCAGAGAGCCGGTGCCAGCGGAGCACACTCATCCGGATGCAGGGACGTGATCAGAACAACACATAAAAGCAGGAAATACCACAGGAGGGGAGAAAAAAACCCAGCAAGGAAACACTTCTATGCAAGAAATGAATACAAGTATGGCATCCAAATTCTAAAAAAGGTCCAAAATCCTGAGGGATGCCCCAACATTACATCCTTTGGAGCAAACATCCAGAACAAAAGAAAGAAAAGAACCAAATTAAATGAACAAACAAACGGATTGCCTCTCTTTTTGTCTCAGATCTGGCGAGAGTTGTCCTCTTCTGCGGGAGAGTTCAAGACAAGAGTTCAGCTGCTCAACACGTTGCATACTGACAGTCTTACTCACATGCTTGCTCGCTCGCTCCCTCTTGCTGTCTGACACGCGGATAGAGCAGACACTGAGCCCACAGTTTCCTCCAGGAAATCGTAAGTACACAAATATCCTCGCCAGGCAGAAAAAAAACAGCACAGCACACAGATTCCGGCCATACAATTCGTTCCCCATAGGCTTTTTGTGCCGGTCTGTTGTTGCAGGAGGAATTTGTTTTCTTTCTCCGTTGCATAATGTTAAGTTAGTCAATAGCCTTATTATGTCAGTAACAATATTTTAACTAAATTTAAAATACTTCGAGAGGACATGCTTGGCTTCGATTTTGTAAGCCACTTGGTTTTATTTAAAAAAAAATAACTTGTTTTAACTGAATGTTTTATGATTGGTAGTTTAAATATTTGTTTTGTGCTAGATAGAGCAGAAAAACTAGATATTCTAACTCTAACCCCTCCTGTTATGTTCTTTTCTACAGTATTATTTTATTTATTTTAAGAGAGTAAGCTTTGCGATTTAACTTGATCCCATCAAGCTACATCACTTGAGTCAATTTTCAGATTCCGCACAGCTTCCTATGGAGTCTTCTCCTCCAAGACCTGTAAACAGACTTTGGTGTGTAAAATGGGTGAAGTTCCCCTTTAATTAAACTGTCCCATATGTTTGTGCTTGAAGAGAACATGTAAATAAGGGACTACGTTAGCTATGTGTCAGCTTAAATTCACCTCTTCTCACTTGCTTAAGGGTTTGCGGTCAGCTGTTTCAGCAGTGAACGTCAATCTTGCCTGTGTCCCGAATATTGATTGGACGATTCGCCACCTTTTAAGAAGTGTGTATCACTGCCTGTTGTTCAGCCTTCCAGTTCTGTCAGTGTGTGTGTCCAACGGAGTAATGAACAGAATCCACTGGTTGGTGTTTGAACATTTTAAGCTGTATCTTCTTGCCACTCCTCTTTCCGTTGGTCTCTCTTTTACTTTTCTTCACTTTATGGCTCCTTATCTTCATCATTTCCCTTCCCTGGTTGGTGGGGAGGCTTTCTTACTCCTTCAACTTCTTAATCGTCATCTGCATTTTTCCACTGTGTCTACTTACGTAATACATAATATACACATATTTTTAACTATTTTTCTCATGAAAGGACTGTTGGTAACTTGTTTTTTGTAAGTGACCATTGTGTGTTTTTCCCCCTAAGACCTCAGGGCAGTCATGTGTATTCACAGAGGTCTTACATATACAAACTCATGATGGGCCACAAAGAGTTATGAGGAGATATGACTACTGTGTTTGTGTGCTTGTGTTGAGAGGACGGCAGAAGACTATGAAAGGATTGAAATGTATGCTATCTGCCTTCCTGTTTTTCCACATGTAACACATATAATAACAGCCATGATACCTAAAAACCACGAAAAGGACAAGGATTATATTTCTCAAAGGCAAACTTCACAGAGGTGTTAGATTGAAGACAATCTTGCACATCGATCAGACAGCAGCTTTAAAATACAATATAAGAGGAAGACTGACACAAAGATTTTCTGTTATTGCTGGAGTGGGACTCAATAGCTGGTATCTGTTGAAATAGACAGAAGAGCAACCTTATGTGTGAGAGTTCTGCTGTAATATACAGATTAACTACTGCATCGTGGGTAGTTTAGCTGTAATGGGCTATGAAACAACTGCATGAGGGATAGCGCAGCTATAAAATACCAAATAACAGTTGTAAAACGGGCCAGTATTGGAATCGATGTGTCCCTTCTCATGGCAAAAAGTGCCATCTCGCCGTGTTTTAATGAGCCTCGTGAGACAGACAGCCTGAAGGTAATAGACCAGAAATTCTGGCGGGCAAGGTTAGAAATATACCAGACTTTCATGTCTATCCTGTGAACATATAACTTTTCGTCTCACTGTGAATGTGCCTTTCTGGCTGCTTGACTGACTATAACCCCCCATCTACCCAGTGATCACTAACCATTAAGAACTCTTGTCTTTATGTTTCTGACTGACTGTCATGTGTGCGACTAACTTCACATCTACTCATCCATCAGTTTACATTCCTCTCCGTCTATCTGATGGCTTGCCTCCTGTTGTGCTTTTTTTGCACTATTCATTCATTTCTAACTCCCCCTTTTCCCACTACTAGTTCCCTTTCATTCCCCGTCATTCACACACACACACACACACACACACACACACACACACACACACACACACACACACACACACACACACACACACACAAACACACACAAACAAACACAAACAACCCCACCCTGTCAGTCTGTGAATGTCACTCCTGTCCATCCTGTGACCAGAGTCATGACGACAGCCACAAATTACAGTCCCTCTACTATTCCCATGGCCCTAATTAGCTGATTGGCTGCAATGCTGTGTGACTAGACCACAGTCCCTCTGCTCTTGTGTGTTTATGCATTCATATGGAAGTGTAAGTGTGTGTGGGTGGGTGTGTGTGTGTGTATGTGCAAGCATGTTCATGTTTCTTTGTGCTCCTGACAGGTTTTCTTATCGTTTTTAGTCCTGGGTGTTTCTGAGTGAATTCCTCCATTTTTCATTCCTGAAGGCAACACTGATGATAAGCACTCACTGCTGAGAACTCAGTCGTCACTCAACCAGTGCTATGGTGTCTTTTTTGGGGGATTTGGGAAAAGATGTGCCGCTGTTTTCTTTGTCTGTTCAGCTACTACCATTCAAGCTGACTACCCAGTTTTTCTCCAATTTATTCCAAACAGGGCGCTGCTGCCTGAAGCCAAACATGTATCAACTACTGTGCGTCAGAAGCATTTTCCCAGGAAAGTGTCATCTGACAGCAAATGTAAAAGTTTTCATTTATTGGGTATAGATTGAATGGTGACTGCAATGTTACAGATTGATACCCAATGATCATATCCTGTAAACACAAAGCCCTTAATCAGATGAATATTCATAGCCAAATCACTCCTTAGCATTAAAAAAGAAGAACATGAACATGTGAATCTCTTGACCTGACACTGGCTTGACTTGACTTGACTATAGAAGTCCAACTTGCTTTTAAAAGCTCTGGCCTTCTGTACACTGTACACAACAACATTTGTGCTTTCCTTATTCACAGTGTTTCCATTCCATTCTCTTTGTATACCTCTTTATACTATAGAATATATATTGTACACATTTTTATTACTTTATATTTGAGATTACTTTTTGCGGTACTTTCTCCTACTTGGTATATTTTGACTGTCATGCAATGAACCTCTTTCCCTCTACTATGGCTCTATTGTTTGGCAGCCTGTGCTTTAGTGTATTGTATTTTGTTATTTACTTCCTATGAGTCGGATAGATCCAAAGACCCACCCTGTCTTTCTGTAGAAGCATTACAGACAATTGAAAGGTGAACAAGAAAGGGATATGCTTGCATATTAACAACAATAATAGCCTCTATATAATCTCATTTCCGAGTTCTCAGACAAAAATGCAAATACTTAGACAGATGTGTCCGGATGTGTGGACAGAGACGCAGAAAAACCCCTCGTGTTTTCCCTGAGGCTCTGATCAGCTGATCCACTTTGTCTCCTTCTAGCACTCACTCCTCTACTCCTTCCTCCTCTGTCATCACCAACATCTCTCTCTACCCTTCCAGGATGACACACGCAGTGGATGTTTTTTTATCCCCTTAGCCACAAACTCTTTTTTTTAAATGTAAACTGATTTCATCCTTTGTTCCCCAGGCAACAGAGTCAACTGAGTTTTTTGGCTCTTTTCCTGCAATGCCTAACTTCACATTCACTGTAATACACAATCATACCTGGAAGATCATCAGTACCACCACCACCACTCCCTTTTACAGTAGCAACAGCCTCTGAATGGGCCCATAGGGGTAGTTTAGGATTAAGTGCCTTGCTGAAAGGGCACCTCACTGTTAAAACCCTTTTTCATTGCGGGAAGTTCATGGGATGATGTTCTTATGTCCCTGAATCTACTGGAGTGGAATTTGCTGCTGTTCAAACACAAACCTCATGCTCTTCATTTCTACTTTTCTCCCTTCCAACATTTACAGTTTTTAGATATCACAATCAAGCACCATTACAAACGTGGTGACTGTGTCACAGTTGTTGCTTTGTCACTGCTCTGTTATCAGTTTAATTTGTCTGTCATGGGTCTTTACATGCGGTAGTTATGCAAGTAGCAGAAGGGACCTTTAGCAACAGTTTAGTCACTGCAGCTCCTTGTTTCCTGAAAAAGCCCCATTGGTTGATAAGGGGAGAGTTTTACTCGTTTGCCTTCCCCTTCTCGTCTGTAGTTCTGTTCCAAACACTCGAGTGCCCCATGATTTAACTGCTACAACATCGAAACCCTCCCTCTTTCTTTCTGTCTTTTCGCTTCCTGTAAACAACCAAAACAAACAACGCACACAAACATTGAGTTCTGGTCTATTTCTGTATAATGTATGAATGAGCATAATTTAGTAAAATGTGTTTGAGGGGCCTTACTTAGGTAATGTTTGTCCACTTATATTAAAAAAGGATACAAAAAGTATGCTGCATAGATATCACAGTCAAGCCACAGTAAAACCCTGCTGACAAAATGTCAACATTTACCCTTAATATTATTCTTAAAAGAAAAGTTTGAATTTTCGGGACATTCTCTTATTTCCTTTTTTGCTTGAGTTACATGAGAAGATCAGTATGCATGTCTATATGCTAAAATATCAATCTGCCCCCCCCCCAGCAGCTGGCTAACTTAACTAAAACAGAATGATACAGTACAATTCATCTGTAGAGGAAGCACGACTTCTTGTAAACCAGGGGATTTTTCCAGTAAAAAAAACTACCTCAAGCACTCAATATAAATACATTCAGAGTGAAACCGGTTAAATCCTTATTGTATTACAACAATCTGCAATAAAGAAGTGTGTAAAACTGACATTCATTTACATACAACTCTTGCATGTTATTGCCTCCGTTTTAAGTGAACAGAGTGACAGTCACTGTCTAAGGCTGATAAGGTTTCATCATCGTTCCCCTGGCTACAGTAATGACAGTTATGTAATTCTGTCCAAGCATAGGATCAGATGAGGGTTTTTCTTCAAAAAAAAAAAAAAAAGAAATGTGTACAAAACCTTGCAGGGGATTTTCTGTAATATCTGAGAGTCATATATATATATATATATAAATAGTATAGGTATAGTATAGTGTACATATAATATATACACTACCTGCTGCTTTTTATGTAAAACTTCACTATGCTGTCTTATCCCACCTGATCCCTCTAGTCCCTTAGACACAGAGACTCAGGAGAGGGAAGATAGGAGGAGTAGGAAGGACATTTAAGGAGGGGACAGAGAGGGAGACAGAGACTTTGTAAGCACTGCAACCTTGTGGAGGCAGACAGAAACATACTACATTTGTATATGCAAGTATGGCATGCTAAACTTAAGCTGAAAGAGTATCTCTGCAAGGCCCAAAGAAAAACATTACCAGTGATAATACAGATGGCCAGTTGGTGCTGGTGGTCTGTGTACTGTGTTCTTTTAAACACTCTGTCACAAATGCTATCACTAGATTAGTAGAAGGATGATAGGTCTAAGTTTAGCCAGTACTTGGACTTGCTGGGTAAACTAAGACCCCCTCTTCTGAGTTCAGCAAAAAGTAGTGCATCATTCTCCAGTGCTTAAATCCCCACTTTCCAAATGTAATTTCCATTCAAAAAGTATGATCTATGTTGGGCCAATAAGGTATATAAATATATAGCATATATTTAATTCCAATTGAGCACTTACATTTTATTATCTTATGTTTCTGGGCTGGAACATTGCTACATTAGGTAATTTATGTGTTTAATGGCAAACGGTTTGGCGGTGAAGCTCATCTGAATTTGAGGACAGAGATACAGTGCAAACAGAGAGAGGGGGGAAGGCACAGAGAGGAAGAACAGAGATGGGGGAGACAGAGAGGAAAGGGGAGACAGATGAAAGAAAGGGAGAAAAAAGATGAAGAGAAGAGTACATGGGGGGAAAAAAAGGTGACACAGACATCAAATAAAAGGTGGAAAAAACAGGAATAATATCAAAGGACAGAGATGGTAGAGGTGGGAGGATAAAAAGGGAGGGGGGGGGGTGCTTGGAGGAGAGACAAAGACAGAGACAGGGAGGCAGTGTTTCTACTCACCACAATCATTTCTGACGGCTCCAAAGTGATGCATTCACAGCCTCGTCTGCCCCCCAGCTGCTTACCAAAACTGTAGAAAGGGCACACGCACACACACACACAAAATATTAAGTATTAAAACAGAAACAAAGGCAAAGTTAAGACAATTCTCACAGATAGTGACAGCTGCTACAGATGCAGTCAATCACATTCACCCACCCACAGATGAATAACAGCATTACACAACACTGAATGGATGCAATTGCCCAAATCAGAAATGAGATGTCATAGAGCTGAATGGGAAATGTAGATGTGCAGATACTGTATGTGTTTATAAGAAGAAGTAACTGTATGGTGTAATGTGTACCAGTAAGTATCTGCTAACCTGAAGCTTGGCTCTACATTCAGTCTTCAACATTTAATAAAGACTGCCTGACGAAAGTTTTGTTTTGGCAACTTAAAAATAAAAATCTGTCTGAAGGAATTTGTGTTATATCTGTTTAATACTGTTCTGACTTCACATCACTCCAATAACACTTTAATGACACGGCATAGTGAACACACATTCATCTTTGATCCTTTATGCTTTTGGTCTCCGTTATAGAGGATCAGATATGATATAACTCAGTTCAGTCCCGGCTAGTGGGTGTCAATCAACAGCAATAACTCCTATAAACATTTATTGAGTAAACAACCTTTTAAATGACATTGGATTGGATTGCATGGATTGCACTTTTTAAAAGCAGTTTATATATATATATATATATATATGATGTAAAAAATATATATATGTTTATATATTTTTTTTTTTTTTATATATTTTTTTATATATAAAAAATATGTTTATCTTTATAAAACCCTTTCTACATGTGAGAGACACTAGATTTAGATTAGCCTCCAACAGCCTGGGACTTGGCTCCATTGGTATTAGAGCAACAGCACTTTGTGGTGAAGGTCTAACCACTGAGAGAAAAGAGAGTGTCACTCAATAAGCCTTCATGGTCAACACGTCAACATAACTACACAGTCCACAGAGACCACAAAACACAATCAGTGCATAACCAACTGCGATTGCCACTAAAAATATAATTCTTGGAGAGACATGTTTTTATTCCTCATAATCAATTTTTTTTATATTTAAACTTTTGGCACACAATGCTACCATAACATATGATAAAATAACAGAAATAGATTGTTTGCATTGCATAGAATAACCATATTTTGTTAAATTAAACTAAAATGTCACCATATAAACTAACTGCACCACTTCATGACAACTGTTCAGAGAAATGAACACACTGAACTCCTAAATGTGAAACTGCCTCATTCACAAGGACCATTTTGGACTGGCCAGGATCAGGATCAAACAATGAGTCTTTGTCTGCAGACCTCACAGGTTTTTCCCCAGCCAGCTTGGCTGATGGCTGTTGTGTCCCCTGATAAGTGGAAGGAGAGCAGCTGATGCTGTGGTGAGACCATGTGTGTCAGTCAGCCATACCATCGTCACATGGACATTCTGCATGATGAGATAAATGTGTCTGGTGACATCAAGTTGTCTCTAACATGATGATATTTTCAAACCTCTAAGGCCTTTTACAGCTAGAGTGCAAAACACACGCGCAACAGAAAACCTACAGAGGGCTGATTGAAGCTGCAACTGACGATTATTTTCATGATTAAATAATCTGTTCATTGATAACTATTAATCAGCATATGATTAATAAACAGATTAAAAGAGATTAGTTTGACATATTGTTTGCTGTCATATACAACAAAGAAAAGCTACAAATTCTGACATTAGAGAAGCTGCAGTGAGCTCTTTCATCATAATTTAAGTGCAACGTTCACAATGTGATGTGAGACATGACTGCTTGTTGGATGGTCAAATAGTCACGTCTCCCCTTCTCTACAATGGTTTTTCACTTTTCACTCTGCCTTCGAATGCAGCTGTTTGGAACAACTTTAAACTCTTGGTTTTCAACATGGTGGAACCACATGGTCGAACTAGTTCTGTTCAAGATTAATCTGACCCTTTAGGACGCAGAACATTGAGCAGTAACCACTACCTCGGTAAATGCACCTCTAACACCATCTAACGTACAAACTCCATTGTCACCACGACAAATTCCTCAACAGTTACGCTAGTTGGCAAAACGTTATTCAGATTGATTCTCGTCTGGACTTAAAGCAACACTACGCAGTCTCTGTGTGTGCCTCTACAGCCTATGTTTGCTGGCATGTGAGAGTACGTAAAGAAAAAAAACAGGCGTTTCAAAATGTGTTTGAATATTGAGACATTTCTTTACACATCTCCCTCTCACTGTGCGTGTCTGTGTTTATGCATTTGGTAATTATGCTTGTCTCTGTGTTTCCCATGCACTGTCTAACGGTGTGAGTGTGTGAGAGATACCCCGTCTGAACAGTTCAATCACTGTGTGCGGTGATCCCTGAGAACAGACTGGCCTGTGAACATGTCTTGCTGCCTTTGGCATGCTAAAAGTGGCGACTCAGCATTGTCTAAGGACTGGAGGAGCGTCTGGTTTTAATTATGGAAGCGTGCTGAGCTGGGAAACGGCCAACTTTCACTCTCACATCTCTTCTCTGGGTATGTTCTCACACTGTCTCTGCACGGTTTCCCCCTCTGGTTTCAAGCTTTTTGCTCCCCTCAGTCATTTTTCTCCTCCCTCCTTCATATCTGTTCCTTTTGCCCTTCACTTCCACTTCTGGTCGACTTGACCCTTTAACCTCGTTTTCTGCTTCTTTTTCAAAATATTTCCTTCCCTTTAAGCTCTTTTAATTGTGCCTTGTTGCTTCATTTTCTTTTTCTCTTTTTCTGTTGACCGCTTTCTACATCCAACTCTCCCACTCCATTCATTTTCATTTATTAATCTTCTGCTTCCTGTTGTTCATCCTTTGCTTCCTTTCCCATGTCCTGTCAACATTACTTTTGCATTTTATTTTCTGGTTTGCTGTTTTCTTCCCCTCTCTTCTCATCTCATTCTGCATTCCCTTTCATCTAATCTTTCTCTCTTTTTACTGTTGGCCCTTCCTCTCTCTGGGCCTGCAAAAAAAAGAACAAACTTTCATCTCATCACATCCTTAATCACAGTTTCACACCGGTGCAGGCACTACTTTCACGATTTCAGCCTCATGATTTAGGACTCAGATGAAAGCCTGTCTTTATAATGTGTTCTGATGATGAAAACAACGATGAAAGTACTTTTTTTAAACACATTTCTGAATTAGACGAACACATATTCTGCAACAATACAGATTTCCTGTGAAATAATAAAAGGAAGTGGTGGCGAAACAAAGCTTTGGTGCGTCACACTGATTTTTTCTATCCACAGCGGCTGGACAAAGCTGCCACTGGACGAAAACTCCAACCACATTGTTGCTGGAAACCTCTCATTGTAGCTTAACTGGGGCCAAATTAGCTGTGAGTGGATTTATTTGACACTTCACTGCCACATGCACTTCACTGTGTGTCCACGTGTTCAGACTCAAGGTTCCCCCGATTGAGGTGAAACGGAGGTTCATTGTAGAGCATCCATCCCTGCTGATACAGTCTTAATGCTTTTTGGCATCACAATTATGGCTAAAAGGATTATATCAGGTTTTCTACAGGAAACTAAATTATTCACTAAATGTACAAAATATTAAAGACTTGCTCTTTTCATAAAGTGCACTGGTCAGGTGAATACAGGGACAGTAAAAGCCATTATCCCTTTTTATTGAATTTCCTTTCTTTAATGCAATTTATAGCATGGACAGGGAAAGAAGCACATTAGTTAGGGAGGGAAACATCCTTAAACTTTAAGCACCTAAGAGGAGGCAAAGTGGTTTCAACACAGTATTTATGCTTTCAACATGTGCAAATGGCTAATCTTTTTGTATCTACATCACTTAATCAAGAGATATTTTATTGACCTTTGTGAAATTCTGCTTCTCCTTGCCCCCCTGCATTGAGGTCAGCCTCAGCTACAGAGAGCATTACTAGAGCCTGCGAGTGGTTTACTGTCATCTGTCAATGACACGTCAGTGAGGAAGATGCTTGCCAACACATGGGCTAGAACACCGGGTCCAGCAGTTAAAATTCCACAAATTCTTTTACACCCCAGGAATTGTACGATCTTTGTTTCTTTAAATTTTCTGAACTGGTTTGATCAGAAAAACAACATAAAAAGAATAGGGTCCTGCATCACAAAGCATAGTGAGTGACTGAATAAATACAATGACATTTATATACTGTCTATACCACAGCTCCCACCAGAACAAGAACACCCAGGCAGGGTTTTAAGAGTTCCCAGGGAGGAATGCAGTCTGCTGGGCTCAGAGTTCTCTCAGAGCCCTTAGCCTGGAGGTCAGCCCGACTCTGACAGATCTCTCCACACTCCACTGAGGCGAGACGCATGGTCCCTGTCAGCGCCACACAAAGCCTGCCAAGTCTGGCTGTCTCCTCACTGAGTGTGTGTGCAGCGTGGTGAGAAAGGTTGAGTGAGACAAACAAAAGAAAAATACACTTTGCTAGTAGCTGGAGGAGAGGTAGAATTTGCAGACTTGTGTGCCTACTGTATGTACTGTATGTGCGTGTTTGTGTGTTTGCCAGTGCACAGAAAAGCTAAAGCACACCTGAGTGCAGCCTCCCATGTTTACTCTTTTACTTCTCTGACCTTGCGCTTTCCCACAAAAGTAGAAGAATCAACAAACTCGAGTCAACTGGGCGAAAGTGAGTTTGCGTGGGTGTGTGCGCACATGTGTGTCCAAATAATGCTGTTTTCCTGACTGTACCGAGATCTGGTACATCTCTGCTGTCAGCTGGTGTGAATCTGTGTCTCACAGAGGAAATAAGACAAAACCTCTAAAATCGCATTCTGGCCAAAGTTTTAGTCTGACAAAATAACAGTGGGTTTAGAGTTTCATGAACAAACACGCAGATAAATGTATTGACCATGAATCATGGCTTCAGCACGGAGAGTTTATTTTACAAGTTCCTCCATAAAGTGCTGGTAGCGTGCAGGAAAAATCACTGTTGTAGTTGAGATCTAAATGCACCCCAGTTTGTCTGTAATTACTCTTCATGTCTGCATGAAATAAAAGAAGTTATAATGGAAGTGAACGTGTTTTGTGCAGAAATAAAAGAATATTTTCTCGACTTATGAGCTCTGAACTACAGTATGTTCAGACCTCCTCAGAATATCAGATTGATGATAACATGAATCAATATTCATGAAGTATGGGACAATTCAGGTAGCACCCAATGACTTGTAAATCAACAATCAATAAACAAGAAACAGGAAAATGCATTTTAATGCTGTCCTGCACATACTGAGCAAAAATATTAGCATGGAAATTAATTCAAGATCTGTTTTCTTTAAGAAGAAAGCACTACATGGTGTTTCCATAGTATGCCCAACCTAAACATTACTTCAGATGACTGAAACAATTATGTCTTGGACCCTTTACCTTTAACAAAAAACCCACAGCAAAATTCTGTTGAATGAGCTATTAAGGTTTTTTTTTCAAAATTAGTCATCTTTCCTTGGCTCTTCCCACAGCACTGAAGCTGTGCCTGTGCTGGATTTCAGCAGGTGATGATTTCTCTCCCCTCTTTTTCTGCAGAAACAAGTTGTTGGCAGAGGGGAGAACAGGTTCAGCCCCGGTCCAGTGACAGCTGCAGCGCCCGGGGCAGCAAACCATGACAGCCGGCACAGAAACTAAGGCCACACACACGCACGCACACACCCTGAGCTGGTGTCAAAAGCCTGGAAAGTGATGTGACCAACAGTGGAAAATAGTAATATTTATAAAACTGAGGTGTCTATTAAAAATAATCCAAAAATATGAGGAATAGAGTTCCTATAAAAATTAAAATAGGCTTTGGATTGGACAAATGTTTAAGTTGGAGTTTGTATGATAGCATGGTGTATAAATTATGATTTTACACAATCATTTGAGTGTAACGGCAGTGAGGTGCAGCAACCTTGGAGCTATAAATGCCTTGCTAAAGGACACACTGACAGGAAAAGTGCCACACAGGCTGTAGCCAGGACTACAGCTGTTGCCTCGTGTGCAGCTCTGTAAACGGTGTTCGAAACTATGATGGAAAAAACATCAAAAATCACTTCTAGAGATTTCTGATAGACATTTGTTGTATTAGTATTTGTGTTGTGAGGATGTCCAATCTCTGAGCGTGAGCAATTTGAATCATAGAAAGTTTGAGTGATTTTTGGTCAAAGATTAAACCCAAACAAAGATCTGGGCCTGTTTGGCATCAATGTTACCATGGTAATGATTACCAACAGTAAAGAAAGAAAACCGCAGACCACAGTCTAACACAGAGACAGACAGACACACACACACACATACATATTATTCTACTTCCCAGTTCTCAGTTAGGCCCTTCTTCCTTTCAGTTTTAGTGTTTGGTTGGCTAACAGTGACCACTCTGACTCACACACATTAAAAGAAGACTGGAGAGCTGGCCAGCAGTCAGCCCTACACACAGACCACCAACATACACGCACAAAACTGCCAGACAGACTCCAAGGAATGACGTAGTGGATCATTCAGAAACATGACAATTCATACAAAATTACAGGGCAATCAGTTAACCATATCAGAGCACAACAGAGCAGCACTGACATCTGATGCTTAACTCTAATGGAGTATCCTCATAGTTTAGATTAGAGATAACCATTCACACTTGCCTAAACATACATTAATTGCACACTACTGTAGACTATCTTGCTCTAATCTGTACTTTCTAGCAGCGCAACAAGTTCTCAGAAACAACTGAGAAAACAGATTACAAGTGAGCAGTGTTGTCAATGTTCTACTTGGAGCTTCAAGGAAGTAAAGTTCCAAAGAAATTCTTCACAAGCCCAAATGTTTTTATCAAATCCGAATTCTTTCTCATTAAGTTCAGCTTTCATAATTTTCAAATAGCTTCAGTTCAAAATAACTACAAGACTCTGTTTAATTCTGTGATCAAATGTTATTGTATGAGAAGCCAGACGTGCTACAGGTTTTATAAGTAGCTACTAAATTAACCATAACATTAATTAAAGCTATCCTAATTAATGTTCACAAGCTACAATCTGAAAATGAAATGAGCAGCAATGTTGATTGATACTGATTGTTCAGACACACTGAAATAACAGCAGTAACTTTTACACCTGATTTTTCACATGCTACTTGATCCAGATAATGGAGGTCCTGATTCAGAACAACGAGGTTAATGAGCTCTAAATATTGATTTGATACGCATAAAATCTTTCTTTAGGGAAGAGTCGGCACTCTGTTGAACTACCAAAACACAGTTCACTCGTGGCTGTAGAGCGATGTTACCGAATCACTCACAGAGCAGTCAGCGGCCTGGAGCGAGCACACTAACCAATAGTTTCAGTGTAGCTGTTTACTACACTTACATAATTACTATGAAGTAGCTACAATTGATATAATCTACTGGTCATTTTAACCAGTGAACGCAGCGGGCAGTGCAAGCTATAAATGAGAAGCCTGATCATGTTACCTGCATGTTCTTAGCACAAGTCCAAGTATTATGCTGACAAGGACTGGGTTAATCCAACGTTATTCCAACATTCATTATTTCATCAGTTTGGTCTGTCATATGTGCTACTGACATTACAGGTTTACATCCAATCAGGATTTGATCCATATTATTTCCCCTATCTCTTGTTCGTGTCACTCTTCACTGCACATTAAATCATCAAACTTATAGCCATCACATAAATTAAAAAAAAAGGAACCTAGTCTAGTTCCCTTTGGAGTTATTTAATGTTTTATTTTAAAGTGAAACAAAAGTCTGTTTCTCTTTAAGATAATCAGTGTCGATAAAACAGGACAACAAACAGGAGGTAGCAGTGTGTTTTTTCCAGAACTGCGGGGCCCCAGGGGTGCTAAGCTATACAGCCACAGCGCCGTGGGGAATTCCTGGCTATCCAGTTGGTTAAACGATGGCAGGCAGGAAATGGAGCATGCTAAGTTGAAAAAGCCACAGAGAAAGAGAGAGGGAGTTTTGAAAAATCTCAAGTGAATTAGCCTGCAATATCTGTTACTTCACACAACTGTCTGTGAACTAAAAGATCCAAATGAGCAAAAACTTCAAGATCACTAACCAGGAAGATGAATTTTGGGGGTCCGCTTCTTTAGATTCCTTGTAAGTGAAATGATATCCAGCATATTATCCACAATGAGGAGAGGGGGGTGGTTACAATATCCCAACAATCCAGGTTTAGATCCAAGAGTGTTTGCTGTACACTTCAGAGTGTGAACAAGTGAAAAGTTTCCTTCAGAAAGCAGAAGTAAGTGACTGTCAAGCCTCCTAGTTTGCCTTAAACTGAGGGAGGAGTGTGTCTTCCCTCCCGCTCTACTCTGTTCTGTTCTGTCTGTCGGTCTGTCTGTCTGTCTGCTGGCTCCAGCAGGGAGGTGTGTATGTGTGTGTGTGTGTGTGTGTGTGTGTGTGTGTGTGTGTGTGTGTGTGTGTGTGTGTGTGTGTGTGTGTGTGTGTGTGTGTAGCCTGCTCATTTCCTGCCTGGATGTGCTTCTGGGCTCCAGGCGGGCAGGCTGCTCAGGAACACATGGCCAGCCACTGTTCTGCCAGGGGTTCCGCATTCCACACAGGCGCACACATACACATACACATACACACACACACCCCCCCACAGCCCCCTGTGACCCGTGTACTCCAACACTCCAACACACACACCCTCCAGTCCTATGCAGGACACCAACCTTCCCCCACCCCACCCTCAACTCTGTTATCAACTGACCCACACTGGAATGAACACACACACACACACACACACACACACACACACACACACACACACACACACACACACACACACACACACACACACACACACACACACACACACACACACACACACACACACACACACACACACACACACACACACACACTGCCCTGAGGTTATTGATAATTGGCAGTCAGTTGGTGCTTTGTGTTATTGTGGTTGTTGGATAAACTACTTTAAACGTCACACCAGCTACTTCATCTGCCTGTAAACAGTCAGTCTTCACTACAAGAAACTGCATTAAGGTCTTACTGACTTCATTTAAATTTTGCCCATTTAGCAGACACTTTTGTCAGAAGTGGCTAAAAGTGAAAGAGGAGGTAGGTGTCCAGCATCTTAGCTAAGCTAAGCTAATTCTGTACTTTCGGTGTGGCCCATATGCAATCACAGTCATCTTTTATGACCCAAAACATGCTATTCTTTTCCTTTTTTTACACCCAATAATGTTTTAAAGGGGTTAACACTAATTTCCACTGCATAAAACCCGCAACTAATGGAACAAAAGGGTAAAACAAGTGAACATTTTATTGTATTCATATAGAACATTCCTGTAAAGTGATCCACAATTTTCCATGACATTAACTCAGATTTCGGAAACTCTTCTTTGGGACATAACACACAACAAGCTGCTTCCTTTTCCAGAAATTCCATGACCAGTAGGAATCCTGCTACAGTAATATGAATATATGCATATGAATGTATGTTTGTGTGTGAGAGCATATTCTCAATTCGTTACAGACGCCCTTTAGCAGGAGAGGCTCTCAGTCAAAAGGTACATTTTTGGGGGGTTTTAGACATTACTGAACAGAAGGTACCTGCCCCCTCCTTACTCGTTTCTGGCATGTGTTGCTTCTGTTTCAGTCCAACTACAACAACAGAGGGAAGGTAAACACGGAGCTGAGGGTTGACCTCAGGCAATTTCTTTCACAGTTTTCACTATCACAATCAAATCCATTGTTTAAACAGGTGCAACATCTGTTTAAAATGTATTTAGAGTTTTTTTTGGGGAATTCTGAATGGTCTTAGGGGAGCTGATATTTTCTTAAAACAAACTTCTTTCTGAAAACACAGAGTCTGCTGAAGCTTTTACAGTTACTAGAAACACAACCATGGCTCTTTCTGCGTTGTACCTGTATTGTAGCTAAGCTAGCAGTTGAGATAGGCTAGCTCTCCGGTATGTGTTTCTGTCAGTGTGTGGGATCAAGTCCGGTGGTGCTTCTACAGCTGTCAACAGCCTAAGTCCAAACTGTTGCACCGAAATACCAAGTAGAGGGTCAGCAAAAAACAGCAAATTCCTGTGAATGATGCATCTCAAATCAGCAATTGTGTGAAAATAAGTGCAGTGGGTTCACAGACTCCCACTCAATGTGGAGGCAAACGGTTGACTATGTCAGCCCTGGCCCTGCAAAGTTAATGGTGAGTTGAGCCATTTTCAACCCAGAAATTTGGTTTTGAATTTTGCCTATTGCCTTTAATGGATAGTGACAGCTGAAGAGTGACAGAAAAGGGGGGAGAGAGGGGATGACACGCAGCAAAGAGGCACAGGTTGGACTCAAACCCTGGGACAGTAAGAACTCAGCCAGCTCTACCAGGTGAGCTATCTGGGCGCCCCATAAAGAGTGTCAGTATGAACACAAGCACTGATGTGTTTTCACAGTACAGTCATATAATGTAGTTTACAGCTCAACGTTTTTAAGTATGCAGTACCTGTTTAAATTTTATACTGGGTCACCTTTGAGGTGCAGAACCACAGAAAACAAATCAGGCTGAAGCAGGTGAGACATCATGTGAGACTAGAAAATTGCTGCTGTGTAGCTCAACAATGCACTAAATCACACTGTGTGATATACAAGTGCGAGGGTTTCGCCGTAAAACCCGTCTTCTCATACCTTGCTTACAGCTCTGTGACATGCTGTCTCCTTTTTCACGTTACAGATGAACACACAGACAGACAGAAACACACACACACACACACACACACACACACAAACACACTCACAAATACACATACCTTTTGACAAGATGACAAGATGACAAGATAGAGCAGCTTCTTGTGTAATGTCAGACAAATCCCACCTCCTCTCACTATATATGACACCTTCACGTCTCACCCCGCCGTGATGTTGTTCTCTCGTTTTCTATGTGTGTGTGTGTGTGTGTGTGTGTGTGTGTCTTGGTGATTGTTACATACCAGCATCTTGCCAAGTACATGTGCTCCTTGACGAAGACTGATCCAGATAGCAGGATGTACCAACAGGTAGCAACGCTGTCTGGGCTGAAACGAAGAGAAAGAACATACTGCTGTAAGAAACTGTAACTTCTTCATAACACCTCACAAACAATGCGTTAGAAAGTGTGGACTATGAACATTTCCACATTCCCATTATTGTACTTTTGTTATATTTCATGATTAATAATTACCTGGTATTCTAAGCTAAGTGGGATTTTTTTCCCTATACTTTGGGGCTCTTTAAGTTGTGGGCAAGTCCTACTCTGCTGCGATTAATACATTTATTTAATATAATTTTGGGACCTTTATTGATAAGACAGCGGAAGATAGACAGGAAAGTGGGAGAGAGAGAGGGGATGACATGCAGCAAAGGGCCACAGGTTGAAGAACAACATAGTTTAAGGATAAGCATAATAATAAGGATAATAATTAAATATTGTATCACAAGAGGCAGTGAAGAATACCCATTTGTAACACGTTCAGCCACGTATTTGTGATGAGTTTGGGTTGCTCTCAAAGTAGAGCTTATGTAGTCCTCTTTCTGGACAGTTTAAAAGTATCCTGACATTAAAAGTCATCAGTTCTTGTGAGTTTTTCCACCACCTCTGCTGCAGCCTCATTTCAGGTGAATATCTACACCTAGGGCTATTCTATTCATCATGAGTATCCATACATTAATGGCTGAATTGGCTAGAAAGAACAATTGAATACATTCCTGGGTGACATTTTTCCAACGCTTTAAAAAATGTAGCAGTTCTCTAAAGAGAATTGAAGAGCAAGATGTCGGAAAGGAAATATAAAGTGCACATCAGAGCTCTGAATCCTTAGTGCTGCATTTTTCATTAGCATAAATGTATTCTTAGGATGTCAAGCACTATAGAGACACGATACTGTATAATGTGCCATCACTGCATGGTGGAGAGAATCCATTAAAGTCAGGCAGTCACACTAAAAGGACTACAATAAACAGAGCTGAAACAGTCACGTAATCTGGTCTGTCATTCATTGCAGCCGCAACAAAAAAATATTTTATTTCTGAAAATAAATCCAAAAACACGGACTATGTGACTGTCCATGCTGTTTCACGCCCACATTTTATCTATCAACCCCAAACATCAGTCTAATTCACTTCATAAAAAGCTGGGTGCTCCAGTCAGCAGCAACCCAAGACTCAGTCATACATACTGTACGTACATACATACATGAAGAAGTCCGTCAGAAGAGAACACACAGTATCTGTGCCTGTGGTTATGAATATGAATAAAGACACTGGGAACATGAGGAGTGTTTGAAGAGCTGAGGTGAGCGATGCACCATAGTGGGAAGAGAAACACCTTATGGAAAGATTGTAATGAGGACAGTAGCTTTTGCACCCTTTTAAAAAATATTTCAAAAACATGATAGAAATGGATAGAACACCGTTTAAAAGCTATGTACAACTACCAAGTAGGGATGCTGTTTTTGAGAAAAATAAATATCAAACGGGGCTATGCAGGTAGGCTTTTTAAAGATTTTGCAGTTCAGAAAACGGGTGCCATCCCTCTTCCATGATAAATCACTGATGAATCACTTAACTGCTGCCTGGCTCTGCAGAATGACCACAGGTCATGTAAAGAAAATTGAGTTTTAAAACGTGGCCACACATTGTTTAATCTGAGCGTTAAATCAGTAAGGTGTATAGATCAAATTATTCAAATATTTAATTATAATGCTGCACCCCTACAGTGGACCCGGTCTCAACATTCATCTTAGTCCAGATGGCAGTTCAGACATCATCTCAGCATTTATTCACATTGTTCTTGCGCTGATTTGTTCCATTTAGTATGACATTTTGGGGGTTTAAACAAATCCGTTTGTTTTCTGGCTGAGGGTAACATGATATAAACTCAAAGCATCTCGGGTGTAAATCTGGTGTTGATCGAGAGGCAGAGAAGGAGTCAGAGAGGCCAGAGGAGATAAAGAACCGGCTCTTTATGTTCCATTTATCTGTCCTTTTACTGGGTATTTCTGAGAATTGTTTAATCTAATTTGCAAACTCAGATTTTATAAAGATGATACTCACATGTATCAAGCCAGGGACTTAAAAAAAGGAGCCTGACAATTTCCATAATTGGTTTTTAGAGATGACAGTATCTTCAAAATCAGATTTTGTTTGTGCAACTTATTGCTTTATATATTTATAGTGTGATTGTATGATAAATATTGTATTAAACTGTTCATTTCAGTAGTGTTGTGGTGTGCCGATTCAGCCTCTTTGTGGTTCAAAGATTTCCTTTTTCCTGTTGCAAATGTTGGGAAAGTCCTGCCTGACAAATACTAGTGCATACTGCACAGGAACTGATCTGTTTGTATTACACAGAAGAAGCGATAATGCTCAGGCTGGCTTGAAAAGCAAAGAAAACAGGTATATTTGCAAAACCTCATGTTGCTACAGAAACCCAAAAACATGTTATAGTGCTGGACAGTTTTAAAAGTGATCTGTAGGAAGTGGCCGAGCATAAAAAGACCACAACAATGACCAACAATGGCCCCAACAATAAGCTGGCTGAACTCACTGAGGATGTGTAGCTTTTATATAATTGTAAACTGAAATGTAAAGATACCTGAGGGGGCATTTTATAGATTAACCAGTTAATTAGTAAATAATAGATGACACAAAAGTGAAATTATCATTAGTTGCAGTTCTACGAATGTGTGTATCATTCATTTATTCATTGATTTTTGGTGTTCTTTATCATTGAATGTTATATAGTAAAAGCAGGCCCAACATAATCATGTGTCAAAGGAGAAAAAAAGATTGTTTCTTGTTGCATTGTTGGGATTTAAGTGAGGCCAACATGATTAACTACTATTATGGTTTTATTGGAGAGACCTTGATTGCTTTCATCTGCTGTCTGCAGTGTGTATGCGTGTGTGCCTGTGTTTGTGTGTGTGTGTGTAACAGCTGACTAATTGGACACAGCAGGCACTTTGTTCTGGGTTAAGGTACTTAAGACTAGCCCCTAGTAGAGAGACAGGCTAGTGTATTGAGAGAGAGAGATTTTGTGTGTGTATGTGTGTTTATTTGATGGCAAATTAAACCGCTGAGTGTCTAATGTGATTCTAGCGAGCGTGATAATGCATCAACAGCATGTGAAGCTTCTCTCTCATCCCTTCATCTGTCTCTGTCCTCCCTCTGCCTCTTACACTTCCTCCACATCTCGACCGCCCTCCCTCTCTTACTTCAAAATGCTCTCTTCCCCTCAATTCATATTCTTGTCTTTCCTCCCTCTCGACATTGCTATCCTTTCCTCCTTCTTCTTCCTCTTTAGCATATTCACCTCTTGTTTTCTCTCCTCCTCTGCAGTCCTCTCTTCTCATGTCTTCTCTTTTAATATACCTCCTTACATCTCCCATTTGCACGCCACTTCCTCCCTTCTCTTCTCATCTCATCATCTTCTCTCTCCCTCTTTCACCAGCATCTTGTTCATTTCTCATCCCTCTTCTCTGCCCTCGGATCGGCCTGCCTCTTGACTAGTTTTCCTCCAAATCCACACTGCGCATGATGCTAAAATGACTTATTTGTGCCATCTGACTCATCCGTCTCCGTATCCATTAATCCGCACACCCTGACAGGCATGCAGAAAGGAAGGGTGACAAGGTATCAGTGGATCTGTCGACATTACCATCGGCTCTAGACTAGAGATCTCATCCAGACAATAGTATCTTAAACCTTGAGTTGGCCTCAAAATCAAATGCAAGAGCACCTCCAGCAGAAGACTTGAGGTTTTACTACCCAGTTTGAAAAGTTTATTCAAGAAGCAGTACATAATACAACCTTAATCCACATTTTCCTCGTAATATTGTCTCTTGCTGAATTTTATAAAATGAGCTTTTGGTCGAAATGATCGTATACCAAGTAAACATTTCCTGGTTTAACAAAGGTTCAGGATATCTGCAAGTTTGTTAAAGCCGAATTTTGCCTGTTTCAGGCTATTTTAAAAGGATACATCTGGTAATATTCTAAAATATTCTTATTATCAACAAATCTCATAAAGAGACCAAAACCAACAAGGAATTGATCCAAGACTATTTAAAACTTTTTCTTTTTTAAATGAGGTACATTTTGGCTATATGTGTGGCCTGTTTTAAACTAGTAGCAATGAAAAGTCTTTTGGCTGAGAGCCACAGATGATGAGAAGTTGAAAAGTACTGATAGTGTTTCTTGTTTTTTTTTTTTTTCAAAATAGAGAATAATGCCAGCCTTCTCCTTCAACATTGCGTTTAAGACCAAGTTTAAGACATTTTTGTAAACAAATTACACTGGTAAAATATGAGTTATAAGAGTATAAATGGGAAAATGAAAAGAGCAGTTTTTAAGTTACATTACAGAAACACTAAAATAAAAACAATAAAATTTCCGCTTTGTGGCAAGGATCTAGCTGGTCTCGCAAACCCCAATTTTTCAGATTATACCTCAATGCACCATGTGTACGGTCCTTGTAGCACTAAACATGCTTACAGTTTTTTGGTTGGGACAGATGCACTCACAGTTTTGATTAAATCTAGCTTGTGCTAGTTTGAATGCACTTGTTGTAAGTCAACTATACTGATGTGCCCCTGAGCAAGGTATCATTTGCTTTGGTGCAGCAGCTGCTGACTGTTGTTATTCCAGGCAGCTCCAAAGTGTGAATGTTAAGGATTGTGTGATTGTGAAGCAGGATACTCTTGAGAAATATTGTGAGACTTCAACCGAGTAAATGCTGGTTTTCCTCATCAGATATTTGATAAAAAGAGAGAGAACATGAGAATACTGCAGAGCGCTTCCTGCTCAGTGAGAACTCGTACTTACTAAAACAGGATGTGGTTGGCCTCATGTCTCTCATACCTGGCCGAGGTACACATCGACCTGAGACAGAAAAGCAAAGATGTTAACTTTTTCTCTCCAAAAACATACATAATAAATTTTTAGCTTTCACAATCCATCACATATCCATCCTAAACTTTTTGTTTCTCAGAAGACACCATTCTCTCCCATTTTAGACACCATTATTACAGTCAGTTCAGAATGTTAAAGTGACCCGCTACTCTTTGTCTGACTGCTGCCCAACATACATTTTCATTTTCTTTAGACTGAATCATAGCAAAATGTTGCTGGGTCTTTGGTTGATTGAACCAAATTATAAGAGAACCAGGGTTTTTACACAAGTCAAGAGTTACGGTAGATTTTTTAAATCATTTATTTACCAAGCATGAAAAACTGCAGTCTTTAAGATGTTTATATCCATCTCCCTGTGTCCTTAAAACCCTCCACTGTGGAATAATTTCTTATAAATGGTTCAGATTATAATCCCACAACATTGTTTGTCAGGGAGGGGGCTCGGACTCGCATTTTCATGTGAACACTCTTACACAAATGTCATTGTTGTCCCTTGCTCAACTGACTCAAACTAGCAACAAAAACATTCCAGACTCAAGGCAGGACATTTAAAAAATGCGTTGTATGAATGTATGAATTTCTTAACAGTGCCTCAGCTTGAGTGTCCTGTCAAAAGGATGAGAAGATATTTACTAAAAAAATTCTAAGCACTTTTAAACCAGTTTGGGCAGGGTGTGCCACATATAACAAGTCATGCAGAAAGTAGGCCTAAAGGCTACTCTGAAGTTAATTTGGTAAACTTATACTGTGGCTGACACTTAATTTAATAGTGGCAAATCAAAACTCTCAAAACAATCTAAAGTCAGAGTAACACTGAATTTAGCTTTTAGTGAAATGAAAATGACTTACCTTAGCTGATGTTCCCTAAGGTGAGAGAGGACGTCCATGTTGTAGAGTTTGCAGTAAATGGTGTTCAGGTCCTGCGGGACAGAAAGACAATATTAGCGAACATATCACCATCCACCAGAAACAACATTCATTGCCTTTTCAAACAACATATACTATTTGCTCACAAGTCTGCAAAATCTGCAAACTGCTGATTGTGTTTTTAGTATTTAAAAAGTGAAAGCTTTTAAAAGATTAGCTCATTGTTTAGAGTGTGTGGAATGTCTAAGCTCTGTGTAAATCACATCTAGTGCAGTACTTTGACAGAGGCCACTCCGAGTATGCCAAACGCTGCCTATCAAATTGACACCCTCAAACCAGACAGGCAGGCATACCACTTATGTATGCACATGACAGCAGTGAGACAAGCACAGATATATCCACCCTCGGCCTTAAAATAGTACTCTATCAGGGCCAGCTGTCAAAACATTAAGAGGCTGACAGAGTGTGTGTGTGTGTGTGTGTGTGTGTGTGTGTGTGTGTGTGTGTGTGTGTGTGTGTGTGGAGAGAGATGGGAACAGCTTCATATAAGCATCTGTAGGACCAAACAAACACAGTGGCTATTGAGGCCACAGGACAACTACACAACTACTTTTACCAGGTGGACTGCATGGCTGACTGGTTATGTACACATACTGTACATGCTCTCACACTAGGGGTGGGCGATATGGGCAAAAAATAATATCTCAATATTTTTTGGGATTTTGGCGATAACGATAATCAGTCGATATCCTTTAAAATGTGATTAGAATTGTCTGAGCTGTACTTGTGTCCACCAAACGCGTTTACAGCGCTCAAAAACTCATTTTCCGAGCGCCCAGCGGTGTTAAAAGTTGAACAGATTTCAACTTGAAGCGCTCTGAGCGCTGCGCTAAAAAAACCGTCTCCGCTGACATCTTTTTACCGCTGAAGGCGCTTAGCGCTCTGAACGCTGAAGCCCATAGGACCCACGTCTCGGCACTAAATCATCTGAAGTACTGGTAGCTTCAGGGACTGGAGGTGCTTGCATTTTCTCTCTACCATCACAACGCGCTGCTAAACTGTTGCAAGGAGGATGCTAGCGAGAGGTCACGTAGGCCCACTAGTTGTGTGACTGAATCCTGCCATGCTGTAGAGAGCGCTGCTGCACCGTGTATTAATGGATGTGAGGAGTTTCCGCGGGCGTTTCATTGTTTTTGTCGAAGTAATTTAAATACTCGATAATGGAAATTTGCACATCGTCAAAACAACAATGACGATATTATCGCAAACGATATATATCGCCCACCTCTATCTCACACACAAAGATACACACAGCGAGACACCAAGGCCAATTAATTACAGAGATTAACAGTCCAACGGACGCTACACAGTATACAAAGACTATCCTAAGCTTGCAATGCATAATAGTTTATAGTCCATCAGCAGGTTAAAGGAATAGTTTGACATTTAGAGAAATATATACGCTTATTGGTTTTCTTGCCAAAAGTTAGATGAGAGGATTGACACCACCCTCAAGTCTGTACAGTAAATATAAAGCTACCACCAGCAAGTGGCTAATTTAGCTTAGCACAAAGACTGGAACTGGGGAAACCGCTAGCCTGGCTCTGTCCAAAGTGAACAAAATCCACCTGCAAGCATCACTAAATTTTCCACCTTGTTTGTTTGATCCATACAAAAGGTTAAGTATAAACACAACAATTCACCATTTCAGAGAGGGCCGGGCTATTTCTTGGTCAGAACCAACAACTTCCTGGAATCTCCGCTGGTTGCCTGGTCACGGCCTTTGGACGGAGCCAGGCTAGACGTTTCCACCTGTTTCCAGTCTTTATGCTAAGCTAAGTTAGAATGCTGAGGGTGGTAGCTTTATATTTATTGTACAAAAATAAGGGGGGTTTCAATCTTCTTTAAAAAAAAAGCATAGTTCCCTAAATTTCAAACTTTTCCAGCCTGTGCCCATCTACTGTAACTTTGAACCCAGATCATTAACATTTCTCTCTACCACTTTTCTGTCATTCTCTAGGGGCCAATGTTAGGGCCCAACATCACACATTTACATGTTTCCTGTACAACTGAAATGGTTGGCTAAAAGTAATAAGTTAAGCAGAACGTGCACATTTAAACAAAAACTAAAGCCACCTAGAAACCGCCCCATTCTTTGAAACCTCTGAAAGTTGAAGAAATGTTTTCCCTAACAACCGTCCCACTTTAGGATAAAGCCAAAGCACAGCAGTTTAGCAAGAAGGCAATTAACTAAAACTAATAATGCTGAAAATCCATAGAGGACAAATTCATGTGTTGCCTTTGTTGGAACGCCATTCACTACAGATTTTGTTTACATAGTGCTTAAGCAAATTGAGGGTTCATTTGAATTCATTGGCAAGCATTTCATACAAAAACAGACAGCCAGACAAAACTTTGATGTGTACTTTGAGGGTGTGTAACCTGAAATCACACTCCTCAAAGACATGAAAATATACAGAAATGTTATTAAATAAGAAATGATCCATCATATTTTTAACAGGTAACATATGTCTCTTCTTTTAAATGACACAAACACCCTTTTTTTTTGTATATTTTTTTGGGGGGGTTTTATTGCCTTTATTATAGAGACAGTGGAAGATAGAGAGGAAAGGGGGTCAGAGTGAGGGGATGACACGCAGCAAAGGGCCGCAGGTCGGATTCGAACCCTGGGCTACTGCAGCAAGGACTCAGCCTCGGTACATGGGTTGCCAGCTCTACCCACTGAGCTATCCAGGCACCCAAACACCCTTTTTTTTTTAAATGTTTTTTGATAAGGTTGTAATAAACTGTGGCGAGATGCAAACTTTCGCCAAGACTCCACAAATGTCACCGTTGGTGTCTGAGATATTATAACAGATTGGTGAAAGAATTAAAACATGAATAAAACTATTGCAAGCTATTACAGCAGAATAATAGCAACAGAATCAATACAGCAGAGCGAGAGACCAGAAGAAAGAGGTGCATGCCTTTGTGAAAGCATACTGTAGTTTCTGGTGTGTGTGTGTGTGTGTATTGGTAAACTGAGTCAAGCAGTGGGAGCCAGCGGAAGCAGAGATGAACACTAGGGACTGGGGAGCCTTTAATGCAATGGACCAACACACCTCTGATGTGTTGTTGGCTCAGTCTGACACAGGAAGGAAGGAGCAGAGAGAAAGTAAGCATGAGGGCGAGAGACAGAGAAAAAGGAGGAGAGGAGGGAGTGACCGGAGACAGACAAAGGAAAATACCAAGAGAGAAAGACAAGGATTAAACATTAAAGATAAGAGTTACAGATACCAAGTTTGCGAAGTTTGTTCCATGCACTTTGTACAACATTGCTGTGCAACCTGAGAGCTATATTGTGACCAATAAAGTGAGAAAATAAATATACTTATTGATAGTGCCTATGTGAATGCACAGGTGAAATGTCTCAGGTTTTGAACACTTTGTACAATTTGGCAAGATCCCATTCATAATGTGACTTTGCTAACTTTGCCTTTAGTTCTAACATTAATAAACAACCAGAAATTTCCAAACCCTCGTCCTAATATTGATACTAAAGTACTTCCTTGTTTTAAGAATGAAGCAGTACACAAGTAAAAGTTGCTGTGGCGTCGCTGTTTGAACACTCAGTGACGGTGTGCTCTGCAAACCATGGCCCTAAATTTCCTGAGCTTTCGAAAACTACTACATCCGAAGCAGGGACTTTCTTAACAGCTGGCACTATCGTACAGGAACTACATTTAGTCTCTGGTTCCTCTGGGTGAAATGAATTGAATTCTATAGTTCCTCTAACGGTTCTTGGTCCCCTGGGAAAGTTCCTGCGATGGTCTCTTCTATAACAGTTGGTGTTATGATGCTGGTATTTAATTATTTCATGCAATTCACACTTGAGTAGATATATCTAACAATTGTAAAGAGGAACTACTTAGTTCCCTCTAACAGAAAAGCACAGCAGGCTCTGTAAGACACTGACAACTGGGCACTTTGTCTCAGCCATCTAAATAAGAGTTAAACGCTGAAGGACAGAGAGCGCGACTGGGTCAGCTCTTCACAGCAAGAGTTGTAACCTCCATTTACTGATCCCGAGGCAGTGAGCAGAGAGCAGGCATGGAAAAGCCTGGTTCACTGTGGCGTGTGGCAGTGGAACTGTATTGACTTTAACTCACAGTTAACTGGGTTAGT
Organism: Dicentrarchus labrax; assembly: GCF_905237075.1. Classification (NCBI taxonomy): domain Eukaryota; kingdom Metazoa; phylum Chordata; class Actinopteri; family Moronidae; genus Dicentrarchus; species Dicentrarchus labrax. The sequence goes on along the minus strand of NW_026136705.1, from coordinate 23,573,607 downwards.
GAGCACAACAAACTGCTGTAGCAAGCATTCCTGTCATGTTGCTGAGCATGCATGTGTGTATGTGCATGTGTATGTACAGTAAGTGTGCGTATGTCAGGACGTACGGGCCTGAGGCGACTAGCTAGTGCGGGGGCTCAAATTAGGCGAGACAGCCCCCAATACCCACCTCACCCCTGCTTGTTAGTGTGTTCCTGGGTTACATTAAATACTCTACGCCTGATTCAAAAAGACATTGTACCACCAATCACATTATTTCACGAGTGACACTATGTATAACGGGGCCCCGGTGGCATCCTGGAGGCAAACCGATCCTCATGATAAAGAAATGTCCCACAGCACTACCTGAGACGCTGATTTTTTTTCACTTGGATGTTTGACCTTCACTTTGCACAATTATGTATGTGCAGTCTGAAACTAGAGGGCTGTTTTTACATTCATCTGCTGAGGGGGAAAAGTTGCTCAGCGCTCACCTTTAAGCTCAGATAGAGACATGTACGGGCAGGATTCTGTAACGTACAGTGTGATGTAAAAACTGCAGCGAATGGACTTTTTAGTGAAGACATGTGATGTGACATGAATTCTGTTTTTTTGTTTTTTAAATGAGGGAGAAGGGGTAGGTTATTTTAAAAATGTATAATATAGGTAATTCAACCTTTTTCATGGAAAAATAAAAACATATCAGACACAAATTACTATTTAAAGCTGAGTACTTTTAAATAATGGTATTAATACATGCTTCTGTAGGGCCTATCACCTTAAAATGTCATCATTGATCAGTCCATTTATTAGTATTTCAATTCATTAGTCTGTAAAATTCCAAAATCCAAAGATATAAAGCAGCAAGTCATAGCATTTGATAGGCTAAAATGATGATTATCACATTATCATTATCACAATTGCAGTCAATTCAAACTCAATGGAGCAAAACTTGACTCGGGTCTCAATGCTGATCTTGACCATGCTCATTTCTGGGGGTCACATGACTTCTCAGGTGAATCCATTTGAATCAAAAGATGACACATAACGGTGTGTGCTGTGTTACTGTAAAGGGGCATAAAGTCTTGAGATACCCCATAGTTATAGCAAATATATGGATTTATTTGACTACACAACCCTTAAACAATACACATGCTTCTGCTACCACCACTACTACTACTACTATAACTAGTACTACACACATCCATGCAGCCAACTGTCCCCGTTTTGTATTGATTGGTGTAAAGCAGCTCATCAATAGGCCCAGACAGACAGATAGCAGGATGTCCGAGGAGGGGGATCTCTGCTTTGTCGTTTCAATCGGTGAACTCCCAGGGAGAGGACAGTAATGTGATCACTGCCCTGCCCATGCCAATCTCTCCCTGTCGCTGTGCCCTCAATATATGTATACACTGCTTGGACTTGAACTGAGGGTGCGGTGGCTGCGGTCTGGCTTTGGGTAGCCTACACAAGGGAAACAGTCCCCACATTTTAATGTCAGTTCAAAGATCTATTCTGCAGTGTTGCCTCCATTCCCTAACCCACATGGAAAACCTAACCCCAATGTAATAAAATTGGACCAACAACTAATCTTGTTTTTGTTGCTAAATATGTGCAGGATTCAAGTTTAGAAGCTGTAATTGACCATTTCTAACTAGGTTTGCTTTGTCTTAACATACAGACACTAGTGGACACGAGCTGAATCTACTATAGAACAGCTCTGATGCTCCTGATTTCAGTGGGTCAAATCTTTTGCACGTCCAAAACTAAACAGTACTCATTCTTAAGTAGGATCTGAGAATATATGTGTGTGTGTGAAAATGTAAAAAAATTTAAATAAAAATGCACACACTAGAAATAACAGTTTAGATCTAGGTTTACATCCATCAAAGTCATGTCCTTCAGACTCAAACCCACGTTCCATGCATTGTTGTCTCATTGTCCTCCCTCAGGACAGCACAGGGCGGCGGAGAAACCCTCCTCAGTGACTTCTGACCTTTGGCCTGTCCTCCCTGGAGGCACATGCAGTGGCCTGATGACCCCATCTGTGATTAGGACATCACAACCTCAGGAGAGACATCCATTAACTCATCACCAGCTGAGGCCGTAGCATTTCATTTAAACCAGTCTGATATGGTCTAACAGCGGAAACAACTCTAAATTATTTTACCTTTTGAGGATGATGAGATGATTGAGATGCACATGGAGTCATCAATTCCTGCCTTACACCTTGCTATTTTGTAGAGGTTTTAATCCCAGTTGTAATTGAGGGGGCCTACATGCCTAAATAGTTGGGTGTTTCTCAGAATTTAGCTCAAATTACTATACATTGAAAAGAAATATAGTGATATTACCTTAAAACGAAAAAACACTTTTGTTGCAACAGTCACTCACATTTTCATGTTCTAATTAAAGTTCCACATAACTTCACAAACCGGATGAAGATGTTTCAGTCAAGAGAAAAGGGCTGTTTTTTGTTTTTTTTCAAACTGTTAACAAGTCAACTCTTTGAAGATGAAGTTTATGCAGCTAACTGCAGAAATATCTAAAAAAAAAAACCGAGTCTAATCTCATTCTCAGAAGTGTGTCTGCCAAACTGTAAGTAAGACAAATGGAACTGATCAGTAATGCTCTGAGCTTGCAGTGCTTCTCCCGGTGGGTGGGTGGGTGGGTGTGTGGGTGTGTGGTGTGTGTGTGTGTGTGTGTGTGTGTGTGTGCTGATAGACAGCATGTGTGTGACTCAGGTAGCTACAGTGCTGTTGCTGCCACCTCCTGGCAGAAACATCACTCTCATTACTTAAATAAGATTTGGTCCAACAGATAATGTATGTATGTATGTATGTATGCATGTATACCTACTGACTACATTTTACATTAGGAAAGCAGATACACAGACATCAAGGGCAGATTATGAAAAAAAAAAAGTTATTTGAAATATTTGTTTACTGCATTAGAAAAGTGATGTGAAACTAGTTTGCTGTCAGAGCCGTTATTTGACCCCCCATCACAGACCTTGAATCTGACCATCTTAATTTGGTGATGCTATTCTATCCACACTTTACACTTCTATCTTTAACAGTAGATGTGTGTGTTTGTTTCTAGCACCCCTAACCCTGACAGGATACTGACATTTTTGACATGCGGCCTGCTAAAGTATGCCAGTTACTCATACATAAACAAGCTGTGGCAGCACAGAACCAGGACCAGTCATACAAAAGCAAGTTGTTACAGTACAGAGGTTGTTATCCCACCCACAACATTTCTCCCTTTCGAATCGAGAGACGGCCTATTTACACAGAATTCATGATATGTTCAGGCACTCCTACATGAGTAAGAAAAACAGAGGCTACTGTTGTGCAAGAAATTCCAACTCTGGAGGCTCACTTTTTGACTTGTAACTAGAACTGGTTGTAGTTTGAGTGGTTCTTTGATTATGTACCAGGTATGTTTATTGTCCCTAAGGCCAGTAAAGTCTGTAAACCCTTTGTGGACTGTAAGAAAACCATGGATGTCACTTTTTCATATATGCCGTAAAGAGTATCATTGCTTTCTTTTTCTGGTTTGAACTTATGCCATATACAGTGGTTCATGACTTTGTGGTAGCAAGGCAAACTTTCGAAACCAGTTGCAGTGTTCAAAATACTTCCACTAGATCTTTTGTGAAAAATTGACTTTTCAGGAGGAACCAGCTCTGTCTCCAGCTGAGCCTGCCTTTGTAGAGAGTTCAATTACCCCTCGGCCCACACCCGCCTCCACCAGAATGTACAGTATGTCAGTAGAGTCTGTCACTGACACAGAGAGGATATTGTGGACAGACGATACAACAAGTTCATTCAAGCCAGGAGAACAAACAGCTTGGCTAACATCCTGCCTGTGTAGCCAGCCCTTAACATTTACATTACATAGACTACCGACTCCCCAAGCCTCTGTGTCAACATTGTGCTGGGATATAGCATAACAGGGCTAAAAGCCACGAACCAAAATGCTTTAGTGTATAATATATTCAGAACGCACACAATTTAATACTTTGAAAAGTCTTTAAAAAATATTCCATAGTGTGATATGTATGTGAGAAAATATTAAATAAGAATAAGAATATGGGGATTCAAATTTGATAAAACAGAAAGTCTTGTATATGTTTTAATATTTTGACCAGGCTCATGAATAAAAACCATCTGCCCTGTATGCTTAAAATAGAAAATGTTACATCAAGTGTGTCTGGGGAGGGTACCGCTGAAGTTACAGCCCCCCACAAAACTTGCCAATATTGCCTGTATACCATAGCTGCAAAACAGTAATTTTAAAGACAGGTCAACTCTAGACTATAAACTGTGCTGCCGTAAGCCACCATTATACACATCTGCACAGAATGGAAATGCTGTGTTTCGCTCTCAGCAATGGACACAGGGAATGCAAATAGGCCTCAACAGAAATGTCGGATTGTCAGAGGTGGAATTGGGAATCCGGCATGAGTTCTCTCTATTGTACCATAAACCAAAGTGAGCCGGGGCATCAATGGAATTAGATGGAGAGTGAGTTTAAGTAGTTATCAATGCTTGTAATTTAAGGAAGTCATGAAAAGCAGTTGAAGGGCCTGCACTCCACCGGTTCAACTTCAAAAAACGTACAATACCATGATGATACTGACAAGACACATCATAACAAATGAATGCATGTGTGCTTTTTATTCATAGTTTTTTCCGCAACACCTAGTTCGCCGTTTGGGTGAAGCTTGCCGCAGAAACACCACCAAGTTTTCCCCAAAGAGCAGATGGTTTTATTAGATTTTGGAGCACATGTAGGTTTTAGTGCATGCAGCGGATAAATTACAGACTGCAATCAACTGAATACTGCTCGTCTTCCAAGCATGTAGGAGAAAAAAATAGTCCCTGTCTAGTGCAAGTGCCTGGTTTGACCATTTAAGAAAAGCGTTCAGTGTTGTTCTTTGTGCTTCTTTCAATGAATAAAATACTCTCAAGTTCTGATGTAACTGCCCACCCCCGTATTTGCCAGTACTTTCTTAAAAAACTGGGATTGGTCGAGTACCACTGTAGTTGGGCCACATACGGATAGACTGATAGTTAGCAAGATGGATTCTCGCATGATCTTATGATCGTGCAAGTCCAGCTGTCTCTCAGGGTTAGATTATGACTGCTGTAATGCCTCTCGTTCGTAAAACTATTGGAAAATGCTGCACATTTATTCTTAAAAAAAAAAAAAACATTATGTTAGAATCAAATAAAATACTGAAAAAGCCAAGACAAATGCATGGTCACTACTCATAGCTGCACAATCTCTTTACCAGACATTTAAAAGCTCAAGTGAAAGCTTAACATCAAGCATGATACAACATTAATATTCCTAAAGCCTTAATGGTTTAAACCTACAAGGGTCTACGAGGTCAACTATGATCCCACGGTATCATAACTCCAGACAGGATCATTATCCATACAACACAGAAGCTCACTTACAATCCCCTGCTCCACTGCACAGTACTGCCTTATCACTGTCAGCATCAATATGAGGTTTCAAGTACACTTGCAGCACTTAAATCTTAAATCCCCCTCTTTTTGCTCACAGCTCAGCCTCTTTTCCACTCAACAAAGAAATCATTTTTAGGAACAAACCTAGGTTGAAGAGAGGGGCTAGAAAATGCTCGCACAAAAAGCTTCAAAGACCCCTTTTTCAAGCTTTCACCACAATGTGATCCCTCAGAATTAAACACACATGAATGTGATCATTCAGCAAATCATTTAAAAGTACAGAGAGACATTAGCCAATGTGTGCTAAGCAAAAAAATTTTGAAAACAAATACAGCACAAGTCCTGGATCCTGAGAGTTTCCGCACTGAAAACTAAGGAGGTGGGTTCATAAAAAGCCCAGTGACGACAGTCGTGGTCCTGGTGGTGGAGCGGGTTTATGGAAACAGCGGGAAGGCGGGAGGGGAGAGCAGGGGGAGGCGTCAGTTTTGACCAGAAAAGAGACTTGTACTTGATACAGACTAACATATGAACATACGATTACATTTACAGTGTATGCTTGTCAAATCACAGGCAAAACATGTGGAGTTGAAGAAAATAACAGCCCTCAACACAGCTAAACAGAAGATGAATAGCCTGAATTGATCTGAATAGAGGCTACGGACACTTGATGAATCATTACTTTCCTCCCGGGAAGAATGCCAACTGTGCAGCATGGCAAATTTTTACCACTTTGTGCATAAAAGACTGTCACTTTGCAAGTACAGTACTATAATTTTGTAGTTTGTATTGGGAAGGTCTACTCCTTTTTAACTCCTACTAGAAAAGCGAGAGAAGAGGGAGTCTGGCCCAGAAAGCACCACACCAGCTGCCCTCTCTCCACCAGCCAAACCAAACAGCCCCACACATACGCACAAAAAACACTGCCACACACAGAAATGGAAAATCTGACCCTTAATGTAATCTTAGCTGCAGTTTTTTTTTTTTTTTAATGAAGTAGGCATAGGAAGTTTTTTTTGTCTGCAATGAACTTTCTGTGGCAGCAGGAAAAGGTGCACATTCACATTTTAATGCTTTCCTTGTTGTTGTTGGTGAGTTGTTTTAAATACAGTCATCTATACAACTTTCCAATGCGATCCAACATCTTAAAGTCATAAAGTGGGTTAGCATTCTCAGTATATTTTATTCAATTATGTTGTTGTTTTGGCTAAAGGCTACATTGCAAAAGCAAAAAGCTATTTTTAAAATGTTTTATTGATTAAAAAATCAATATCACTACTTTACAGTCACAGTGATGCAGGCCATCATCAATATCAGCCTCGCTACTAGCATTTGCCACACAGGGAAATTAGATTTTGTTGCTTTTATGACTGCCTATTATTATATAAGTTGTGCTGTGAAGCTGTGGAAATGTTCATGTTAAATCTGTACTAATTATACTGTACTTATTGCCCAAACTAGCTGCAAATTCACATTCAAAGAGATCTTAAACACCCTTAAAAGTGTTTGGCACTCCGTCCTGCCTCCTCTCATTACCAACTCATTTCACACACATCTATCATTTCCCTTGCTTGACAATAGTACAGTCTGCACCTTTGTTACATCTCTCATATACTCAGCTGTTAACATTATTCCATAGTTAATCTTAATCATTCCAGCTATAAGTTTTTCAGAGTCCAACACTTAGCTACTTAGCTTTTCATCACCTGCGGTTTTAAACTTGTTTGTCTTTCATGCTTCTGCCTCTCTAACTTCTCCCCCATTACCCCTCACCATCTCTGCTGGCCTGAGCAGTGGAAGACACGGCAGCCAGAGAGGTTTATGTCTGTTCAAAGCAGCAGATGTTAGGAACTGAACAACGCATTACTGAGCTGAACTCGGTTACTGCGGGATCCTGCCAGACAGAGCTCAGCTGACAGACAGAAGTTTGAGGGTGGGCGGCTAAGTTTAGGCAGGCACACAAACAGAAGTGTGCAAATACAAACATGAGGAAGCATGTAAATACTGCAGCGCTGGTTCTCGACAGGAGTCAAATTAAAATGTCTGATGCATGCACCCACTTGGCCTAGGCATAGCTGTCGTCTACTTTCGCTCATAGCCACAGGCAGGCTGTCAGATAGCCAAGATATGGAACAGATAGCTGATCTCTTTCACCAATCTGTTCAGACAGGCAGCTCTGCTCTGCTTCTCAAACTGCAGTGCCATAAATCCAAAACAGAACGGAGAAGCGTAGCCTTGTACTTTCAAACTATTTTGGATATTGCATGGGAAACGGTATGAGACTCTAAAGACAGAAATCACCACAGCTGAGCTTGCTAGCTTTAGTTAACCTGAAGAATTAACTCTGTTTTTGTTTGGTTTGGTTTCATGCAAGCTTTAGATGTTTCTGAAGCCCCTGGGGTCATGTACGAACCAGGTGAACCAGGAATGCATGGTTGCTCTGGTGAGAGCGGTACAAATATCAGCGAAATTTAACCACTACTAAAACACTAAATAAATGGGACTCATATGTATGCTTCATTATTCTTGGTTAGATGAAAAAACAGCAATCATCCTGAAAAGGTTTCCTGTTCGGCATAAAAGCCACTATTTATGTTGGGGGGGGCAAAGGGGCTGACGAGGGATTTAGTGCAGATTGTAAGCAGTTAAGTCCTAGCCTGGAAACTGTATTCTCAGTACAGATGATAAAATAAAATGTTCATAGATGCAGGAAAAAACACAATATACATAATCAAAACAAACTGATAGTCAAAATCCACTTGTTCTGGTTGTCTCCCCCAGACACAACAATAACTCTGTGAATGAACATGTGCCAACATTCACATATAATTTGAATATGTTCGCATTGAAAATATCATGGTGTCTCACGTTGAATCACAACATTGGACCACACTATGTTATTGCTTAAGTTCCAGCAGCCAAACCTTCAGCGACCTTACACTGAGACACACACAAATCCCTGCCAGTGAATGGCTTCTTATCTATGTAGACATAACCCAATGTAATTTCCATTTAACTGAGGACTGACTGGGCGGTAGACTATTTGACTGAGCTCACCAACTGGAGATTAGGCCAGAGGCTGGCAAAAAAAAGAGTTCTCTCACTCACTCAACTCTAGGTACTTGAAACTTTCTCAGCCCTTGGACAAATATAGTTTCCGCCTTGAAAACCAGTTGAGTGAAAAAGGCTAATGGAGTCCAGACCACCCCAATGAAAAACAAATCTGATCGTGGTGCATCTAGTCTTGGTGCAAACAGCATCAAGACAAGACAGACAAAAATAGAATCCAGAAGCATTTAAAGCAAATATAAGATTTTACACATGTTAGTACATCAGATTTCTACTTATGGCCACATAAGGAAGGCAACTGGAGGGTTAAATGCCCTTCTGAAGAGCAGAATAGTTTACACAAGGGCAGTGTTTTTCTGGCTTTTCAATTCTGTGGCAAACTGAGGCAAAAGACAAAATTCAATACCATACCTCTGTATCACTCACTCTAGAATGACAGAAAATGCTCTAACTATACTACAAGTTTACAAAATAAATGTGTGAGAGTCCAGTAGGGCTGGCCCGAAAAGTCAACTTAACCTTTAGTCGCTGAGAAAAGTCAAAATTCTTTTCGTTAGTCAGATAGTCGCAGAAAAACAAGAACACCACCAAACCCTATTTGTCAGAGGCCAGCTGATTTACAGCGGCTCCGAACAGGACTATTATGACTCTTATTATACTATATTATATCATATTATATTACATTATAAATGTGTACAGCCCGAATGAGCAAACTCACACCGACCCACACCAGCAGAATTCAGTACTAGAAACTGGTCAAGAAGAAAAGTTAATATTCTGAGATACTATATTTTTACATGCTGGTAGTTGTCTGTATTATGTGTATTGCCATTTATGGCTTTTCAGCTAGTACAAGTTATGGTCTGTGTTTGTGGGCCACCATGCTCTATTCAGTGTCCAGTTAAGCAATTACTAAAAAACATTGATGCAAATTTGTTATATCGAGGCATCGTTTAATCTATATAATTATGTACACCCATACAGCGCACTGTGTTTTGCACAATTACTGTCGCACAACACCCAAAGTTTCAGTTCAATTTCAAGCAAACAAACTCAAAACTCTGTACGGAGTGTCTGTTGTGGAACAGAACTAGCCTAGCAGAATAATACTAATAAACCAATTTAAAAGACCTGCTTTATTTTCTCTATTGTATATTTACTATTACTATGTTGCTATTATTGCTTTAATAAACCAAAAGTATTTCTTATTCAATTAATTAAATTGACGGAATAATCAATAGAATACTCGATTACTTAATTAATCAATAGCTGCAGCCCTAGTGTCTGTTACTGTTTTCAGGTGAGTTCGTTTTTACTTGTGAGAAAATCTTTCCAAAGTAGGCATATAATGTCCTTTTTGTAAAAGAAATACAGTCTCAGTCTCGGATTGGGTTGCAAAATCAGCAGTACTAAGTGGATTCAGTCACATCGGGTCTGAAAGGCGCCAGTAAGGGCCAGGGTCAGGGTCATGTCTCGGTTTTAAGGCTGTGCAGAACTCTACTTAGCAGAACTCTAGGCTTTTAGGTTAGAGGTTTAGGAAGACAGATCACAATGTTTTCTGTTTCTTATCTTCGGTCAACAAATGTTAATAGCATTTTCAATATAATAGTTGCTGATATATAGGAACTGTTATTTTAAGGTAATTTACAGACAGTGGTGCTTGTTGATATTTTCAAGTGGAAAGTCACTATGAAGTCAGATGCCTTTTAGTGACGCTAAACAGGATGAGCATTTTAGAAAATGCATGAATAGGTTATTTGGTAGGTTGTGAGAAAAGAAAAAGAAAAAGGGGCACCAATGTTTACTCCTTTGTAAACGAGCAGGCATATCAATATACAATATTATGAGAATGCATACCTGAAGGCAAATGTCTCCCACAGAAAAGACACTCAAGTACTACAGCGCATTACCGCATGTATCAGACGCCGCCATGCATAGTCATCACATTTTTTGTTGATGGCAGATACAGTAAGTGATCACCGACATCCCTAAAACCTAACCTCACTTTATCCGTCTCAAAGGATGTGTGTGTGGAAGTTGTTTCCATATGGAGAGATCAATCTGTCTCCATCTGTTCCCCTGACATGCCTACTTAACTGCTCTGTCTGCTCACAGTTGCTGAGTCAATGGACCTCCTCTCATGAAGCACAGCCCCACTCATCCTTCTGCTAAACACAGTGTCAATGAGGCCATTGAGGTTGATCTGACCCTTATCAATGAAGTGGCCTGGGTGGGTACCTGGACCTCCAGCTGGGAGCAGACACAGTCACTTCCCAGGTCATGACCTTTGCTTTGTTTGTCATGACATCAAGGGAAAACACTTTGAGGGGGATCAATTGTTTAAAAATGACAGCAGAAGGGTGGGAATCAGCCTGGATTTTGAATTAGATTGTGTTGTTGAAGTGAATGCACAATTTAGTTGGGTTTTAATCTTGCAAGATAGTCCACCTTTTCATTGGGTATCCATGGAAATGTGTGCCTGAAATCCCTAAAATGGTAGCTTTCAGACCACCTGTTGCTACTGCCCCCTTTTTACAGTGCATGAGCACACATTTTTCCACCACTCCAACTATAGGCCTCCCGCTAGCTAGTTTTCTTTTTCATATTCAAGTTATTCAGGAGTTTGCTCACACTGAGTAAAGATGTAGCTCACACTGAGTAAGCATGTATCTAGGACAGTCAGTATAATCATTGCAAATGAAAGCTTTGTCACATATAAATCCATACATCATCAAAACCATCTGTAAGCTTAATCCCTGCAAAAAGTAATTGAACTCATTGATCTTAGGTCAGCAGTTTCTTGCAACTATCCTAGAGCTACGATTACGATGAAAAGGAGGAAATGCTTTTATAGCAATTTTTTGGAAATCATGTAAGGCCCAAGAAATCAATTCAATTACATTTGCAGAGTTTGTAGAGATATTTGCAAATTTACATTTGAATCAGACATTACATGCTTAAATGAATTAATGCCAGGGCTTTGGATACTTTTGAAAATTTGAGTGTAGTAGGAAACGAAGAATATGTGGCCTAGTTCTTTTCCCCTAGTGCCCTTCGGATGCACATTTACACATACTGGACTTAGGTAAATGTGTCTGTTATGGTTCAAACTGTGTAACTGTCTGATAAGGAATAACGGAATGAACGGCCATGATTTCATCTGATAGAAGTGTGTGATAAATGTTGACCATGTCAAAGGGTAGGCCAGCACTGTGCAGATAAGAGCAGCAGTAGTTAAACATGAAGCATAAAAAAATCATACTACTTTAAAACAAAATGCATATTCAAAAGGACGATATGATTTAGAACTCCCATATGAAAATGTATTCTGCAACCAGCTGTTTGATTTTAGTTGTTATAGTAACCTCTACTGGGACAGTCCATAGTTGCTGCTTAACGGACATTGTTGCACCTAGTCTTTTGTCAGAAGTGTAACCAAGCAAATATTGACAGGAAGCCCTGATCTACTCCCTAAATCATCAAATCAATTTACTGCAAAGCAAGCTCTCCATTATACTAGTTATCTGTTGCTAATACAACATTCTAAGCAACAGTTAATTCATTGTTGGGCTGTTTCACATTTACTCCATTTTGGACTCTGTGTATCTGTGTTAACTATTATTCTTCTCACAATTGATTCATCTGCATGTTTTCTTGATTAATCAATGTCATTTGTCTATAAAATGGCAGAAAATGGTTAAATAATGACGATCACAAATTCCCAAAGCCCAGGGTTCAGTCTTCAAATGTGTTGTTTTGTCTGACGAACAGTCAACCACAGACAGAGATTTTCAGTTTCAGCAGGGAAGATGACTGGAAATATAAAAATTTGAGAAGCTGGAACCAGATGATGTTGGCATTCTGCTTTCCTTTTTTTTTTTTTTTAAACAACTCAAGTCTTACTTACTGTGTTTCTTCCTAATCCAATTTTATTGTTACTGTACCAATTCATTTTTATAATACCTTTGGTCTAACTCTTTGTTAGATCCGATAATGGTTACACAATGACTGAATTTGTTGTAAAATTAAATAGCTTACAGTAAAAACGTAAAAGGTCAATTGCTGTCTTGAACCTTTATTGAAAAAGCGTTTAGCTTGCTGCATTGCTGTAGGTGCACACAGTGAGGGTAGAAAAACACTGATATTGAAGGCTAGACCATATAAATAATGGGAATAATAAATTCCCATAACTTATATAATCGTGTAGTTTTAGTTAAGTAATTTATGTATCTGCAATGCACCAGGCCTAAAATGAGATAAGCAGGTTTTCATTAAATACAACTCTTTGTTAAGGCGTCATTTCAACCTATGACTGCATTCCTTCCTCCATGTCTCTCGCCCTCTAACACAGTCTTTTTGAATCTGTCTCTCACACTAAAGCCCACACCCAATCCACTGTCCATTGCCACATACAGTTATTTCAATCTGAATAATAAGGATAAATATACAGTATAAGTAAAAGACAGGAAGAGCCATATAAAAATACAGTATTATTTTGAAAAATGTGCACGAGAGCACAGTTTTTCACTGTGAATCAATGGGCCACCATGTTTGGATTCACTATTTAATACAATCGTGCTGGTGAGGCGGGCAGGAAATCCAGCTGTCACATTCCCAGCATTCCAGAGGTGAGCACTCCACATTCTTTTTGAACTTGTCAGCAAAGGAGTTGACGGGACAAGCCAACAGATAATGATCCACAGAATGAGTGAACATGAAAGTGACCGAGAGGACTTTCTGTAAGTGAAAGACTTAAAGGAAATACTTGAGTAAGCATAGTGGGAAAATGAATCATACATGAACAAATTTCAGACCAAACAAATGTGAAAATGTAAGTGAGAGAATAACTAATTGAGCATTCAAAGGGCTGAATGAACAACTGATTGAATGAACCGGTGAGTAAGAAAATGATTAAAAAATTGAGCAAGTCAGCAACTGAGTAGATGACAAGGGATGGAGTAAAAGAGTGTGAGTCAAAATAATGGATAGTTCAACACTAACACTACCTGCATTCCCACTGCCGTCTTATACTGCTTGCACCAACTACGTATGTCATTAAGTCACATGCATTTTATCATCACCTTGTACAGTTTGCACAACATGCGCTACTCATCAGTCTTTGTAAATATAAGCCACTTGTGCCTCGGGAAACTACATCATGCTCACAAACCATTTCATGTACTCCCACTCTGGTTAACCATACAGTGTTGCTCAATCCCACTGTTAGCCTCCAGCTGCATACTGCTGAATTCCATGCAGGCTACATGTGCCTTCAGTGGAAGATTGGTTACTGCCCAAACCTGCAAAGACCGTGATTAAATACATATATAAAATGAGCTTGTATCCCTGTAACATGTAAGTGTATACAGAGGTCACTTAAGATGGTCAAACCCTCCTTGAACCAATGGGACGAGCACATATCTCTATGCATTTAATTTGTTTGTACTGTATACTTAATTCTGATACTTGGTAAGAGTGTGCCAGTAAACAAATGACTGTGTGCACAAGCACACCAGGACTGAGCAATATCAAGGTGAAAGGAAAGTTGCTTCTGTCATTTCCAGCCTGGCTTCATTCTTGTTAAATGTCTGAGAAGGGGAAAGGCAAATTGGCTTGACGTCAATCTCTCTGACGGGAATGTTGTCAGTACAAGCCCTTGTAGCAAGTGTCTTGTTTTAACTTAACAAAACACTGTATTATGATCCCTTATCTGTAGGTGCAGAGTTAGCTCCACCTGCAATAGATCAGGGTATCTCTGTTTTTGAATATTAAAATAAGGTAAGCTGCTGCACCCAGTGTGAGGCATGTGTGGAGATGGGAGGAGTATAAGGACAGTATGTGAAATAAAGCAGATCATATTTGAAGACAAAATATTTATCTGATGTATTCAAGCTTTAGAAACAGAGGTGTATAAAAAATTGTAAACCCAGTCAATCACAAAAGAAAGGACTTGGACAATTGTTAACTTTACTATAAACTTACTTGTTAAGACAGCAACAAACTATATATTACACAAAGTAATAAAAAGCAAAACATTAACAACACAATTTAAAAGATTGTTCTCTATTTAACCAAAAGGCTGCTAACATATTAGCACCCTGGTTTTGTTTAGAAAGAGGAGAGGTGTTAGGCTGGAGAACCAAATAGGAAGCGGAGGTCAGACGGTAGTCAGCAGCCCATGGTTTCTGTTGTGATGTGGACAGTGACTCAGTGTTTCCACAGTGGGATCTGTGGGCCTCCCACAACGCTGCTTCTGTGAGCGCTCCAGACTCAATCACACTCAATATGAGCTGCTGGCAGCCGGTCAGTTTAAAATGGATGTGTAGAGACGGTTGATGCAGACTTTCAAAATCTCAGCTGAGCAGGAAGTAATATTTTTTGTGATCCCCTAGTGACAGATGGATTCGTAAACTCAGGATACACCTTCTGTGTTTGATGAACCAGATATAAGGTTTGGAATAGAAACAATCTCCAGACCACGAGTTGGAAATGTTTGAACAACCACAGATTACTAGTACCCATTATCCATTACCCACTCAACTGTACATCTCCCTATAGCTCAATGGCAAAGTTTTTTCAGTTTTCTTATGACTACAATTTATTGAAAAACTGTGAGTTGTCTAGCCCTAGAAAACTTGCTTTCATATGAAGTTATTTATTAAGAGTTAATACTCAAAAACCTGGCTAATCCGCTTCATCAGGACTGTGTGGGTTCTGCTGTGATCAGATTTTGCAGACTATGGTCTGGCAACATAAACAACCACACAACTGCAAACATCAGATTTTGATTCAAATACTGCTAAATTTTATATAAAGTCCATGCCATCATCACTTTTTTCCATCCAAGCCCTGCCCTTTTAACTGCGAACTACTTAAAACCAGCGGGAAGACCTCATACAAAAAGACAAATTCAGAAATCTCTCGTGCGATAACCAGAACTATTCTAACTTTGGTCGAAAATGATGTGCTCATGTCATCGCTCAACGATACATTATAAAGCAAATTTGATATACTTGTGTGCAATGATGAACAGCCAAGAAGTAGAACGAGGAAGAGTGGGGTCATCTTCTGCAGCAGAACTAAAGAGCCTACTCACAAAGTTCTTTCAGTGTGTAGACAAAAGTATTCATAGGCCCCCACAGAGGAAGAGTATTTGCCCCTTTCAAAAGTTGATGCTATGGATCAAGGTCAGAAACAGGTCATTGCTGCTAATAATGTGCGGCCACATTCAAGAATAACAGTAACTGAGATGGAATCCCTTGGTGTGACTACATTTCTATGGTCCCAGAATGGGAAAGTTAAAGAATATATACAACGTCTTGAAGGATGTGTAGCAGGTGGGCCTCTTTGTATAACCTTCTACCTGTGCACTCTGCCAAGAACTACAAAGTGGCTTCCAAATCCATGAAAAACGTGTGAAAGGCAGAGCTCCAAAAAACTTTAAAAAACAAGAAGACTCAAACCAAGTAAAAGCATTTTTCGAGTCAGGAGTTGAAGCTTCATCTGAATAATGGTCCATTAAAGACCTTCGGCTGACAATGACATGATGAAAAGCTCAATGTTAGACATATTCGGATTCTACTTTTAAAAATCTAAGCATATGATGAGACAATTTAGAGAGATTCACAGTGGTGTGAAACATGTTGCTAGTTTTTCCATTTTCTGGATTAAAAATACAAAAGCTGACCAGTCATTTCCTCTCACACCAACACAGAACACATGTGCTTCATGACATGTCACAGCCTTAAAAGACAGTTTGAGGACAGAGATAAAAAGCAGGTCTTCTTTATGTCTAGTAATGTATGTTGTTTGTAAAAATAAATATAAACCAGTGAAGACACCCAACTGTCATACAAAATGTGCTGACTGAAAAGGAAAACATACTGAGCTATATCAGCTCGTAATCACTTTCATTGTATCTGTGTGCAGCACTGCTTTATATAGCTCAAACAACTCACAGACTGGTTACACATGCAGTGGAAATGACGCACAATAGCCACGCAGACAAACACAGAGTGGCATTTTTAATCTTTTAGTCTTCAAAGTCCTGACTCATCTCAACAGCTCAGACATATGGAGAGAATTTGTGCTCTAACCTTGCCCTGTTCTTGACATTTTTTCTCTTCTTGGCCAAAACAAAGAGGCAGGTACAAGTTTAAAAATAGGAAAGCACATCAGTTCTTTTGCCAGGATGCGTTCCCTCGTGTATCAGCACTGCTTGGCTACCACAAGGAATGCTGCTGCTGTTGACTACAGCCCAGTCCTCAGAGGGATTTACAGGGCAGGATGTTTGAAACCTACATACAGCCTGCCTCCACACATAGGGAACATGTTTTATTGCAGTGCAACAAACAGTATTCAAAATCTTAAGGTCAAAAATCCAAGAACAAGAAGCCACATGACTAACACACTGAAACAGATTCTTTGCATTTTTCTTACCTGTTGTTCTGTGGCTTGTAGAGATATCTGGGCCAGGAACAGGTTTGTTTTGCCATATAGACCTCAATGGTGGCAGATTGAAACTGACCTCAAGTGTTATCTCGTATTCACACGGTTAGAAGAGCTCAATGCTAGGTAGGCAAAACTAGGTAGCTCCTTTTACCGAATAGATAGGACAACTCTAGGTTAGAGACTGGGTTACTCAGAGATATAATGTGTGCTTTTTGGTTTAGTGTCCAGTCAAAATAACTAATAAGGTTCAATCCGAGGACAGACAATCTTAAAAAAGTGTATTTAAAAAGATATACTTTCTTTTATCCTTTTTTTTTTAATGTATTTTTTGCTTTTATTTGACAGAACATCTCAAGTGAGGAACAACATGCAGCAAAGGAAGGCCTCAGCCTTTGTACATAGGGTGCACACTCTACCAGGTGAGCTACCAGGGTGACTATTAATCTTTATATTGATTTCAGGTGATATTACACAGACCTAGAACCCTAAATCTCAGTTTGACATTTTTTCGATGAGAATTAGTTTCTGTGTCAAGTTGGTATGGAGAGATACTAAACACCTTCTCTGCTTACTGCAAAGACAGCATAGCTTTACACAATGCAAGAGACCAGTGTAAAACTAAACTATATCCAATCCAATCCAATCCAACTTTATTTGTTAAGCACTTTAAAAACAACCAAAGTTGACCAAAGTGCTGTACAGGAGAATAAATAAGACATCATAAATGTAAACAGTGATGGTGATGATGAAGACCACTGTGAGGAATATAGACAGTGATGGCGACATCACTGGAAAGTTCCCGTGGCAGATAACATGGACGAAGTCAGATGGCGACGAGCTCGATGTCCGGGCTGCAGACGCTCTTTCACACAGACGTGCCTATAGATAATATACAACATATGGCTGCGAAAGAGAGGGAGTTGTAAATGTGCTGCAAGTCATAATTGCTTTGACGTGAACTGGAAATCTCAGCCAGATTCTGTCAGTTCCTTAAACTGTGCCTTTTTGAGGAGGGGATTGGATCATTTCTGTGGAGCACGAGATCAGGCTTTTTTTTCCAGCACAGCGGATCCACAGAAAGGAATCCCACAACTGTTTATATTAACCAGGTCTCTGACGGGTCAACGGTCAGGGAGATTTTTCTAACCTCACTCTCGTTTCAACATGTAGGTGAAAATCTGGTGGAATATTGCTTTATTATGAAATTATTTATGCAGCCTGTGAGTTTTCTTGTGTCAAGAGAAACAACTTTACTCTGCGCTGCTTACAGACTTTTGGTATGGGGCCTTTTCCTTTACAGAAAATCCTTTAGGGCTGGATAATATAATATTTTAGCAATAACATTTCAAACATTTGGTGAAATAAATTATCACATAAACACCAAAAAACATATGATGCTACTGTTCTTTTTTGTCTCATATAATGCGGCCTTACATCATTACATTTCACATAAACATTCAAATTTTGACACAAGCACAACACTGACGTAATAGGGATAAGCTAATTTCACAGTAAAACCTCACTTAACTTTAGTCTTCCTAATTTAAGACTTAAGACACCATGCTGCAATTATTGTTTGGCTTTTTAAAAACACCTTGAAAATATTATTAAGTCTGGTTGGCACAATAATGTTGCCATTAAGGGATACTTTGCCACAACAGCTAGCCTTGTGAGTAAAGCAAATGATCAACTGATGCTCAAAATGTCAAGGTAACCATGTCGTTGGTTGACTAAACTATGCAAGGGGAGTCCACCTGTAGCCTTGGCTTGCATTCCCCACACGAAACAGGTCAGAGCTGACGACATCTGCCTGTTTACGCCTGCTGTCATGCGTGGAATGTAGCTACACTTCTCACATCACACACACACACACACACACACACACACACACACACACACACACACACACACACACACACACACACACACACACTTCACTGTATGCACATGCATGCGCTGGCAAACATGCATGCTCACTGGGAACCCTGGGCTGCTGTGAGGCTGCCGGTACCCACAGGAAAAGGCTGACGTGTTTACATTCAAACAATACCCAGTGGGACAAAACCCGGCTGTTGTTGTGGCCCTGCTGTGCAAATTAGGGACTTCAAAACAGGTTTTAAATAGCCACGCTTTTACACTTGGCATTACAAAATTTATGTTTTACTGACAAATTCATCATTAAATGAGTAAACCATGCAGATTACAGCATCATTAAGGCAGTAAACACAAGCTAGATTGCCTTCTTACAAGGACTAACTGAATATATCTGAGCATAAACTGAAATACTGTTTTACTTGATTATTGTGTGTGTAAACTAATGGTTTTCTTTCATTTTCGATCAATTTATATATTTATTTTGATTAATCGCATTATTTCTTGATCTAGAAAATCTAGAATATAAAGTGAAATGGTGCCAAACAGATCCAAAATGTCTCCTTCCTTTATAGAGGATTAAATATTCATGCCAATCTATAAATCACTCACCATGTAAACTAGTTAAATTCAAGTTATACAAAACAAAGTTAAATCCTGTTAACCAAGTCTTTCATTCCAGAAACTGTTTCCTCTCTGAAACATTCAGATGTTTTTAAGGAGGTCAAGAGTTACCAGTTTAATAAATTAGTGCTGTTGCTGAATGAGTGGGCTCCACGCCATACTCTCTTTTAGGTATCCCATATACTGTTAGCCTGTCCTGCCAAACAGCGCACTGAAATCAACCTAAAAGACTTCTCGTCTCTATTGCAAATGCGTGTGCAATGTATTATTAAACAGGAGAGGTGAATCATCCTTTGATAGCCTTCAATGTTTCAAATCGCACACAAAAAAGTAAGTTATTACTTTAATAGGTTACAGTGTGTCTTTAACATAGTGTAACATCGCCCTGATGCCGATTCCCAGGCTTCACCAGGCAGCTGAAATATATATAGTGGGGAAATGGTGTCACAGATCTTTGAAACCAACAACCACAAACCATAGAGCAGAAACGACCAAGAACCTTCTTACAAAACTTGAGTCACTGCAGTTTGTTAGCGTCTGTCTGGCCTCCAGTCCGCAGGCCCTTCAGCTCATTAGGAGGGGCCTTTATTGGATCCACAAGGAAAGCTTTCAGTGCTTCAGGTCAGGGGAAGGCTGTGTTTATTCACCCATTTAAACACAAACATACACACACAAACACACTGTCTTCCACTGGCTTCCCCCTCTCTGTCTGTTTCACACACTGACTCCTCTGTATCCTTTTAATTTCAGGCTCTCTCTCAACCCTGCCGTTTGTTGGCAGATTCGGGTTTGTTGATGTTGTTACTGGCATGTGTGTGTGTGTGTGTGTGTGTGTGTGTGTGTGTGTGTGTGTGGTGCGCTGTAGGTGTGTGTGAAGTTGTGCTGCATTTACGTCATGCTGGATTTACTGAAAGTCAACTGGGGAAAAATCTGCCTCAGCTTGAAGATGTTTGTAGGCATCTCGTTCTTTGGGTCAAAAATGTTGCCAAATGAGACGACGCAGGCAGCAAACACGGCTGCAAATACGTCGAGGTATGTTGGCAGTCCATGATAAAAATGACAGCTATATGTTAGAGAAACTACGGGTTGTCACCTTGGACGTGAACTTTCAAACTTAAAAGTTGTGACAACATATTTTCTCAATCAGCGTCTGATGTAATGTAGTAATAGGGTTCACCACAAACACAATTTCCTGCCAAGTTTTAGTTATTTCAAATTGCTTTTCTGACTGGTGTTGAAGTGAGTTCAGTTAGCGAATTTCCTATTAGAATATGATGACAGCTTGTGGGTTGTTTGGTCAGTGTCAAACCTGATAAAACCACACCCACACAGTCCTGATGAGGTAGACAGCGGAGAATTATTAAAGATTTGTTGAAGTTTTCAGTGGTTTTGAAGCAGGTGCACACCCAGTCCAACAACCAGAACTTGAAAAAGTTCAACTTCAGAACGACATCAATACATCAAAAACACACAAAACCCCTCGGTGTCATCTGGCAAAAAATATGAACCTGGCCTTAACTTCTGGCGCAACACAATGCAACATCATCTGGCAACAAATGGCATTGGCCAATAAATTAGGCGCAAGCACATATTAGAATGGCACAATTAGGGCTGCAACAACTAATCGATTATATCGGTTAAAATCGATTATAAAAATAGTTGGCGATTAATTTAGTCATTGATTCGTTGGAACTATGTTATGCTGAATGCACTTCATGCGCTGCATGCGCTGCGGCAATGTCTCAGGTGGTGGCAGTAAGCCAGCCAATGCCGTGCCGTGTGCAGCTCATGTGACGACGCCGTCTACCTTGCCTGGAGTAAACATCTGAAAGAGTGCGACGACTTCATTTGTTGTGTTGTTTGGGTCGCAATAGGCATTCATGAGTTCAGCACGCCAGCTCTTTTGTTTGAGTATCCCTTTGTTGCAACTCTGGGCTGATAATGTGTTGGTCTCTGGCAGATTTGACTCTGTTTTGATGGAGAAAACCAATTTCGAAATAAACGTAACAGACAGAAATATATCCAGTTCGTTTCATAATGGATCAATGTAGCCGGGCCACCAATAAACAGGCATGAAAACAAGTCAGGGGTGAAAAAGGTGAGAAGAAATTTTTGAATATTCCATATTTTAAAGCATCAATGTGATGCATTTTGAGATGCATTTTTTGCCAACCCGGGGAGAGCTGGAGAAACTTAACTTCAGCAATGAGTCATATCAAAAATATTATGGCCTCCTTACTAAGTATTATGCAAGCCATTTCATGCCAGCCTGTCACTGGGTCTAACATTTACAGTATATGAGGCACAATGTGGTAAGGGCACCACAAATGGCTTAATGCATAACCCCCAGAAGAGATGGTGGACATGCTGTAACTTAACTTGTCTACTCTTCCATCATGATTGACAGCCAATACAATGTTATGTAATTCAGATTTTAATACATTTTATTATTTCTTTTTTGTGATTTACTGTTAGCTATACAAGCCAGCAGCTAACTTTAGTAACAATATCTAGCTAATGGTAGGCCAACGTTAACGGTAGCGTTAGCTAATCATTTTCCACGGGAGCTTTAGCTGGCTAACGTTGCGTTCTCTCCTGCTGTGTTCAATTCATCAAGCTGTAGCTAACGTTAGCTAAGCCTATGTCAACACAGCTCCTGGGTCACTTAGATATACCAGAAAATATTAAAACATGAGCGAGGCGAACTGCTTGTAAACCAGGTATCAGGTAATGGTATTCCCCTACCTTCCCAGAGAAAGAAACTGGTGATGCAAGGCCCTTTGCGCTAGTATTTCCATGCAAACTGAAGTGCACTTTATACATTTTATTATTATTTATTTTATGTTTGTTTGTTAAATTCATTTGGCTCCTTTTTAAATGGAAGACTTTAAAAGGTTTTTGTGTTGAGGAAAAATGTAAATATATTTTTATAAAAAAATATTTTTGTAACATTTGCTTTGTTTTATTTGGCAAGTTGTTTGAAAGAACAAGGCACAAGAAGACCAGTACGCTGTTTTTAGAATAAAACACTGGAAAGGATAGAAATTTAGTTTTTGTCTTTTTATCCGATTAATAAGCGATTAATCGAAGTAATAATCGACAGATTAATCGATTATCAAATTAGTTGTTAGATGCAGCCCTAGGCACAATGCTTTTCGTGACGTCACAATTAGCAGACAAAAGGTAAAAGGATCGTTGCCGTGATCTTTCACCACAGGGCTTAAAAGGGGAACTCCATCAATTTTTATGCATCAAACACACCTGCTTACATAGAGAGTAATACTGCAGTAGTGAAAAAGTTAAATAAAGCGTTTTGTGGTTTCAGAGGCAGCTGCACACAGTCAGTATCGGTGAGCGGGGTCCGGAGGTGTGGAGTTAGAAAGAAGTGAGCTTTTTGGGAGCTGTTTTGTCACTGCTTCGACTGCATTGCCTTTTTACTGTCCATCATGACTCTAAAGTTATTGAAGTGCAATGTAAAATTAGTGGAGTACTATTCGAAACCACTATGCTGTGTTTTGGATGCAATACTCAAACTGGACTTCCTGGGTTATATTTCATTTTCTCATTGGTAACTGAAGCAATACGCCTACACAAATTCAGCCCTTCTGTTTTTGTTTTGTTTTAAAAAGGCAGTGCTATGTTTGGCTTGGTTTTTGTCTGTATCCATCAATGCTTGACACTTGCCAATCGAGTCACTGACACAAACCCACAAACAAACTGCATCCCGTATCGTGCTAACCGTGCTGACTCATCTTCATATCTTCATACAGTTCTGCCATCACGGTGTAAATTGCTTTTGGCAAAATGGGACATGGTTTCAGATAAAAAAAACTACTACAACTACTGAAATTTCATTTTTTTTTGTAGCCTCTCTCAGAATTCACCTCATAAAATAAGTACAACCGCTCACTCCAACTTTCAATTGCTTCTGCCCTCTGCCAACACAAGTTTCATTTAAAGTTTTCTCCTCATTCAACCATCTCTGCAACTCTCATCTTATTCTCTCAGCGCAGCTTTTGATTATGTGTAGCTGTATCGCTCTCTCTCTGCTGACTCTCCAGCTTTCTCAATTTAAACATCCATATCTTCCCTCCCACCTCTGTCTCAGCCATCTTTTTTGATTACTTGCCAGTATCTTTCTCTCTCACTTTCCCTCATCTCTCTTCCTCTCTGCCATATCTTAGGCAATAGCCTCGTATACCTGGCTAGATCGGTCTTAACCTCTGCATCTGTCCCGTGCTTTCCGTGCAGCCACTACTTTCTCTTTAACCTTCTCTATGACCTTGTTTCTGTCTCCCATCACTTCTGTTGCACCACTCCTATCTGGGTCCTCTCATTTTCTTCCACTGCTTTGATCATATGTTTGTCAAACAAGTCAATTATCAGCTGTGTCATGTGGCTACAGGTATGCCACTGGGACAGGCAGTCTCACGATGTCAGTTTCATAAACAGCTGTCTAATCCACAAGCACACCAGTAAGGTGGGAAACTGAGACAAACCACCAACCAAATGCTGAGAAACTATTTTGACTAAAGATTCTCACCAAAACCCAGCACTAGACACCTCATTTTATAAAATGATACATCTGTATCACTACAAGAGGCCAACATGCATGTCTTGTGTGCTCTAACACAGCCGTCACCACTTTTGGTTTGGAGAGTTCATTTGTCTTCTTAAAAAACACTTTAAGTTATCCACCTGAACATATTTGTCCTCTGGGGGAAATCCAAGCAAAGCACTAAGCCCTAGCATAACACAATTCTTAAACATGTCACGACAAACATTAAATATACTTAATCCTGGTACAGTCACCCTTGATCTAATTGGTTCCAAGGTACACATGGGCAAAAAAGATAAAACTAATTATTGGATACATCAAAATGTCATAGGGATTTTTTAAAACCCTGGTATATCAACAACTCACATTCGTGATCTGCTAATCTGAGATTTCATTCTATTTACTGGGTGAAAAACATCGTTTATAGGCTCACTGAAAACAACTTTAAAAGGATTAGTAATTGAGATTTTGAGTTCCCCGTTGACATTTTCTGGATTCTGGCTTTCAAAATCTACTTTTGACCATCACCATTGAAGCCACCAATAAGAGGCCACGAGCAGAGAGATACAATTAACA
Organism: Dicentrarchus labrax; assembly: GCF_905237075.1. NCBI lineage: Eukaryota > Metazoa > Chordata > Actinopteri > Moronidae > Dicentrarchus > Dicentrarchus labrax. Next base: position 23,549,001 of record NW_026136705.1, on the reverse strand, counting down.
AATTTTTTTGCAGACTGATTATTGTATTCATGCATCTCCCTGAAATAAGACACAGTGAGGTTGAACCTATACCAAACTTCGAAGATGAGCCCTCAGGCCTCAGTCAAGATGGCGCTGGTGTCTAACTGGTTTTCACCTCGGGTATGTGTGAACATGCATGTTTGCGCTTATGTTAGGAGAGCACTTCCCTGAATGGAGCATTTACTCACCATAGTTCTGGGATTGTTAATTTGGATGAAGACTTAACAAATATCATACTGCTGGCCCTATATTAAGTGCCTTGCCCAAAGTTTCAGTCTTTTTGGAAAGTTGGTTTGGACTTTTGGACGTTTTTGGACTAAACATCACAATTGAGTAAGGTCTTGATGATTCTCTCAGCTTAACTGAAAAGGGTTTTTTCCACCAATCACAGCCCATTACATTTATGTAACTATACTAAATTCATTTTAAGAACACTAGTCCTGACCTAAACTAAATATTGTAAGGATAACATATATAGGAACATAGGTGTGAAAACAAAAGGTTACGAACTTCTTTTTAAAATTAAAAAATTTGAAATTATCAACTATATTATTGGTGTTGGCCATGAAAAGCAGGTACTTATCGGTTATCGTATCAGCTGAGAAAAAAAAAAACAACGACGTGCATCCGTAATGACATATTTGTTTATCGCGTAGCCCGCCAAATTTGCTGGAATGTATCTTGTGACCAATCAGATCCCACGGCTGAAAATACCTGTTTTATAATTACTAGTGTCAGGCAGTACTCTATGTCTTCATTTCCGCCTACTTCTGGAGTAGACATATTGTACTGAAGTAAATTGCAGTGGGAGGGTATTTGAGGTATCCTGTACCAACAACACAATGATGCCCTAGGTAACATTGGAGGGAGCTGAAGTAATGCATACAACAAAAAGAAAGGAAGCACGAGACAGGCAGACTGAGTTGTAATGTTAAAGACATGCTTTGAAGGATATGTTCTTGTACTAGTTGACAAACATCTACACATTCGGTTTCATGTATATGCGCTTTGTGACCTACATCTACTTTCTCAAGCAGTCAACACCTCAAACCAAAAGGCTTCAGGTTTCACATGCTAACCTCAGAGTAGGTATTTTACTGTCTGGCTTCTGTTTTTTTAGAAAAGAGGAACACACTGCTTTACAGTGCCCTGAGAAGAACATCACTTGTGATTTAGCACTATGAATGTGAAACTGAATTGAACGCAAATGCAATTAGACTTTTAACCATGGCATTTTTGTATAATAAACAGCTAATCCTGCTCAGAAAATGGCTAAAATAAGAAAATGTGGACATGCCAAGATGTGGCAACATCTTCAGAGATTATTTCCTGGCAAGGCCTCTCAATTCCTTATGTAGGTGTGAATGATAATTTCACTAAATCACATCATTTCCAGGTGAACAATGCATAACTCAGACACAGTGAAATGATGATAAAACAAAGAAAGCTTGACAAAACCAAATTATGTGTCGATGAATCATCTTGCTGGGCAATTTCCAGGTGTGTGGCAGCTGTTCTTCATACTGTGCAAGAATGAATGGGAGACAAAGGCCTCTAAAGAGAGAAAAACAACAAAGCCAGACATCTCTGTTCTGACTATGTGTACAGGGCATCAGGAGTTGGTTAAAAAATGATGGGCAACCTGGGCATCTGGCAAAAAACTTTTGAAAATACACCAATACTAGTATTTAACTTTAATTTGTTGAGCAGTGTCAGCACTGAGCAAACCACCCATCCTCTTTGGTAACTTCAGCCGAAACACACACAGCCTCTTTCAACTCTGTTTCTTTGCATACACTCCAAGAATACAGCATCAACCACACACACCGGTCTGCATGTCCTCCCTCTGTTCTGTTCATAGCGGCTCCGCTGCTTGCTTAGAAAGCAAGAAGTCACCACTTAAGTCTGCGTTTCTCTCTCTCTCTCTCTCTCTCTCTCTCTCTCTCTCTCTCCCTCACTTGCACCTTCCCTTGGGAGCCTGTGGCTTTGTGATGGTTGGAATTCCCATAAATGTCCGATCTGTACCGCGCACAGCCAAAACCACCATAAATCACCCTGCATGATTTGTTGTCTGTCTGCATTGCACTGGGAAAGGTAGGCAGGGAGGGAAGAGCTGGACGGAAAACTCAAGAAACTGGGAAAGGTTGACGAGGCATAAAACCTGCGGTAGGAGAGATTACCCACTGAGCCAAGCATCTGCACAGGAGACTGACGTACCTACAGCGCGTCTAAAACGTTCACATGCAAGAAATGTAGCTGACAGTTTCAAGCAGGAAAAACTTTAGATGAAAACAAAACACCTGATTGGACAGAAAATCTACATTTTACATCCTGGAATATTATGATGATTAATCATTGAAATGTCCAGTGTGTAACATTTAGGAGGATCTATTGGCAGAAACGGAATATAATATTTATAAGTATGTTTATAGTCACCTGAAAATAAGAAGTGGGTTTTTGTTACCTTTGAATGAGCTTTTTTAAATGAACTTTTTAACTATAGACACCGCAGTTTGCCTTTCCGTGGAGGTCGCCATGTTGAACCGCCATGTTTTTAAAGAAGCCCAGAATAGACAAACCGAAAAAATTGCTCTAGACATTCACATCTTTCACCATAGTTTCTCCCTCACGGTTGAAAAGGGAGGGTAAAACAAGTGAGTTGCAACTATAGTGCTAGATGCCACTAAATCCCCAACCCAAAGGCTTACAATATACTCAAACATACTCAAATTTGGTATGTTTACACAGGACAAAAAGTGTGCAGACACAATAAATAGTTCCCACAAAAATGAGGATTGAATCCTCTTTCAAAATACAAGGCATACTGCTTTGTGTAAGTGCATTTTTAAAATCTTTTTGGTTTTCATCTGTGTACCGGGAGCAACCTGCTTTGTGTTTCATCATTCATCACATCCAGGTGACACGTCCCTGTTGTCTTTCGTCACAATAAATACAAGTTTGCACTTTGCTGAATAATCCGGAGTGACGCCATCAACAAAAACCCGACATGACGAGAGAGTATTAGCACTTATTTACAACAGCCGTTTCACTATTGCAGTTCCATTTGACGTACAGTTCCACATTCGATACCTCGAGCCAATTTCTACTTTGTACTGTAAAAGGAACATCCTGGAAATCTGGGAAAAGTCCCTAGACGTTACTTTGAGAAGCAAACTCATGTATTGCCTTGTACCTCCTCCCTTACCACAGGGTCATCTCTAATCTAGCAAAATCCAATACAATTAAAGGTAAACACATAGCACAAGAGGAAGAGGAGGTCTGCAGATACACCCATGCTCAAACACAAACTAACAAGCGAACAGCTTCAAGGACAACTTTTAACTCGTCTCATATTTTTTCAAGTTCTTGAGGTTCTTGGAGGATTTTGGCCATTTTCCATAGATCCTGAGAGATTATGCAAACTTGCATCTTGTCACTGTATTCTTCTCACGCTGAGGCAAAATGGGAAGTCAGTTTTGATTTATTGAGCAATTGCTTGTGGTTGTTTGAGGGTGTGATTTATCAGTGGGGAAAGGTTTAATGATTTCGTCTGTCTATGTGATGGTTGGCTATCTAATGCTTGGTGAGAGCTACATTACCAGCATTTATTCTTAATATTTACAGTCTGTACAATGAATCATCATCGACAGGTTGAGACAGCAGTAAACCACAAACTGTGACTGAAAATAAAGAGACATAAAAACAGTGGCTTCTTGTTCAGGTCAGTAAAGGTCAGACGCTTTAGTTGTGTGTACTTCAGGTGTAGCACAATCATGTGTTTTTACAATTACAGGCACTGATTTGGAAGGAAAAAAAAGCATATTATCTGTGTCAAATAGCCAACCCGCCCTTAAACATTATGAATAACTGCATGGAAACATACGATTCTCCTCACTTGCCTTCACCTCAGCTATATTACTACTGGTTTCAGACGCAGAGAGTGTTCAGCATTCCTGAAAAGGATAACAGAAACGAGGACTGTTCCATTGTATTCGGGAGGATGAGACTAAATTTAGTGACCTTATCATAGTGCTTCCTTTCATGTGCTTGATCAAATCACAGATGCACTTCACTGCTACGACTGTTTCATATGTTTGTGGACTAAACACGGCTGTTATGGTCTGTTCAAGTGTGCACAAAAGCCCTCTATGAAGGCGTGAAAGACGCTTTCTACCTACCCATGCACCCACAAAACAAACAGAGGATCAGAGCCATAAAAAGGGACCTTTTCAAAAGTGTCATGCAAAGCTGAAGGCTGGCTGCTTTAAAAAAAAAAAAAAAAAAGGTTTGTGCTCCGATAGCGCTCTGAAAAAGTGCTTGCACCTCAAAACTATTACCAGCAGCTGAACATGGAAGGGAGTACAGCAGTGAGCTATTTTTGGGCAGAGAGTGTAACTAAAGCAATGACAAGCCAGCTGTGTTTCCACAGCTTCATGTAGGGAGGAGGCAGAGGAGGAGGAGGAGGAGGAGGAGGAGGAGGGATAAGAAAGCAGCAGTGATTAAATTTAACTGGCCTCATTCAAGCTAAAGTTTACACAAACTATCTCCTGGGCTTAGCCATAAGCCATGTGATGGGAAGCCGTGATGTTATGTTTTGTTTAGTAATGCTGTACTCGCAGGCCCAGAATGCAGTGCAGTTAAAGAGGGGTTTCTTTTTTTTTCTCCAAACTTAACCGTGTCAAGGACCAAAACCCAGCAGTTCTTAGCTTGAACGCCTTTTTATTGAACTTTTATCGACTTGAAGATGATAAAACTACCCTAAAAGTCTCAGACATTTTTATTGGGACCCCTGGGACCCTTGACCCCCCCTCCTCAAGGAGCCAGTATGGTCCCTGCACCCTAATTTGGGTACCACAGAGCCCCTGATACATTTTGTCCTGCATGCTTTTACTTGACTCTTGGCACTAGCAAGTTAAAAGCTACTGATGTGATAAGGACTTCCAGCTGGCTAACTAGCTTTATTATTGTTACAGACTGAAAGATAAGTGTGTACTCATTAACATGTGACTTTATGGAAAAGTCCTAATTAGATCATTTGTCCAAAAGCAACTCGCTGTTAACTCATTTCAGTCAAACTGCAGTGACAGCGGAGTTTTCCTACAGCGACGTGAAGCAACAGTGTGATTTTAGCTAACATTAGCAAGGCCATGCTAATTAGAGAAACAATAGTTTTGTTTACCTCTGCTGTCCGCAGCGAGGGCGGTTTCTTCAAAGCCAGTTTGAAAGAAGTTTCCATGGCTCCGGTCATTTTCATAACTTCGGCTCAAATCCACACCAGGAATTTTACTTCCTCTCCACGTAACCCTCACTTCAAGCGTCTCCTTGTTGCTCTCTAGCTGAACAAACTCACATCCCCGTGGATCTTGTCCCCGCCGAGCCGAGCATGGATGGAGTTTACTCCAAAAACGGACCCTACCGGGGAGCTCCTTCTCCTCCAGGAGGGACACAAAACTTCAACTTTTTTTTTTAAACTACTGCGCGTCCGAAAAAGAGTAGACACCACTAAAGTGTGGCAGAAAGTTAAATATGTGGGACATGTTGTCTTCGACTCTGTACATCTTTGGTAAAGGAAATATCCACTTCGGTAGCTAGCGTCCGTCAGATCCAGGAGTTCGGATTAGATCCCTCCTCTTCCAGATCAGAGTGCGGAGAGTTGACGACATCTGTCTGCCCGGAGATGGTGCTGTGTTCATGGTGCTGTGTTACTGTCGGAAATAAGGCACTTTATGGCATGACACGAGAGGGGAGCCTGAACTGAGCCCGAATCACAATGTCAATTCTGATTTAAATTAATTTATAGTTTAAATGGTTTATTACAAGTTTAAATAAACCTCATTGTGCATATTTTATATATATATCAAAACGAATACATGACACTTGTGCTCATTAATTACGGTTGCATGCGTTATTAATAAAATATTTTAAATATATATTTTTAAAGATTCTGTCCGAGCTGGATCTCAACCCGACCTACGGTATATGTAGACTTATAGGGCGATTTTATGTTTTTATACATCAGCCTATAATTTAAGGTAACAACAACAAACAATGTAGACTTTGTGTAGGTGGCGTTGTTTTCTAAGCAGCACTTAAGGCTAATTTCCATTTTTGGCCTTTATTCATTACAAACTAAATTCTGCTGCTGCACTGGAATTTCCTCCAGGAAAGATGCAAAAATGAATGGACATTTTTTTTCTTTTGTTACCTGGTACAATAAAAAAAAAACACTTGGATAACAAGACATAACACTTTTGCTGAAGAGTGGCCACAAGTGGAAATTACTTGATTGCTAAAGAGTACAATAACAGCAGCACTAGTAGCCTAGAGAGTCATAAAGTTAGTGAACTTACTGTGTAATGTACAAAGCAATATCAAAAGTTAATATTAATATCAGCCGCCATAAGCTACTGGTCATACCAGATCAAGTTAGCTGTATAACTAAATTGTGCACTTTTTTGCTTTTATATTCAATTCATCATTTGTAAGACAAATAATATGATATTTAAAAAAAAAAAAAAAGATTTATATAGTCTAGCTTTAATGGCATAAAAAGCTGCGTTTTGAAGCCCGAGTGTCCGAGCTTTGGAAGGAGTCATTAAATGCAGCACAGATATTCCCTCTGACTTCTGACACTTCTGCAGTCAGATTGCTCCCACAGACAACTGCTGCTCAAAATGCCGAGTAATCAGATTACTGCAGTGCATTTAAAAGCAACAGCTCACCCAACACACACACACGTCTTCTGGTTTGGTGGGAAATCCAACCTTTACACACTTTTTATTTCACAGTTCAAGAGTAAAAGCATAAGCTGTAAAAGCACAGTTTTATCTAAAAGCCGTGTTTTTTGTGTTTCTCCGATCGCGTCCTGTTATAGCTCTTCACGTGGAGAAAGTGGGATCACAGCGATATTCCCACTGGCAGGAAACATTCAGATTTGCTTTCAGCCGGGGACACTCCTTCCTTTTATTGCATAACTGCGGTGTGTGTGCTCGTTTCCTTTTACCTCCAGTGACGGTGGGGTGGAGTCACAGCCTAGTTTCAGGGTGGTAAAATGTAAAAGTGGGCAAAAAAAAATGTGTGATCCAGATGTTGAGCACAAGACGTCAAACCATCACCAATCTAAACAAAAGTGCTATTCCTGTGTAGACTTTACGCTGGTTGATAGATACTTTCCAGACTGAGGCTCTTTTATAGCAATGGATGAAGTGGAAGAGATTCTGCAAATTAAAATGTGTACATTTTGGAGGGAAAGAACACAGAAAGTAAGACTTCTCATCTGGGATTACCCCGTAAACTTCAAACCAGTTCACGTGCGACAAGAATACAATCTTGGGACTGTTTAGTCAGTGTTTGTGGGAAGAGAATAAACCACAGCTGCTAATCTGAGATGCTTGTAAAGTTGCTTTAATGCAATGTCTTCTAAACGGGGAGACAAACCATAATATGTGGTCTTATCTACTGTACAGCCTCTCTGGGTAATACCGCTGTGTGTACATGCTGTCAGTACACAACTACCAACACTTTTCCTCTCCTCATCAATTCCAGGATCCTGGCTGAATTGCAGCTCTCGGATGTCTGGTTTTCAGTTTTGGGAAAGATTTCATATTCACACATCCAAATTTTAACTTCTCCAGGATTTTTTAAAAATTATTATTTCCCTTTGATTCGGAGACAGAAAACATTGCCAGAGACGCATAAATTCTTAACATCTGCATTTTTATTGCACAACATTCCCATAAAATTGGGAAAAAATAATTTGAGGAGACAATTCTGTACAAATACATGGAAATAAACTGAGTATGTACAGTTTACATGAACCGTTACACATACCATGGGCAACTAAATAATTTATTTATATACAAAGAGGGAAAAGCAGATATAAATTTATACCTTTTAAACATAATGGCTGGGTTGTACAAAATGTAAGCTGATACAGCGGAGCATCTTCAATACAGTAACAAGCATGTATACATATCAATTTTACCAGCAAAACGAGCTCTCCAGAAGCCTGTGATGCATTCACGCTCTCTATTAAGACTTGGGTCATATACAGGGTGCGATTTGAGTGGATAGAAAAATACACTGTTCTCAGGGTTCCTTCTTTTTCTAGCAATATAATAATAATAATAATAATAATAATAATGTTCTACGCGTACAGTTCAACATACCGTGATGTAAAGCCCATCAGCAAGCTCTGTTACAAACTGTTTGAGAAGCCTGAGACACATTACAAACTTTAAGATTTTTAGAAATATGGAAAGGTTACTTTCCAGAAACAACTCATGGGAGTTTTTGAGCTGGCTGCCGGCTAAATTAAACTTTGCCCCCGCTACCTGCAATTCCCTTGCCATCAAGGTAAATTTGCTAGTCTAAAAGTATAGTGCAATTGTAGAATACTGCACATGTACATCTGAAACCTTTTTGCTTTTGACTTATTATAAATAATGCAGTCACTCATCTGGGAATTTCTTACTCACCCTATTTTATCTGCGATCAAAACAAAGAAAATACAGATTAATTTCCAAGGCTGTCAACTGATAACAGAAAGTAATAATGAGAACAAAGAAATACTGTCCCATTGGCCCCACTGCAGGTTACACTTTATGCCCAGGAGAAAATCCACAAACAGAACCTGTGAAAGCAACTCAATCTCCCTTTTTACGCTCAGCAAATCGCACCCTGGTTATATGGTGAAACAACCAAAATCATGTATCTGTCATTGTTATAGGAAATCAAAAAGAAAACAAAAAGAAAAAACTGTGCTACTATAGTTTTGTATTCTGTGTGTTATAAGTGTCGTATAAACATGTTTGAAAATAGTGTTAGCTGATACATATTTGAATCCACTATAAGGCCTACTGTGTTACTCTACTCCTCTCTCTGCAGCGAACATCGAAACCGTAAACATCGTATAAAGGTGGGGGAAGCTATAAAAGTGTGAAAATATTTCAGCATTTTGGTTTTAAAATACACGTAGATGATGTACGTTTAAGCCTTCCCGCGATAGAAAGGGACCCTTTCTCCTCTCTCAATCACATTCTGAAGCAAAACAATTTTTTTTTCTCCTTCCGTGTAACGATCATCCTAAGGAATTTAACAGCCTTCCCTTTTTCAAAGAACACAGCATAGAGTCTGCACACAGTTGACACTGACACTCCTCTGATTAAGATAGCTTACAAAGTATACCTCAGGGTTTTCTATGGGGCCAACTGTAAATGTGTATGTCACCTACTGCCCATATGAAGATCTGAGGTAGTGCTGTACCTATGATAAGAATGTCAAAGCCACTTTTAGCCATTTCAAAACCAGTCTGTAGAACCAAAAACCACAAAGAGTGTCGATTACCCCCGTGTGGCCAGAAAAGAGGCTTTTGAGCCCGGTGTGCATTGCAATTTGACGATATTTCAGGGGAATTTGGCTTGTAAACAAATACATAAAGATAAACGCATAATTGGCATGAGATTGATAATCGTCTCAATGATATTTACCTTGAAGTAATGTTTAAAAATCTACATCTGTTTTGTTTGAACTTATAGTCCGTCACTTCGTACGACCGGGTTGAAGATTGTACAGGAAAAAAAGCAGAAGAAACAAAATCCATTGTTGTTATACTGTAGATATCTTGAAAGTTTCATTCTCGACTGGAAAAATGAATGAAGTCTTTGGCTTTTGTGTCCAAAAATAAAAAGAGTCCTGTTTTAAAAGAAACATTCAAACAACAGGAGAAGGTCATTTCAGGGATGCTTCAGTCACCTGCAGAGCCACACTCCATCTGTGGGACTGTGGTCTCTAGTTCCCCCCTGTGGTGCAACATCAGCATTGCAACAAATTCAGCAGCAGTGGTAAAGGAGGACAGGCGCTGGATGTGGTCCGTGAAGACGTGCACTGCTCAGTCTCAGAGCAAAGATCCCACCAAGCCCAGGCACGTGGGTCGGGAAACCATGTTGGGGAGGTCAGCTGCGGGGCATGGACGGCTGTTTTTTGGGGCCAGAGTGGCACCACCCAGGTCTGACTGGTTTCCTCAGACAGACCACTTGCCAGGAACCTCAGTGCCATTACAGTCTCATAGCAGGATCTGGGCCACATAGGGGGAGTGAGTGCTCGCCACTGCGGCCAACAGAGGAAGGTCGCTGGACTCAATTCTGCAAAGATACCACAGCAGAGGTCAGGATATGATATGATATAAAACACATTGTGCGTTTCCTTCCTCAAAAAATATTTGCAAAGTTGATGTTTAATATGAAGCCTGCATTACTGCCACTTGTTGATCAGTGGAATACCACACAACATACAGCTTTACACTAGCTGTAATTTGATAATAAAAGTGAACCGCTTACCCCAAGACCATGCCCAGTTCTTTCACATGAACCCTTGTCTGGCCCTTCAAATACTCAGCAAGCATCTTGCTCTTAAAGTAGATTTCCTGCAGGCGGTCCTCAAGGTGCATTATGCACTAAGGAGGAGAGGACAGAGACAGAAACATGATTGGTAAAGCACAAAAATCACAGTGGCGATTACTGTATACAGACATTATCAGTGAAAACAGCATTTTCATTTTAACTACAGAAAGCTGTGAAACCTATTCCAATTGAACAACTTAAAAGTGGATAGACAGAGAGCTGTAACATACAAAGTTGGGTGAGACGTTGAGTTTGTAGAGCTGGTGAGTCGACTGCAATAAGCTGGAAACCAGGCTGGACACCAGGACTTCCTTCCCCAGCTTGTTGACATCTGTGGCTCGTCTCTGGCTGCTGGCCACCTGCACCGTCCACTTGTCTGTGTCTGCTATAATGCAGACGGCCTCCGCTATGGGCTCATCCAATACTGGATGCTACGGAGGACAAGAACAGTCATTTAAACCAGCGAAACATATGCACAGGAGGAAAAGAGGAATTCCTCACATGTTAAAGCATGCTTCAAACTCCTAAACAAATCCTAAATGACAGACGCTAATAATGATTTTAAAATTTGGGTTGGGCAATAATTAACAGTTATTGTTCATCTACTTCCAGTGGTATTGTCTCATAATGACATGACCATTTTCTTTTATCGTTCTACAAAAATCTGTTCTTTAAACAAATTATTTTGAGAAAATAGCCATAAAAAACCAAATCCAATAGACTGGGTTTATGAGGTTTTTATTTAACATGTGATGAAAGTGTATATAAAAACATTACACTAAACCAAAACTAAATGGAACCCAATCTGATTTCAGCCATAATCTCTAATCACTGCGGATGAGAAGTTAAAAACGCTCTGCTTCACTTGCAACGGGATAGTGTGAGCTTAAATAACAAAAAATGGCTCTAAAAAGGGAATATAATCACAAGCAATACTTAAAATTCAGTATTTTGCATTGGAAATAAAAAAAAGCTATATAGCTGCTCCATAAAAAATAGGCTCATCAACATCAGTCCTTTACCTGAACAGCATGGGTTAATTCAGCCATGAGGCTCTGCCGTAGCTTCTCGTCGCTGGGCAACCCATGCAGTACAAAGTCTGGCACGTAGGTGGGGCAGTAGCCTCCAAACAGAGACCGGCCAAAATTGGCGATGCTTGGCTTTGAGTAGTTCTCCACCAACTTTGACCTTTAAATCAAACATATAACATGAGATATTAGGTTTGTTTTTGTTATTCCATTATTAAAACTATAACTATTAATTACAACTAAAGCACTTCAACACCAGTGCAGCTCAGTGTAAGTGAATAGGAAGAGAAGAGTGTCTGTGAATAAACGTATGGGTATTCCACTCACCCAGGGAAGGGCAACAGCACTTCCTCCTGCCAGTCCTCTGTCTCCTCACTCTCACTGTCCCCTAGCGCGCTGTCTGAGCTCTCGTTGCGCGGTATCTCCCAGTCATTGACGGGCACCGCTTTACGCTTTTGGTCCTCTTTGCTATTGCTGCTTCCATCCTGGGGGACGGGGACTGACAACAGAAGACCCTTGTCCTGCTCAGCAGAACAGCTCCTGCAGCAGCAGGTGTCGGAGGAATCTGAAGACCCACACCTGCACCTCTTCTGGACTTCCAACAAAGTGTCTCCCTTTCTGCTGGACCCTACCTCTCCACTCTCTGAACCTAAACAGACACCCAAACTGAGACCCCCAATGCCACCAGGCCGAGGGACCCCCGAAGGATCCAGCAAGTCTTTGTGCATACTGCCCTTCTTTCGTTTGGCCACATCGTCTATAGTCCTAGTCTCCACAGGGTTCTCCAGGCTGAAATACTCATCAAAATTGTCCACACAGTTTGGGCTCCACTGGGGCATATTACTGGAAACCCTCTGCAGGGATGGAGCCGCCTTGGTCTGCTTGGTTTGGTCCTCTGATGCGCTGGGGTTGATGGTCTTTGAATCTGCTACACTATGCAGCTGTTGCAGCAACTGTTGGTGAAGCGGATGTTTGTCCTTGTTTTTCTTGTGCTTTTTGAAATCCTCCTCCACCTTCCTTCTGCGACTCTCTGTGTCCGATTCTGGAGACATGGAGTCTCCAATGAGGAAAGTGACTTTTGTTGCCGGCTCCTCCTCTTCTGTTAGAGTCAGAGCCATGGGCCCAGTCACTATGTTTCCCGGTATCATCGGTACTGGCACTGCAGCAGCTATGTTCTTATCTGGGGGCTTCTTCTCTAGAGGGGTCCCCAAAGGCCGAGGAGCCAGCACTCTAGTGGGCTGGTTCCCCATACCTTCATCCATCCCAGCCTCTGCCCCAGAGTTTTTACCCTCTGTGGTGACAGGAGTTGGGGATGGACTTGATGCAAGGGTTGTGGGTATGGATGGGACAATAAGTTTCAGGTCACCCTTGGTCTCTGTATCCAGCACACAGACCTGCTCCATGGGGGAGGCAGAGCCGACACGTAGCACCGTCTCCAGGCGGGCCTCTGTAGCCAGTGGGCTGCTAGACTCCCTGCACAGCTCCCTGGGTTCAACTGTTTCTGCAGTCCTGATAACAGGGTTGTTACCCTGACTGTGTCCCGTCTGAAGCACACTGCTCCTGGACCCTTGACTCTCACTGCTGTCCTCCTCGTCCTCCTCATCCTCCTCATCTTCCTCCTTGGGTGTGGGTCCAGCGCCGTGCTCCACCTCTGTATCTGTGTATGTGCTGCTCTGGAGGCTGTTGTCTGACCTGTAGCTGCTGTCCTCTGCCTCAGTCTGCTGGCCGTGGGCCCCTTGGGACAAGTAGTCCCCACTGGGTTTATGGACGGTAACCAGAACATATTCAGACTCCTCCACCTCTCCTTTCCTTAATGAGGTGGTGATGAGGGAGCCAGGCATCACAATGGCCTCATCCTCAGCACTGTCCAGCATGTGGGTCTCCAGCAGCTCGGAGCAGCGGATGAAGTAGGTGAGGACATAGAGGAGTCTCTGGACCAGCTCCTGTCTGCGGCCCACCACCACTGTCCTCGACAGCCGCACCGGTGACCCAATTGACCCGTAAAGGTCGCCTACACACAGTGTTGAAGAAAAAAAAAACAACAACCCCAAGACATTAGCATCATTGAACGATTGTAAGATCTGGAAATAAAACTGTTTATATTCATATTTTTGTGATTTGTCAAGTTTAATATTTTTCTTACTGTAGTTGGGTGAGAATTAATAGATATAAAGATGTGATTAGTTAAACATACCCAATTATTTATTTTTTAAACTAAAACAAGTATAAACATTTTTGGCATTTTGCTTTATCTGGATAATGACAGAGAGTGATGGGAAAGGTGCAGATAAAAAAGGGGAAGACAAGCAGCACATCTGTAACTTTTTTTGACAATACCATTGTCTTCTTAATCTCTGATTTATCTCAATTTCTTCCATATTCTTTCAAACAACAAATCAATGCTTTGGTATGCAGTTCTCAACTATGAACACTGGGTGTCCCCATGAACTCACTTTCTATGTCCCCCATGTCACTTGAGGTGAAAGTGTACTACTGAACATGCTCATTAAGATCTGTCTGTGTATTTATAGGATATTGTTACTTGTAAGCGCCCATAAATCAGCTACTCCCACAGGAAACTGTTTTCACAGAATTGCACCTTCCGCTGATGCAACATGGTCCACTGGAGGAAGTAATGTTTCCACTTCTCATCCACCAAGGATATACATAGACATGGACAGTTTAAAAGTATAGAAAAGTGTCCAATTGATGTCAAATGTTCAGACTGTTATTGCTGCTGCAGTATTACTACACCATAATTTGAGGACTGCATATTTACCACACCTGCAATCTCTACATCCATGTGAAATGCTGCTACAGAGATTATTTAAACCTAAGTATCTAGTCTTAACTTGTCTCCTGTAATGATTAACAATGGCAGGTTAGGATATGTTCAAGCTTCAGCCGAGATGAAGACCAAACACAGGTGTTCTATTTGACTCCCCAGGGACACAGATGCTTCCACAGTAAACAAAGTTGCTCACTGTGTGTGTGTGTGTGTGTGTGTGTGTGTGTGTGTGTGTGTGTGTGTGTGTGTGTGTGTGTGTGTGTGTGTGTGTGTGTGTGTGTGTGTGTGTGTGTGTGTGTGTGTGTGTGTGTGTGTGTGTGTGTGTGTGTGCACATGTTTGAACTCCTCACCTAGCTGTGCCCAGAGCGGGTTGTAGGGGTGCGTCTTTGCCAGCATGTCGACGCTCTTGGAGGAGTGTTTCTCGAGGAAGATCTTGATTGGAGGCTGCCCATTAGGCATGACGGTGGGCACCCAGGCCAGATGATTGGTCAGGATGGCTGTCAGTAATGCAGGGAGGAATCTGGAATATCAGACATGGGTTGGTCAGCAGAGAGTTGCGGGGAAATCAAACATGTTTCCTTCAACAGATATCACTTTGTTTCTATCCTGACCTTGTTTGGTTAGGTTAAAGGTTCTCTTACTACATAGAAAACTTCAGAGGTTTTCTTTCGGAACTGGACACCACATTCACTCATTATCCATTGTTTGCAACACACACAGATGTATGCAGACACACATACACACACACACACACACACACACACACACTATTAGCATGATTCACTTCTCAATTCTGACCACAAGTGTCTACTTCCCTTCCTGTCTTATGACTCAAGACTGTCATGGTACTCAAGTTCAATCACGTGCTCAAACACGGACGTGACTGCGGCAGTAATCATAACCACCAGTCATGGGAATACTGACGGGATGCCTCAGAAAAGACATGATGTGATACAGTAAGTTCAATGGTTGCCAGGGAGACACAATCCTTCAGCTGCGAGTCAACATCACATAGAAGTAGTTGTGTGGTAGTCATCCTAACCAGCGCTGGTGGAAATAATGAATTTAACTGAGAAGCAATGCTAATAAAGAAACACCAATGGTTGCCTAGGAGACGCAGTTTCTATTCACGGTCAACATTTAGAGAGCATGCAGGGATTTAAAGAAAAGAAAAAGAAACTGAACTGCTGTGTATATAGGGACAGACATAAAAGTTGAAGACATCCATTCAGGCTCTGGTAATGTAATGGGCATAAACTTAATGACTAATATGGTAATGAAAAATTGTTACTTGCAGCCCTAGTATGTCCCTAGAGCATGAAAGCTTCCAACATGCAGAATATACAGGGTTAATCTCTACTGTGTCAATCAGGGATCAAGATTAGAAAAACACATATATCTTATGAAAATGTTAAGTATGTCCCTTAAGATCCACTTGATGTAATAATTCACTTTAGTGTACTGAATGCTACTCAAAATCAACTGTACTGAATACGGGTGCTATGTTCAATAAAGGCCTTGCTACCAATTCATAAATGTACAATTAGCAGTGGTTTAACGTGGCTTTGTAACAGCAACAATAAGCAATTTGAGACTGGCAGGGATCTTCTCATTCACAGCTCCCAGTGAGGCAGACAAATAATTGCAAAGAGAGTGAAACATTCACAGTGTGTGTGTGTGTGTGTGTGTGTGTGTGTGTGTGTGTGTGTGTGTGTGTGTGTGTGTGTGTGTGTGTGTGCTTAAGTGTAAGAAATGCAGGGACAAACTATAGAAAGTGTATGAGGGAGAAAGAATGAATAGTGTGTGAACCTGCCTGTGTTTCTCTGTTGATAGGCTCGTTCAGGATGTAAAAGCAAAATAACAAACTAAGACTAAAACTATGTGTGTTTTGTTTTTCTTAATGTCTAAGTGCTGCCATGTATGCCTTTCCTTATTTATAACTGTGAGCTTGCTTGATTCCTGTTCAATATGTAGGCTGGCTTTGGCCACACAACTCCTGAAACCACTATGTAATATGACAGATGTGTATATTCTGATGTAGTTCCCTTGAGCTTAACGTCCTGCAACATTTTAGAAATTCAGTGACTGTTGGTGGACCAGGTGTGAGTACAAGAAGACACTCAACTGGTTCTTGGAGGCCTGCTCCATCAGCAGGGAGAGCTCCCTCATGAAGTGACCGCAGAGCTGGTTCTTCTCCGACGCTCCGGACATCATAGTCAACCAGACGGGCTCAGCCACGCGGGGCATGGTGTAGAGGTCGCAGATGGTCATCCTGGAGATGAGGTACGGCAAGGGAGGGAGGGATGAAAGAGGGACAGGGCATGGAGAGAGCGAATGAAAGGGAAGGAGGGAAAAAGAGAGAAAACAGACAGAGAGAGAACAGACACGTTATTGTCTCTCGGGGTAAACAAAAGAGATCTCAGTTCACAGAGCTTTGCTGTCTGCGCTAAGGCCATGGGAGACCCTGGTTGTGTGTGTGCGTTTGTAACAGTCCGACGAACTTGCGCGCACTCACACACAACCCTGTCTCTTGCTCTGTACAGTGTGCGTGTGTGTGCTTGTGTGTATATGTATCTGTATGTGGCTGAGTTGGGGCATTTGTCCATTGAGAAGGACTGGAGTTTCCATGGAACGTGGGGCGTGTTGGTGAGCATGTCTCGGCTAGGGGCCAAGCTTTGACACAGGGGCAGTGGGGAATCTCTGCAGCCTGAGGAATGTGGAGAATCAGGCGTTTTTAGTTTCGTCGTGTTTAGCTGAAATATGGACTGCAGCTGCAGGATTCTGGCTTTTATCTGCTTACTCTAATTCCTTGAAAACATTTTTTAAAGACCATTGCAATCTTCAGCAAACACGGCTAATACAACAGCATAACCAGCATAACAGTGTAATAAACTATAATAAATATTAATAATAATCAAATATAATAAATCAAACAGCTGCTACCACACCAGGTAATCTGTCACAACACACAAGGAATAAAAACTCAGTGCTGTTTTCCAAACTTTATTTAGTCTTACTGGAAACTGTAGGAGATCTCAGGCTGTAAATGTTAATTCTGCAATAAACTCACAACCTCTTTGACCTGTTAAGAACCTAGTGACAGAGGAGATGCAGACAGGCTGCATGCTGAGAGAAAGCACAGGTGTCACCCATTGAAAGTGACCTTCACTAGAACTCCAGTATTCCAGTAATCAAGCTATTTTAGGTTGATATATTTTTCCAAGAAAAACAGGAAGTGCATGTGTAGTTGTTGTTTATGGGTTTATAAGAAGAACCTCTAAACAACTGGGTGTGAAAAGAACGAATGAATTTACAGGCACTACTATACAGTTGTTGCAAGCAGTTCTTTTTTTGACTAAAGAGTTTAGTGCTGTGACCCTAAACCTGTCCTAGATTCAAGATTAATAATCAACAGAATGACAGGAGGAGTTCACTGTGGTAGAGTACAAGGATGACAACTTTGAGAAAATTGCTCATCCTTCAAAAAATAACTCACTACTAAAATATAAACAGCTGCAAAAAATAATAATTGATTTTTGGCTCGAAAAACTGCCACTGTCATGTCTCTCCAACAAATCAATCATTCAAGAAGAACAAGCCATTACAAGCGTGCCAGTGCACAAGAAACAGAAACACAGTACTAAGAGGCCATAGCAGGGTAAACAAGAATGGACTTCACATCACTCGGCACATGCAAAACATGTCTCTGATGCTGTCCACATCTCGCTGTCAGCAGGGCAGCAGAGATGATCCATCAATTTGGACAACAGCGTCAAATGAGCTAATAATGCTTTATTCATCCCTGTGTTATGAACACGTTGACTTTATATGTGGCCTTTTTAAGCCGCACTTGACCCCGCTGTCCAATTGGGAAAAGTCTGAGGCTGAGCCAGCACTAGATGAGCAGGAGATCTAGTCTCAGTCTCTCTGCAGCAGCTGTTCAGGTGAACTTTAAGAGCGCGGCTGTGATTTGAAATTAAACTGATGCGTCAGGCTGAAGAGCCTGATTTAAATTACCTCACTATGGAGGGCAGCAATTCAAACATTTCTGACCTCATCTACGGCTTTTGATTTTCCTATGTGCTGTGAGCCACGTACAGGATAGGAGAGGATATTGTGGTTCCAATCATCAATCAATAACCTCAATTTGGGGGGAAAACTGCAGCATAGGTTCATATATTAGCACCCTGATTCAAACAGCAATGTAGTTTCTGAGCCAAAACAAATGTGTCAGTATTACTGATTTACCACTTATCATAGCCAGATGTGTAGTATATAACAAAAATGTATGCATTATACATTTTGCAGGACAAATTTGAACTGTTCAGTGACTTCTATACTTTCATAATATACTTTTGCTTCAGTTCACTTTATGCTATTATAGGCCCTTAAAAACCAACATGTTGGGCATGAATGTTGCTTTAACAACAAAGAAATTATTAATTATTAATTTAGAGTCCCACAATTTCTGGTGGCTGCAATTTGGTAAATACTTTTATTCAATGAATATTCTTATTCAGAGCTGTTTTTTATTTTTTTTATTTTATGTATGTGTGAAAAATGGGAACTAGACTTCTAACCCTTGGGTTATGTGGTTTTTCTTCTCTTAGTACTCCTGTTTGCACTCTGTAGACCCTAGTGTAACCCCAATATAGGCTGGTGTCACATTTATGTACACATGCCTCCGTTAAGTGAGCAGCTTATCTTTACCCGCAAGTGTAAGTATTTCTGTGTGCCAACCCTCCAACTACGTCAAAGCAGCATCAAGCAAAGGCATTTCTTCCAGTTTCCTTCTGTAATGTTCCATGAAGTCCAAACCCCTTAATGGCAAAGGTGGCTACACTTATATTTAGCAACTGTCTGAAGGTGAGATTTTACAGATATTTTGTTTGTCCTGAGCAATAGCGTTCCTCCTGCTGGCACTCACATATTATTTACTATTCTGGTGCTCGTGGCTAGTGTCGGAGGTAGATAGGGTTGCCACTCAGGAGGCTTGGGTTGCTGTGGACGGCTGCCAACAGGCATATGACTGCAGCAATGAGGGGACCTCAGACAGAGAACTGCCTGCCAGAGTGTGTGTTGCAAGGGAAAGTAGTTGTGGAGACAAGCATGCGTGCGTGCGCACACGTCACAACTAAAATCAGTTTGCTTGTTTTATGAGTACCAATATAGCATGTCTTATCCATACACACAAGCACACAAGCACACAAACACAACTTTGGAACCTAATCAGAGTTCAGAGTTTATCAGAGTTTATGATTTCATACTTCATGTCATCACAAGTAATGATTGAATACAACTACAGAGTAGTTGTGATGCAGAGTTGAGAGATAACTGGGAGCTTCTAAAAAAACTCTGGTCACATAAGCTTCTCTAAAAACAACAACCCAAGCCCCAAAGCAAGAACTCCCAGCATGCACTACAGTTGCAATGCAACATCTATGGTTTGCAAAAGACCGGTGGGGAACAGTGTGTTTCTCCTTTCTTTCACCCAACATATTTCAACATGTCTTACTGGGCTTAGAATCCATGTTATCATTTTTTGTTTATTCACTTAAAAAGGAACAGAAAAAGAACATCTGGGGATGGCAGAGACTGTTAGCATCACGCTATCCGCACACATAAACCATGGTGAGCATTAACTATTAATTGCTGTGACACTTCAGCACACGGCATCAGTAACTGGGGCAGAATTACAGAATCCCTTCACCTCACCTCTGTTACCTTGAGATCCCATAAATTCACCTTACACAGAGACACTAGACGTTCACTGACAGTCAGTGATGGAATGTAACTGTAATGTAAGTAGGTAAATACATTTACTCTGTACTGTATTTAAGTACAAATATTAGTTACTTATACTTCACTTGAAAATTTTCCTGATATAGTACTTTTTACTTATACACTAACATTTGTCTGACAGCTTTCATACACTCACTGTATTCCAATGTTACTTGTTGTCACAGCGTGGTAGTAGTACTTTTACTCAAGTAAAGCATCTTAATACTTCTTACACCATTGCTGACAGTAATCATGTAACCAATGCTATAAAGCATGTTCTCTTGCTCCTTTTGCTCCTTCAACATTTTAGCAATGAAAATCAGCATTTGATTCAATATTTATGGCAGTTATGTATCAATGTAATGTCACCAGTGAACATAAGAAATATTAAAATAAAAAAAATGCACAATTTACTGCCTGCTTGATATACCTTCACAAAAGAAACTGTAAATGATGCCTGGTAGCCCACTAGCGTAACAAACTATGGTTGGAATGAAAGTCACGTACAAAATACTTCTCAGTTTATTAAAGCTGCCCAAATGTTAGTACCATAACATGAGTAACACAGGTTAAGTATGAGGACTTGGTGACCTACTTAAAGAAACATTAAGAGTTTGCTACTGGTATGGTATGTAACTATAATTCAACAAGACTAGGCCTTGGATAAAATTTGCTCCCATGTCAGATGTAAATACCAGACGAGTCTTAAATGTAGCATCCATTTCCTGAAAACAGATTTTTAATGTCACACGTTTCCTAAGTCTCCATGATGTGGAGACTTTGCTATGTACCCAAGAGGAGAAGGAGTGTTTGGCCACAGTACATAGAAAATGAATAACAGTGATGTTGGCTGGAACTGTGTGTTTTAGAGTCTGCTAATAAACATGCAGTAAAAAGACGGTAAACATGCTGGTTTAAGAAATGTGAGTCATTGTGTTTGGCTGTTTTTGTCCCATGGAAATCATGTTGCTCTAATGTATGCTATATTGTTGAATCCCTGTGTTATATTGCAAGATAGTCTCAGTTATATAATTATAAAGTTATAAAGTATGTGAGGTCTCCCTATTACAGAGATAAAAAGTTGTTTTAATGTGTTTATGACATGTTTACAAGTTTGGCCATGAAAGAAATAAGGAAAATACAGATTATGTAAGATTGCTGTCTATGTCATAGTGAGTGAATGTGAGTTGTTGCCCAACCTGAACTCGTTAAGACCGTCCACCATTCGGCTGTAAGCCAAGGCCCTCTGGCTGGCATCAGCTGACCGCCGACTCATCTTCATGGCCTTGAGAATGATACAACACAAACGCGCATTGAGATATTTGGCACTCAAGCTGACAAACAAAGTTACAGGAAAGGTGGAGCAAGGAATTTGTAAGGGAGAAGAGTGGGGGGGCGGGGGGAGAGATGGAGGGTGCCAACAGCAGACACCAGTAAACCGAACTGCAGATATAGAAGGTATGACCATTGACTGGTCAATCTGACAACAACTGTGCTCATTACAACAGCAAAGGGTGTAAGGTTTTCATTGAGTACTGTCCATATGTCACCACATAATGAATTTCATTGACAGGCTTATCTCCACAGTGTCAATCAGGGAGGTGATCCAGAATACAAACGCAGTAAAATGATCATCTCCCATTGAAAAGCATAAGGGGAAACACACTTCTAATACCAAAAAGAGAATCTTTGTTGTATATATAAACATTAATGTCGACATCAAAAAAGGGAAATTAGTGGGTGTATAATCACAGTCTAACACAATAATTCACCTGTTCGATGGAGCTCTTCAGTTTGTTCATGTGGCTTTCAAAGAGAGGGAAGTGGGAGAAAAAGAAATCCTGGAAGCGGTTGTTTTCTTCAGGGTTGGGGGACAGCATGAAGATGACCCCAATGGCAATCTTCTTCTTCCGAGCCACACCGAGGCTTGGTCCACCACTTTCGTCAGACATGTTGAAGCTCTCCTCGACTGACCTAATCAGTTTACACAGGGTAAACAGGGAGTCAGCTCCAGTGCAGAGGCAGACCAATATCACTTCCAAATATCAACCCTAGTACTTTTGCCCATAAAGAAGTTATCTTACCTTACATATTACCTCACGTAACAAGTTAGAATTTACTGTTTAGTGTCTTTTTTGTACAAATTCAGCAGGTTAATACTCTGAACTACTGCTTAAATATGACCAGTATATATTCTTTATAACCAGTTTCAACACTTACGCAGAAAAAGAAAAAAAAAACATATCAAGAGACACTTTAATCCGCGCTTTTTTCTTTACTGTTGCAGCTGGTAAACAAGATGCTTTGGTGCTGCTGAACTGGAGCGCCTGGAAGATTAGAGTACTCAAAGGCCGACAGCTGCATTTACAGTGACAGGCCAACACAGCATCCTGTCTAGTCACAGCACTGTGAGTGTGTGTGTGTGTGTGTGTGTGTGTGTGTGTGTGTGTGTGTGTGTGTGTGTGTTTGTGAGTGCATAGCAGCAGAGTGTGTCATTTTCCCAGTTGTCTGCTGGATTCTGAGGAAGCCCTAGGACAAACTTTAAAAAAGCCTTACAAAGGCCCTGAGCAGGGAAGAAAAATTAAGAAGGGGTTAGTGATTGGGAGTCTGTTAAGTGCGTGTTTGGAAAGTTATACAGAAAAGGCCATGGACCTTCAATACACTCCTAAACGTCACTTTCACTACTCAAAGTTTACGTGTGAAAACCTAGACGCTCTGATTGTTCTTCACTGCATGTACAGACGATATGTACAGGTTTCTTGAATTGTTCATCAGTATAAAATGTCTTTGAATTCTATCTTGCTCAGGTATGTGTGCATGTATGATTGTATGTGTCTCACCATCGGGGGAAGACGCCATTTTCCAGGCTGGTGGTTTGGCTGCGGAGCCATCGGCGCTGGTAGCTTGATGCACAGCTGCTGGTCAGGGAAGAGCCAGGAGACGGGAAGGGAGTGATCAACAAGCTGCTCAGAGAAGCTAAAGGGAGAGAAGGAGGGATGGAGAGAAGTTTTGGAGGTGGATAGAGACGAGGAGAGGAGAAGAATTAAGAGAGCAAGAATGAGGAGAAGAAGAACAGAAGAGAACAGGGAACAGATGGAGGGAATGGTGGGTGACAGAAGAGAAAAAGGACAAGAGTGAGTCAGACAAGTGCGTAGGGTTACTCATTCTGAATGACACTTTGTACACACACACTACCGCACAGAGCTAGACTGAAATCTAGAGGACAATAACTGTTCTTACTAAGACAAAGAACTTGAAAAGGGCAAACAAATACAGCACACAAGACACAAAGATACACAAAAACACATCCAAACACAATCATCCCTCTTTAACCTTTCCTTAAAACACAGTCCCTAAGTACTGGATAGCTTTCATATGAGATCTAATGTCAGTTAGTCTGCTAACCGTCACATGCTGCAGTTGTTGGACAACCTGGCTTTACACCAGGCTGGCATGGTAATGACAACCTACCCACACCCACCCACCCACCCCCCCACACCCCCATGGAGGTGAGTTATTTAGAGTGTGTATGATGTTTAAAGAGAAAACAGTGCTGGAGAGCTATAGTAAAAGACAACAGAGGTGGATGGGAGGAGATCTTGTGTCACAGAGGGACGTGTTATGTATTTGTGTGTGTGTGTGTGTGTGTGTGTGTGTCAGAGTAAGATAAAGAGCTCTCTTGCCCAACCACAGTGAGGGGGGGTGGAGAGAGTGGAGATGAGAAGACAAGGCTTGAATTAGAAGCTCATTTACTAGTAGCAGGTTTTGAGAGCTGCTATATTTATATCTGCATGTGACCCGGGTTTGTGCAGAAAGCACAATTCCCCTCATACCAGTCATGCCAGTGGGACATGGTGGTGTTTGTAGAGGGGGTAGGGGGCAGAGCAGAGAGGGGACAGGGGTCAGTTTCCATTGCACAAGGTTTTCCGGACCGTAGAGGCCCTGTAAACACACTTCCACACTGTCTTCAACCCCTGCATCATCTTCTTTCTTTCTGTCTTTCTGGTTTTACTTCTAACATTTCAGGGTTAAAGAACTGACAGTGGAGAGAGGAATTGTGCCTCTCTTAGTCAGCATCTCTCACCTTTCTCACTCTCTTTCCATACACACCACAACCAGCCTCGATAGGGGGCAACTATGGGTAATTTTAATGAATGGAAAACTGTCTGCATGTGCAGCTGCATACCACATTAGTGAAGTCGCAGCTGAAGCACCACCAAGTACCCAGTGCTTGTGTAACTGTTCACTCTATTGACCTTGAACAGTGACGTTAAAGAAGGTCATCCATTTTGACCCAGGAAGTGCTTAATTAGCTGAATCACTCATATTTTTGGCAATCCAGACAATGACAGCCAGAGATTAAAAAACATATATGGGAACCTGGGATGTGTTTGAGGTAAAAAGGATGGGACAAATAACTCTCTCAAGTGTAAGTAATAGCCCAATCATTTCCTGACTTACACTTGATCTTCTCTGTTCCTTGACAAGAATAAATGTGAACCCAATTCAAAGCTAAATCAGAGGGCTGAAAGCTGTGTTGAGTGTAGGTCAATCCAGGCTTTGTCTCCTAGTCTCATTAACCTACCTGATCTGGCGATGCCGCTGTCCCTCTCGTCGTAAAGCCCTCGGCCAGGCATGTCCATGGGGTGACTGTGGCCTGTGAGGAAGGGAGGACGAAGACAGAGAGAGAAAGTAAAGAGTTGGGATGAGGGTGAATGAAAGGGGGTTGAGAGAGGGCAGAGGGTAGGAAGGTAGATGGGTGATAAATAAACAGAAAGAACAGATAGAAGGAAATTAAGAAGTGAAAAGAGTGAGTTAGATGAAGGGAAGAAAATATAAGAAGTGAGAGGGATGACAGACAAAAAAAAAAAGAGACAAAAAACAACCTGTGAGAAACAGAGAATGTAATCAGCTAAATGGAGCACCGGGGCATGCTGAGGATGCTCTTATGTCTACCCAGTCAGAGCCTTGTAGTGCTCTTCTACTCCACAAACGAATATAGCTTCAGCATCTGAACTATAGAAAATATCTATTTGTCCCCATAGAACTGCAATCATTATTTTTTTTACTATAAATCCTCTTGCTATTGGCTGTCCAGTGACTGCAGCACCATGTGTAAGGGTTCACAAAGTACATACAGTAAAGACTAGATTGAAAATGTTTGAAATGGACGTTTAATCCAGCAGAAAAAAATAAAAACAAAAAGACCTAAGGCAAGGCGGCTTATTCAAAACAACCGTACCACCATTAGACTTTGAACCACAAAAATAAAAGGGTTCAAACACAAGCACGACTCATTCCTGATGATTCTCATGCTGTTAGTGCACCATTTGTTTTTCGTAACACAAAAAACAGGAAGTGTAAAAAGCAACACAAATACAGCAAAAAGCACTACTGCTGTAATAGGCTATGGCTCACTGTCTTACTCTCTGTCACTATCTACAGCAAACAGCTGCTACAGCTTTAGTGTAACTTTCTTCAACAGACACCATCATACGGATGTCACCGAGCCTGTTTGCATGTTCTCAAATGTCCTCCTTGACACTTCAAGGCAAAACGGGAAAAATGTCAATGCGTCCTACAGGTGCGAGGTGTGAAAACCACAAAATGCAACATTTCAATGTGCAGTTGAGATGATAAACGAGGAAGTCATCAGGAGTGTTTGCATGTGTGTGTATGTATGTGCTCTCCTGTGGAACATTGTGCTTTATAACCATACCAACATTACATAACTGACAGAGCTACATGCCATGCCAACCTAAGGGTGCCCTAGACAGGACTGTGGGTAGGCAGCATGGCACAGGGAGAGGCCTTTTTTCTAAAACTCACCACCACTTCACTAAAGGGCAGAGGTTTTAGGGAGGGGGGAATAACCACTGAGTACTTTTGACAAAGGAGCTCTCTGATCAGCATATCATGAATGATAGAAATGAGTTTACTGTTCTATAGTTCATTATTTTATTGCTGCACTCAGTCAAAGTTGTCAGTTAAACACTTAAAGACTTTGAGTAGCTTTCTGGATTGTTCTGTCTAGTAAACACACACACCTATGTACGTACTTACTCTTCCTGCTAGAAAATGTCAAGCTGATCAAAAAGCTCATCAGAGATTTCAGTTCATTTCTTTACAGTGATGATAAATGGGCAATGAAGTGGGTGTCATATTATGAGTCTTTGGCACATGTGTCACTGAGGATTCCCCACTTTGCCCACCTATACTATGCACAGCATTTTAGGAAGTGGGATTGTGATTGAGAGATTACTGGTTCAAATACTTGGACAGAATACAAAGTGGAATATTAAGCAACCTTTTTCTTCCCTTCAAACAGCTACTGCCAAGGTGCCCTTGAACAAGGCATTTCACCACCAGCTGCTGAGATGGAGTGGCTCAGCGGCCCACAGCAGACTGTGTGTGTAACTGTGTGGATGTGAGTGAGAATGTTACTGAATGTGTACATGCATGCACAAGCAAATG
Organism: Dicentrarchus labrax; assembly: GCF_905237075.1. Lineage (NCBI taxonomy): Eukaryota > Metazoa > Chordata > Actinopteri > Moronidae > Dicentrarchus > Dicentrarchus labrax. The sequence goes on along the minus strand of NW_026136705.1, from coordinate 23,522,509 downwards.
TTCTCTGCATCTTTAAAGGTTTATAAGGAAGAAAACAGAAGCTTACAATACAAGAGTCCACTAAATACTGGCAGCATAGTAAAGATGTTGTCATGGTTGATAGTTAAAACTCACATAAAGCCCATATTCATTGCCCAAGTATCATGGTCACTGTCAAAGACAAGTTAGTGAAAGATTGTGAGTGAAGAACACAAAGAGAATAAGGAGAAGGAACTGACAAAACTTAAACTAGAACTACAGCCACCGACACCAGTGAGAACCCGTTCACGCCATTTATGCATGCGTAACACTCCTGCAGCCCTGGGTCGGATAGTATTGGCAAATATCTTTTATGATTTGTTTGAACCTTCATAGCTGATGGGTGAGGTTTTATTTTACACTGCCATTAGCAAAACAAAGGAACAGAAGGTGTTTGAAGCCATACATATCCCTCTGTGATTTAGTCTAATGTCTTAAAGCAGGGTAAAGTCTGCCTCTTCGCAGTTATTTGGTGCTGCCTGGATTTAAATCCAAATGTTCTAACCTTCCCAAATGAACAAATTTAAGCAAAGACATCATCTTGTTTTTTAAGAGGCACATACCAAACATGTCTGGTGGGAACCACCTCAAAGAATTGTTTCTGCAGCTTCTATCCGACCCAGGTTATTTGCAGACGTGCTGTGATATTGCATGCTGTGACTACTGCTACCACTTCTAGTGCAAGAATCACCACACAGGCATGCAGCTGATGAAAGTCAAGGTCTGTACAACCACTACTACTGCAATTACAGCCTACACACACGCATGCAACTGGCACACATCAGACATGGCCAGTTTTAAGCGCCAACCTGAAAAGAAAGATGCGCTCTTGATGAGGCGCAGAGGGCCTTGTTCAGAGAAGGCCCGTCGAGGGCTGCAGAGCTGAGAAAATCCTGCGCAGCACAAACAAATACATGGAAAAGTGGAAAGGGAGGAAGAGGAAAAAAAGACAAAAAAACAAAATATGAACCATGGTTAGTGATTGAGTAAGGAGGAAAGCTAGCTGCCTCCTGTCATCCGACCAACTCAAACAACTGAGTTACAGGAGCTTTTTAGTCTGGAGTGAAATAATGACCATCATCTGGTAGGTCAGTCAGTCAGTCAGACAAACAAGAAGGCTGGTATCACTCACAGAAAATAAAGCTAATCAAATAAATAAATTATAGCTTTAAGTCTTTTGATGATATGATGATTTTTGTTTTTTCTGTGAGGATGATTCACAAAAGGATAGAATTTGCCAACAGTTTCTTTCTATTGGGAGGCTGAAAACTGATACCAGTTTCACCATGAGTAATATGTAGACACATCATGAGTTTCAGGAAAGCACCAGAAGAGTCACAGCAGATATATGCTAAGTGTTTTATAGGATAACAGTTGATTCTGCAAATTTGATTAGAAAACTTTTTCTTGCAAACCAGTTTGAAAGTTCTCCGACTGTTCACCAGGTTAGTGTAGGGGAGCAGTAAGGGAGAGCTGTTGGCAGAATCTATCCAGCCTGGTTTGTATTCAAACAGGAATGTTAAAAGGTTCAGAAAGAGAAACAAAATCTGCTGCTTCCTCACAGTTCTACCAATGCACTTCAAATGTGTAAACTAAACAAAACACTGAAAATATTCCATACAGTCAAGTATTCCTCCATTAAAGTTGTTTGGGGTTTATTCTCAAAGGGAGTTATAAGCACTGAAAGTTACTGAGGCCACATAAGAAACTAAATAAAATATGAATATGTAGTCGTAGGTGTTCTGCAAGTCCTATTATGAAGAAGGTGACTATGTGTCTGGCTATGAGCAAAACAAAAACAACATTTCACCTACTTACAAATCACGAGTGAACTGAAAGAAAAAACAGGAGGAGTGGCATTGGTGGCTTAAGAAGGTTTGGTGTGGCACTGGGTTTCTCTGGTTACCTATGTTCCCTAGTAGACTGTTGGCCCCGCTGTTTTGATCAGGCCTTAGGGTGTTGCTGTCCTGTCCAATGAACTCCAGGCTGTCCTGTAACCTGTGGGAGATGAAACAGAAAAAAAAAGAAATAAAATTAGGTTTATGTAGATGATTTTAAAACATCCCATCGCACAATTATATTGAACATAACACATTTGGCAAGAAACTAAACACAACAAAACAACTGAATAACATTGAGAAACAGAGACAGGCAGAGTGACAGTATCCCCAGTTGACATAAAGGAATATAGACCATAACTGAGACAGATGGAGAGGGGGAAAGGGAAAGAAGAGATGCATGTGCTGGCTTATGGAAGAAGTTGCCATAGGAATCAGAGCGAGAAGTGGGTGTGTTTGTGTTGATAAGCGTGTGTGTGCTTACGTGTTGAGGCTGCCATACACGCTGCCTCCCGTCCTGGCGGTGAAGACCTTACTCAGCATCAGCTGAGGTGGCGATCTGATTTGACGATAGTGCAGGGACAAAGATCATCAGGATGTGTGCTCAATTCATGGGCAGGTTTGTGTCTTTTTACATCCAACCTTATTTGTCTCTTCTTCAACCTCAATTCAACTTCTCCTTTTCTTTCTTGCTCTTGTTTCCTTCCCTTCTTTATTCACTTACTGTACTTTACCGCACATTTCAACAAATTTAAGAAATAATCCCAAAACCCAGAACTAAAAGCCACTTAAAATGTCAAAGCTATTTTTTATTATTATGCCTTTTCTAGTACAGATGTTTCATTTCAACATTAAATGTAAACTTTGACACATGGTCAAAAGGATGTGTTTTGTTTTTATTTCAGTATCAGCTGTGAGGAAAAAGACACTGATGTATCCCTATTCCTCTTACCTGATCTGGTGGATTTTTAGTGTGGAACCCTTGTAGCTCATAGCCACAGAACCGAACATCATTTCCCCCAGCATGACCACATCAGACGAACACCTTGAACCCTGTTGAGGAGAGGAGGAATTTTTAATGTTGTTACCCTTTAAGAGCAATGAACTCCAGAGTGAACTGAATATTTTTTGGTCTAACAAGGTTACCTGAAGTATATATACACATGTGTATATGTGAGAGTTTTGTGTGTATATCTGCTTATGCAGCTGCAAATGTATGAGTTTGTATATGCATAACTGCAGAAGAATAAATATGTACGTTTTTCATCTCAGATATGGGTTACCTGAAAGCGCAGGCCCTGCTCCTTGGTTTCCTTGGTTTCGGAGGTACAGGAGGAGGAGCTGTCCAGGGAACTGCTACTTCCCCCTGTGGGACGGAGCTGGCAGCATTTCCCGAACATCTTCACCTGTCCCTCTGCGCTCTATGGGGTAAAAAGAAAACAAAAAAGCGTATTATAGGCCAAATGCCATGAACACAGGCTTGTCTAACTATGCAGAAGTTACATCAAAATACACTTCACTTAAAGGAATAATCCTCATATTACACCTATATTTATTTGGGCTTTTGAGGTCAAAGCATACCAGCCACTTCAAACCAAGTACATTCAGCAGCAATAATTAAACATTGCATTTTGGATGTGTTACTTCTCATCCTCATAAATAAACAACAGAACAAAAGGAACAATTGATGCAACAAAAATGACCTGGAACCCCTTTTGTGCACACTTGCATGAAATCACCCAGAAAGATACAGACATTTATGTGTTTAGTTCTTAAAGGGGTTTGTTCCCATTTATGTGGGAACAGTCCATACACGTGGGAATAAATAGAGTCAAGAGGATTTTATTGCAGGGGGATTTCAGTTATGGAGGCCTTTGCTAACATAAACATGAGAAAAAATAACATTTTACCTATAAAAAGTCACACTTTGTCTAATTTCACCCTAATGCCTCAACATTTTCCCAAGTATGAAAAATAAAAAGTCACTGGCCCATATCAAGTACACTTCATAATGGAAAAACATAACTGAAGTTCAATTGTTCAAGTTGAAAACTATAGAAACCAAACCCAGAGTCACCCATGTAAACAGCAAACTAAAAGCAACGTGAGCTCAATCAGCCTGTGTCATGTGCCTTCTCAACTTGGCAGAGTATTCAAGAGGAATGCATTTGGGAGGGTGGGGAGTGGAGGAGGAGGAGGGGGGGAAGGGGGGGGTGTGTGTGTGTGTGTGTGTGTGTGTGTGTGTGTGTGTGTGTGTGTGTGTGTGTGTGTGTGTGTGTGTGTGTGTGTGAGAGAGAGAGAGAGAGAGAGAGAGAGAAAGAGAGAGAGTGTGTGAGTATGTGTTTAGCTAGGCTCTGGTAATGGCTCACTTGAAACCACGCTCGCTGCCAATGAGGAAGAGAAAGGAAGGGAAAAATGAGAGGGAGACAAAGAGAAACAGAATGAGAAAAAACAGGCAGGGGAAGAAGGACTGTTTCTGCTTCCTTCTGCTCTTTTAAAGCACATTAGTAAATACTGTAGACATGTATGCAACTTGCAACGGTGCTTTTTTATTCTCATTAATATGAGTGATTCTGTAACAGGCTTTCTTATGCTAATGAAGCCAAACTGAATCTGAGTGAGCGTGTGTGAGTGTGTACATGGGTGTGTGTGTGTGTGTGTGTGTGTGTGTGTGTGTGTGTGTGTGTGTGTGTGTCTGCTGCAGTGCAATGTGAGGTGTGTACACAGAGGCCAGCAGCATGTGACTGCCGGTCATATGACTCTTTCGGGAACTCGTGATCGAGCAGCACTGCAATCATCCCCTCCCTCCCTTTCTCTCTCTCTCCCCCTCTATCTACCACTCCAACTTCATCCCTCTCTATTTCCTGCTGCTTTCTTTCTCTCCTTTAATACATCTATCTTCTTTCCTGGACCAGATTGTTTCCTTCGTCTCCACCTCTCTCTTTCCCTACATTTTATCCTTTCCCAACCCCCTTCTCTTCATCATTCTCTCAACTCTTTCTTAACCATCCCATGCATCTCTGTCCATTCCTTGTTTCTCTATTCCTCATTCTCTACACTTTGTTTGTTCCTGCTGTTGATCTCGCTAAAATAAATTCCTCTGAGTTGACGGAAAAAACAACATTAAAAAAAATGAAAAGAAAAAACAGACATCATGTGATAGAAGTCACACAGTGGCTGGCGAAGCCCTAACAATGCAGAATGCACCAAAAATATTGACATCGGCCCAGGCAGAACTCACACACTGCACAGACTCCTCTTACTGCATTTCTCTATGCATTATCCTGCGCTCACTTCAAACAAATGTCACTGTCACCTACACTGCATAACCCTACTTATTGTGGTTATATATCTGACACTGGTCCAATCCAAATGTAGGGCTTGAGTAAAGCCACATGAATGAGCTGAGAAAGTTGCGCAAACATTAAACAATCACATTTTTAATGTCAGGGTGTCACAAGACAGTCAGGACTGTGTATCTGTGTGTTTCTGTGTGATGGCAAGTTATGGACATGATAATGAGGCAGGTGGACGGACAGATGAGAGAACGCGATACAATACAGAGAGCAGACAGAGAAAACCTGGTCATTAGAAAAAGAGGCAGCAAACAGGCAAGTGAGACCGAGTTCACAGAGAGAGAAAAAGACAGAGGAGGGATGGGGAGGTGTAGAGTGAGAAGCTTAACACTAGGAAGAGAGGTAGAGTATGGCAAGGCGAAAAGGGAACAAAAACAAAGAGGTTGAGGTAGAGACAGATCTAGATTCTAGATTCTAGATTCGGAGAGGGTGAGACCAGAGCAGAGACAGACGAAGACAGACAGAGAAAACAACAGACAGCAAGTGACACGGCTGTCATGTGAGGATGAAAGAATGCTGCTTACACATGGGCTGTCAGCTGAGGCTATTATTATTGGAGATAAGAGCACCAGAACAAACCAGTCAGGGTCAGACAGAAACGCACAGCAGCGAAAATATCATGCATGTTATTCATAATTAAAAAAGGGCAAAAGGAGTGGGCCTGTGCGTCACTGTTTGTTGGAAAAAATCAGGTGAAGTACAGGAGAGGCCATACACCCAAAGCTGGTAGTAAAAAAAGACTTAATTGATACGTTTAAACGTGTTGTTGTACACACCCTGAAAGACTGGTAAGCTGTAGTAAAACATTTTTTATCACCATGTCTCAGGCTGACATGGGTGTGTTCACAATTAACCAACAGAGTCTCATACACTCACTAACACACGTACATAGACTACCTGTTTGACATATAGTAAGATTTTACAGGTGATATTTGCCTTCAGCTTAGAAAATGCAGAGAAAATAACACAAATAATCACTGACCTAGTTGAATAAAATTTAGAATCCTTTAAACCAATAGAAACATTTTAATATTAAGAACTTCTCAAATGGGACAAAATAAATACCATCATTTACAACTGCCCTTTTTATAATAATACAAAATAAAAAATGAAATAAGTCATTAAACCAAATCAAATTAAAATCTGTATCATAAACAAAGAACACACCCACAAACAGGACTTTCACATTGTCCAACAGGACACATTCTCTTCCTACCACGCTTGATCCTTCAGGTCAGACGACTTTCACGGTGGGGCAGTGAGGCGTCCTGCAGGATAAGCAGGAAAAGGTCCAGCTTGTGTCCTCTGAATGTCATTAAACTGTTACCTGACTTCTTTTGCATGTCACACCTCTGTGACTGCTTGTGTCCGTCTCTCTAATCTCAAGATTTTAAAACCTTTTAAATGCTACCTCGGATTGAACTGAACAAAAAAAGAAAACATTAGTATCTGTGACTGGACAAAGCTAATGAAGACAAAGTATAATTAATAGGGAGGATAAGAAATGGGAAAGGGAAGTAAATGTCCAGGAATGTGAAAGTTGCACAACAAACATGTGACTCACAGTGATAGGGGTTTCCTCCGTGCCCCTCTTTTTGGCATTGGAGTCGAAGAGGACATTTCTGCCGCGCCTCTCACAGTCCTGGTAGACTATCAGCCTGATCTGACTGGGCTCCAGCTGGGGGATTGGCCAGCTAGATGGAAGAAAGAATAGAGATGAGAGAGGGAACCAAAGGAAGTGAAGACAAAGTGATGAGAAAATGGCAGATGGGAGATAGGTAGGGGGCTGGTGAAAATAATGCACTGAGTACAAATAAGCTGATAAAGTGGCAAAGATCACTCAGATGAAACAGAATGAATAAGAAAAGTGAAGAAAGATCTCACATATTCATAACATCTTTCAAGCATTTTTCAGAGTGTCTTCCAGGGAATATGCACAGAGAGAGACAATGAGATCATGCTCCAGCAACAAAACACTTCCAAAACAATCTGGTGCGGTGCAGTACAGAATGAAGCAGTGGAGATAGAAAGCTTTTAAATTATGAATCTGATAACTGACCACTAACACAATGAATAACTTTGTTTTAACAAAACAATAAAAACATTTTTTTGACTTTTTCAGACATTATTAACAGAGAACCCGTCATTAAAAGGTTCCTTTGTCAAGGAGGGTCTCTATATCCAAAAGACAATACTTCGAACATCAGAATAAAGAACTATGTAAATGAAAGACTGCACTACTTGATTTCATTAAAAGAGTACTGCACAACTTAGCATTACACTCTGTACTACTGTTTACTGTAAGCCTGATAATGTTACAAAGACATCTTTTTTTATTTCATCCATTCCTCTTCCTTCTCAAAACCCTGGTACCTACATTTTCCACAATGAACCTCGATCACAGATAGTTCGGTTAAATATTTGGGTGTGTTATGCTAGTAGCAGCTGATGTAGCGTCAAGCCACTAGCCTCAAGCAGAGATGAGAAGAGGGCTCTAGAGGTCTTGTAATTTCGCTTCTTCTAACTCCACAGATTTTTTTTGCCTCCATTTTTAGACTTCTAATCTTTAGACATAACCAATGCTGACACAAGTGACATCACTTAAGGCAAATTATCAGATTTGAGACAGCTTATTCTGGAGAAACACAAGGCTTTATGCAACTTTTTTCACGTATGCAGTAGTAGTCCCCAAAACCTGTAAACAGACTTTGACATGTAAAAATCGATGGAGCTCCCCTTTAAAGCTGATCATTTATTGTTAATAACTGACTTTGTTGTGTTGCATATTTTACCCATAGTGGAGTTACGACTATCCAAGGTTTCTGCCAGATATCCACATGACCAGCAAACTGGCTACGCTCCGAGCAGGAAGGAAAAGTTAGAAAAGATGTTCGAGCAAGCTTTAAAAATCTGTTCAGGCCATCATGCCTCCCAGTGGGCATGGGAGAGCTAGCAGACTCCATGCCATAGCTACCGTTCATCGATCTCATACCTCAACCAGTAGGGAGCAACAAAGATATGCCAAGAGGACCTGCTACCCACCCACCACTACAGATTTACAGTGTACCCACCCACATAACAAGCAGCCAGTGCAGACACTCACTCAGCTGATTTCATCCAAGATAGGCAAGAAATACAGCCCTTTTTTCTTTTCTAAACCACGGAATATTTGTGTCTGTGCTCACATACTGTTTATTGTTTTCAGCTTCTCCCTGCTTTACATTCATAAAGTTACACATGTGACAGTCACTCAGTATAACCAGTCTGCAGCTTCAACACATGAGTTGAGTCACCATTAACACTTTGCTCAAGACAATGAGCCTTATTCCAAACATTACTGTAGACTGTAGAGTGCCTATATCATCATCATCATCATCATCATCATCATACTTTGTCTCTACTGTGGCTGGTCTCAACTATATGAATCTTCAAAAATTAAACTACTAGCCAAATTCAAATATGTCAAATTGTATCATAGTCTCTTCTCAGATGACTGCACTCATTTTTGAACATTTATGTGTTTTCATCCTTACTCTTGTGATTAGTTTTAAAGAGGCAGAGCTCAGTTTGAAAAATGTGATGTCACATATTTCTCTGAACCAATCACCGGAACCAGTTTAAGTTTTAAACTTAAATAAATAATAGCAAAACATTAACTTTGATGCTTATTTAATGCCAAAAAATGCCAATCAAGACTCCATTAATCAACAATCAGATAAGCTGGGGGCTGTTCGAGTTACTATAGCTTAAAACCAGTTATTGAATAATAATGGATTAGATTTATAGCCATATTGGGGATTCAGGGGATTACATTTTTAACTGTTATAGACTTCAGCGGTGGTACATTTCTTCTGGCAGGAAACACTGCCCAACAGTTAAGTAACAGCTAAGCTGTTTTCACTGGCAGCTACTGCTCCATGGCTGTTGCCAAGCAACCCATGATTTCATTCAGCTCATCTTATTAATGCTGGTCATCTCAGGTAATATAGTAAAGGATGATGTTGCATATTTACTAACAGGCCTTCACCGGGCTCTGGCAGTCTCCCCCCCCCCCCCACTTTTGGGGAAACTCAGTCCCCTGGTTGATTTAGTAGGGGCTATAAAAATGACAGGGGATTGGACCAACAGATACACAGTCGAGGATTTCTGTCTGTTCTGACGGATGGATGGGTCAGGCAGATGGACACAGAGCTAGACCTAATTATAGCCTTTTATTGTGGAGCAGGGAGAGTCCCCAGACACAAGTGTTTATAGTAAGGGTTGGCGGGGAGGGGTAGAAAAGGAACAGTTAAGTCCATTTCACTTGCCAACACATAGCCCACACAAGCCTATATTCAAAAACAGCATTTAAATTATTGGTCAGTAAGCCTCGACAGGGCAGGGAATACCTTTGTGTTGGGTGTATGGTCCTGTGTGTGAGAGAGAGAAAAAGTCAATGTGTACATTCTCATGCATGTGAGCTACTATTTACCAAACAAAGGTCGTCAAAATATGACCAGCATTCTTGGAGGCGAAACTATTCAGTGTTGCAGGGAGCAAGAGGGAAGGAGCCATGTGTTGCAGCCTTCTGCAGTGTTAAGTTGTCAAACCAAAGCCATTTGTCATATGGGGCCTGAAGAGGCAATCGCACAAGAGTAACTCTTTTGCGGCAACATTGTACAGTGAGCCGCCTCACCATTTCTGCATGTAAACATCTTGAGCATTCAATCCTGTAGCTCACTTTGTTTTTACATGCCAGAAGCGCTGCCTACCAATATGGAGCAAAACCACCATCTGAATTTAAATTAGGCTCTGTGGGCATGCCTGCTGTGGCACGGTTGTGTATGTGTTTGTGTGAACTGCTAAAATATATACTGTAGCTCCTGTTTTATGTTCTCCATTTGCTAAAAGTCTATTCATAAAATGTAACGCCAGTCAATGGCCTATTCAGGATATAACAGCTATTTTTTTTAAGACAACTATCAGACAAAAAGTACAGGGAAATGTAAACATTTATTTTTAGATTAAATGTACTGAGTCAATTTTTGATAACATTAGCTAACCTCATTGGCACTTCCTGAGGTGTCTTCACAATAAAAAGGCCCACCACTGCTATTTATGAAAACATGAAGCACATGCAGGAAAAGAAAACTATTGAAACGTTGCTTTTGGCATTAAAAACAAAAACCTAACAGAAGAACAGATGCTGAAACTGCAGGGTAACACCACCTCAATTGTCTTTGGTAGATTCAACAGACAGACAACCCGGTCTCTCTCAAACACACATTCAGAGTAATATTCAAGTTGTGTCTTCCTGTAGCTAGTAACACCAGCTCCATCTGTTCAAGAGGCTCCAATAGGCCCTCATGGACCTAGCCCAAATATTACTGACCTCTTAGGCATGTAACAAGTTCTCACAAACTAAGCAAAAAATGCACCACTTGTTGACACTGGTGGAGTCCTCCAATGCAGGTTCTTTGTGCATAATTCAAAGGGTTATTGGTATTTTAACCACAGCTTGTTTGAAGGTTTTATGACACTATACTCAGGGAATAACAAAGAGTCACCACTGTGAGAAACTTCCAATGGTCTCTTGCCATGCATGCTTGTGATTTTAAGTAATAGTAATCCATAATTCAACGACCGACTTGCTGACCGTGATCTTGTACTCCTTTCAGACTAATACAGTGACATGTTAGTGATTGATCTAATCACTCAGGATATATCATCTAACCAGGGTTTGCATGGATTTAAAAGGGATTAATGTACTACTCAGCTGGTGATTGGCTGTTCTATTGTTGCTCTTCTGCTCTTTTGTTTGGCCCAACGGTTAATGGAAGTGAATGTTTAATCACTTTACAAAAAGCAAAAACATCTTCAGTTGACCCCTCCTGGCTCCTGTCCAAGGAAAGACCCAACCTGTTAAAAAGGTGACGCAATGCCTGCCTGGCCTAAATAATGAGCTCAAATTGCATTGTATGGGGCTGGGTCGATGTTCAGCTCATAGGTTTGTGTGTAAGATTAGACATCAGGCAGTTGTTTTAGTCTGTCACATGCCTCTTTGCAATTGGACTACTGCATTTCAGGAGCGGCTTATTTATAAATTTGACTATTCTGTTGGTTTTATCTGTTCAGCTTGTGTGCATTGTTGTATGTTTTGGGTTGACACTATGTTCTCCCATTGAGAAAAACAAATCTTGGAGTAATAATGTCTAAAAGGCCCTTTTTGCAACTATCACTTGAAAAAAATATCAAGTTGCTCTAAAGTTACGTGACCCCATTCACTTTCAGGCCAAATATGTGTGCAACAATTGCAATAAGATGTGCCGTTTTCAGATCAGCCCAGAAGAGATCTGCATAATCTGACACCAAGTTCACTGGTCCCTTTGTTTCAAACATAACAGAGAGAAAACCGAGTGAGATGCAAGGAAGAAAAACAGCATAAAAAGACTGAGCTCTTTTATAAGAAACAACAAACTTAGAGTAAAAAATCTTTCTGAAAGTAACAAAGAGCAAAAATAAAAATGGGTTTCACAACAAGCAAGAGGGAAAAAACAGACAAAGAACAAAAGCTGAAAACAACATATGAAAATAAGAGTGAGAAAGTGCAGCTAACATTGAATGTCGATGGAGAGAAAACCTGAATTTAGCTGAGATAATCATGAAGGAGGTAATAGAAAACAGAAATGCAAAAACATCTGCAATAAACAGAAAGGCATTTGAAAGCAAGACAAGGCGAGAGCAAAGGAGGAAGTATCCCATCAGTGAGCTTGTGACTGTCACAGCGCTGACAGAAGAGAGAGGAGAGTCATTCATAAAAGCAGCACATGACTTCATGACTGTTACATACTTGTACTGCTTTGACCTCCATTGTCTGAACCAAAAATGACTCAAACATATTCATACATACACCCACATGTATTTAGTTCCTTGAACTACCCGTTGATCTTAAAAGAAAATCCCCAGCAACAGTTTTATTCAGGCTACAGTTCAAAGTGCCAAGAAGACAGAAGCAGAGTCTTAACTGTTTGGAAATGATTCACATTCTCAACAAAAGTTATCAAATGTGAGATCACAGATATGTAAAACAGAAACTCTTTGAACTACAACTCCACCCAAACACACTTATGCCACACAGTTGTTTCTTATCCGAACAAGAAAAAAGACAAAAGGCATGTTTTATCGCAAAGCCATTATTCCTCATTACATACTACTGACCTAAAATTATAGAATCAATCTTTTTCATCACCACAATGACTGACACTTAAAACCACAGCCCTTCTATGTCAAACTGCAAGTGCTGTCCAGCTGAAAAAAGTTGCCAACACATTAGACAGAACTTAAAACAACAACACAAAGATTGTTCTCAAACCTCTTCTGACCAACACTACCATGCCCACTCGGATGCACTTAAGCCTGGTTAAACATTACCGACTCCTACCTGGGCATCATTGCGAGTCTGCCAGTCTTTCCCCAGCCCTTTCCCTCTCTTTCTATTCCACTCTCTTTCTCCTCTGCTCTCACAGCCAAAGCAGGGTCTAAGAATAGCGGTGAACTAAATTCACACAACAACATGAGACTGTCAGGTGATCGCAGGAGCACTGTGTGTGCTGGACAGTACAGAGGCACAGCAGTGAGCCCGGACTGCTGACTGCCAGAAAGCACTGTGATAAGAGAGTGACAGTGGGGATTTGTTTGTGTGTCGTTTCTTAATCCCACTCTTTTTGTTCCTCCGTCCTTTGTGTTACCTCTCTTTCCATCCTTCTTTCTTTATTGAATTTAAAAAAAACACACATGCGGAAACTTACAACTTGTCCTGCTCTTTCTTGTTTTTCAAGAAAGAGCAGGGAAACAGACAGCTTACAGAAATTATGTATAAGTGAAAGCTTCCCAGAATGTTGATTCCACTTTGGTTCTTCTTTTACAATAAATGGATGGTGGTTAGTTTTCTGAACGCTCATTAAAGTAAGTAGCAAAGAAGGAAAGTAAGTGGCAGGGAGTATTGAAACTTTCGCTATCCCAAATTTACCACAAAATCTCAATGGGTTCCTGAACTCTGGTGATTGTGGGTAAGGTCTAAAGTTTTACACTGTGTCAAATAAATAGAGCCAAGAAACAAATTATTCTACCTATAAATTGAACATTTATTTTAAAAAAAGAGGGCACATGAATCATTTCAAAATAGAAATGTGGCATTTCCACTCTTTTTCAGATATTAAGCAGTGGTACTAACAATATAAAGCTGACACATTCTTTTCTCCAGTACCCTATAATCTAGGGTAAAGAGACATTCATCAGAAATTTGTTTCTCCTTGATATCTGAACACACAAATTATGCAACTTAAAATCTGCTCAGGCTTAATTAATGATCTCAATATAAATCACTGGGACCGAAGCTGTTCAAAGAAAAGATATAAAAGATTAAAATATTTCAACAACTAATTCTATCAATAAGTTTTATCTTATATTTAAAGATTTTAGTTGATGCTCTTCTCTAGAAAGTGTATGGACTTTGATAACTTCTATTACCAACAGCAACTTAACATTTGTTTGCATCAGAATGATTTTGTACAATAGTGTAACAGAAAATGTAGGGTTTTGGGAATATAAAGAGTACACCCATTAAGTTAGGCATCGACCGTGATGTACTGGGAATTTAAATTTCAGCCACATATGTTGATAACTTATGATTCCTTAAATAAAAAATAATTGAATCCGACAGTGATACAAAGTCTGCAACAGTGACGCAAAAGGTATCCATAGCTGCTCCTGGCTGAGGTGTATACTGATAAAGCTCACAACAAAGCAATCAAGTTTCCTTGACTGCAGTAAGTCTGATATCAGCCTACTTACTGACCTCAAAGAGCCCTCGCTCTCTCTCCACTGCCACTGGAACAGCTGTGCATGTGTGTGTGTGTTAGTGTTTGTCAGAGACAGGGAGACAGTTACATAAATATCCCCTCAGTCCAAGCTGTGTGACGTTCTTCCGGCTGTGTGTCAGAGGTTTCTGTTAGGTCCAGCAGCTTGTCCTCCAGCCACACCACGGTATTTGTAAAAGACATTTTTGTGACATTTCTGCTGCAGACAACAGCCGATGTGCATTGCTGTCATAATATAGATTTTGGCCGGGGATGCATGAAATTCTGGGTCAATATCGGGCAAATAAAATAACAATTCGGACAATTTTGTGTTATTTTTGTGCCAGCGAAACAAAGAAATTGACAAAGATGAGCATCTCCGCCTCGGTGCAAGTCAGTCTATTTCTCTCCTCACCCAAGAGGTGAAACACAGAGCTCAACAGCCAATCCCTGTCTGAGCTGGTGCATGAAACACAGGTATTTGCATGCAATTTGAGCCAGTGCTTTAAAATTTGGTGATGATTTCTCCAATATCCAAGTTGGAATAAACCAACACAACATTTAGCCAGCGTAAAATTGATGTGACACTGTCATCCTATTTGCCAATAAGCTGATGTCAGTCAACAAGGTGATTTGCCTTGCATTCCCAATTTTGACTGTACACCAGTTAATTACTCAGTAATTTTTACCACAGTAAAAAAACAATCATCATACCAGCTTGTACCAGCTTAAGGTAGATAGAGTTTCACTGCTGGCCCCATTGTTGTCAATGTTTGCTGGATTTTATACCATAGCTCTTCTTCTGAATCAGAATAAGAATGAGATTTATTGCCAGGTAGGTTTTTACACACAAGGAATTTGTCTTGGTGCAATGGTGCTTAAAATATACAAGTCACACAAAAATCACACAAGAATAAAGTACTTTTAAAAAATATATAGATAAATAAAGATAAGAAAGATAAGAAGAGATAGGAAAACTGTACAGAAAAGAAAAATGTTAAATGTTAATCCAGTGGATGTGGAACAAAAGCACAGCACAAAAGGAGGCAACATATTACACAGCTCAGGAAAAGACACACAAAACATGCATGTGTGATATCTAACAAACCATGCCAAGGCTAGTTTTCCATAAGGGCAGTCTGGTGATGACTGCTGAGGTGACCTGCCCTGAGAGAACACTGCACAACAATACTGCCAAACTGATATCGCAACAATCTTAAAACTGATTGCACAGTAACTTTGTATTTAGTTACGTGTCTCACATCAGTCCCTGTACCTTGACAAACTGCCTGATGTATCACAGGCTTAATGCACATGTATGAGTCCCAGCATTGTTATTGCAAGCTGCGGCTCGTTCTGTCATGCTACTTTCCCATGACGGAAATGCACTACTACTCCTAGATATCTATCATTGGAGTGACACAGAAGAACAGTAATGACATCTAATCTTTTATACATCTGTAGCCTTATAGGGGCACCTTCTGCACGCTACGTTCTCAGAAACGCATAGACGATTGTACCAGTGTAATTCAATATGGGCTGAAAATGAACCCCTAACAAAGGGAACACTCTCTTGCTGCTGGAGAGGCCAAGTCCCAATTTCTACAGTTTGAAACACAATAGTATACACCTCTTGCTCACACCGATACAAGTGCTGCACTTTCTTGAACTAGCCATTGTTTTGTTCTGACTAAGTTCTAGTAAACCACAACTCCCTCAAGGAGCTGGCCCATATGGCCTCAAAGCACCTGACTACCTGCATACCTGCTGGTTTCTCTGCTGGTTATGTAGCATTTAAGACTTCTGCATTCCAGCAATCACATGATCCTGAGTGGGCAAAGATGCTGCAACGCCCAGAGGCTACTGAACTCACAGCGACAACACAAACATTAACTGGTTGACAGAGGGGACTCATATAGCCAGAGGCTGATATCAGCTGGAATTAAGTTGTACATACGCAAAGTCAAAAGGAGTTCAAACTGTCATTTACCAAGATGTACATAAACACTACACAAAGTAAATAAAATCAGTAATCTTTTTTGGTATATTTTTGTGAAAAGTCTCTTTATCCATAGCGGCATACTGTCCTTTACAGGTCCTTAAACAAGCTATACTTGCATATTATGTGTTTGTCTTTACACTGTGTGAGTATTGATGATGTGTACACTATGGCTCACTCCTGTGTCACAACTTCTTGTGAATCAGCAACCCATGACAGAAAGGTAGTGATGAGACAAATTAGTGTATGACTGTCTCACAAAGAATCACATGAATGCCTGATCAAGCTGAATAGGAGTGGTGACAGCTATGTAGAAATCAAGGTGTATGGTTAATGTTGCTTTCAGGGTGAGAAGCTGATTTGCCCCCATAACGTGCAGTAAACTGCAGTAAACAGTATGTATTATTCTATTTACTAATCAAAAAAGGGACAGAAAGTGTCACATGATTAATTGCTCAACCTTAAATCCAAAATTGATTACACCGTCAGTCAGCACTTCCTGCCTCTCTGTCGACCCACCTCCCCCTCCCCCTTCCTCCTTGTCATTTCTCTTTGTCCCCCTTTCTCATCTAGAGGCTGAAAGTAGGCTAATTAGGAGATGTGACTTTTTGGTTTGACTTTCGGGATCCCAGCAGACTAACTAATGACACTGCTTGTTATCTGTGGACGCTCAATGCCACATCACCATGTCTGCCCTGTGCTGATAAGAGTTTTGCGATTTATTAAACAAAATAGCAAGTGAGAATTTTAAATTCTTAAAGATTACTTATATCACATTACATAGGAAGTAGTATTACAGAGTACCTTACCATTTTCCTTACCATACATAAATAAATAAATAAATAAATAAATAAATAAATAAATATTGGGGCAAAAGATGGGACTGAATGCTGAGTATACAGCAGACCCAACTCTAGACATCACTTGTAGAGTAACATAGTCCGCAGTATGTTTAGGTGTGTATCTTTGCAGTGCTTGTGAGGTCCTGCTGACCTTGTATCATGTATCAGCATCAGCTGTGAAACTGGAAACTGATCACCAACAAACACTTGATTGATTGATTCTGGGAATTAGCAAAAACTGTATAAAGACAGTTGACGAGACAATAAATACAGATTTAACAGTAGATTTCCTTGGCAAGTTCTCCATTTTTACAATTTCCCATGTGTTGGTGTGGTCAGTGTACTATAATCTCGAAAGGCCTGACTGGCAACCAATCAACAACAATCAACTTATAACTTCAGAGGAGTGTGATATCCTGCAGTGTATCTAACATGGGCAGCACTTGAACTTATGTCCTCACAAAGTAAGAGGACATACAGGCCTAACTAGATATTAAGCCGACATACTAACACTCACCAGAATGCTCCTGCTCGTGTGTGGTGTGTGAAGCTTTTACGTAAAACTATATCTTTACCATGACCCTGCAGTTCTGAGAATCCTGAGTGTGGCCACTTAAAATAGCCCTGATAGGAACCTGATGACAGCCGCTGTCTTTACAGAACCCTGGCAGGCCTGCAGCATTCACACACATGCAGAAGAAAGCAACCTTGCAATGCAAAGCTATAGTACATCAATCCATTATGCTAAAATTTAGCTTTAAATATGCACAAGTAGCAAAAAATGCGAGACGAGCAGGCACACACTCTACTTATGCAACTTGTAGCTTTATGCCAGTGACTGAGAATGCAGCCATGTGATCGTCCCACAAACATGACAGCCTGAGATTGATGAAAGACTCACATGACACACTGAGTTATGAAAGTGCGCAGTGGAGGAAGGACACCACGCCAATCAGGAACCTGAGACACTACTTCTCCTGTAAACTACCAAGAAAAAAGTATCACCATAAATCTGATGTGGCGTATAGTTTTGTTCTGCAATATGCAACATCATGCATTTTCACAGAGGGAGGAGGACTCTGAGATATGTTCCAGCCGAAGGTGTGCAGCATACTCAAATCAAATATGATTTACTATGTCTACATTTTATTTTAAGTTTGCTGCACAAGGTGTTAGAGCTTTATCCATTCCCATTTAGGACCAACTTAAAATTGCAGAGTGCGCCTACAAAATAAATCAGCTATGAGCTAGCTGATAAAATGCTATATTGTCTTCTGGTCAATACAACAGCCATGTCAAAGGTTCTTCCTAACAACATCAAGGGTGAAATATATAGTATCAATATTAGCTCACTTGTATGAAACCTCTTTCCCCCTGTTAAACATGTCTGATTTGGGTTTTGAGGTCTTATTAAAAAAAACGGTGTGCAAAAACAAAGGCTGCCCACACCCATCATATCCTCTCTGGCTTACACACACTCCCTCCGTATCTCAGCACGAACACAGCCATATTGAGTTGTATGGCCCAGGTCAAGAAGGAAGTTCCCCCAGCAGCCGGCAGTGGCAGGGGGCAGCCAGGACAAGCAGTCTGGTCGTGGGTGGGGACGACAAAGCTATTGGCTGACGATCAGGCCTCTGACCAGCTACAGGATGAGCCAGGAGCTCTCAGTGTAATGTACAGTATGCTGTCCCTTGTCAAGTGCTGCAGCCAGGGAAACAGGAGAGGCTTTTTAGGCTTTCCTCCCATGGTTTGCCAACCTGCTGCCCTTTGTGGTATTCTGGAGGGCACAGTGCGGTGTTGTGACAGAACTTTGGGTGATGCATTAAGCAGGGTAGCAACTTTTATTCATCACCTGCAAGACAGTTGAGTAGGACAAATGCCCAAACATTAGCCAACCCTTTGGGCTGATGTCAATGCTGATATACTGATATACAACAAAAACGTATTTCAGTATACTACTTTGTAGCAATGATCGATAAATTTTGGATTTGGAATATCAAAATACACTAAAAGCAATACAAATACAAAATGCACTCAACAAAAGTAATATTCTATAAAAAGTTAGTGCTTTTTATGATGACATGACACACACCATCTCTGATCTATTACTATTACTATTATTAAGTCAGCTTATAAATACTAGCCCTTCTGATATACTGGTCTAACTCTACTAAGTTAAATCTAGCCTGATATACTATGACAGGTGACATTTAGTTAATAAGGGAGCTCTGATTCCAGTGGGCAGGTTCTTTTCTATTATTTCCATCAGGGACCGCATTATTCTGGTCAACCCAACTTGTTCAAATGAGTGTCTTCAAAGTCTTACTTGAAATGGATTGCAACCATGTAGCAAGCCAGTTCGATTTATAATATCTGCTCAATTACGTAAGCTGTCCTGAGTGCAAACAAACACAAGGCAGGTAGGTCAGCTGCAGTTTTTAATTAAAACATTTATTCTTAGCTGAAGATCAGAATATTGTGAATGTAATCACCTCTGTCAATGGTCTCCAGTCATACCATATACTCTACTCTGTCTGTCCTCTAAGTTTGCCTGCTCAATTCTTGACTAACCAAACTCTTATCTGTCATCAACCAGGGCCTCCATTTCTTCTAACCGATCCACTCATCCAATCCCATCCTCAACTTTTACACCATCTTTCAGATGCTCTCTTCTTGCCTTCTGCAAAAGACCCTCTCATCCACCAATTTTCTCTCACCCAGAATCCCTTACATCTTAAACTATGTATTCTAGCTTATTCCTACTACCACCCAAATGTCCTCTCCATCCATCACTCCTTCTCCTTGCCTTCGTCTTCTCACAGTTCTGCCCTCTCCACCTGAGCAATGCATGCCTAATGAATGGGGAGCTCATGTCAGAGGTATGAAGCACACAGCTGACCACCGAGTTAACAGGAACGCCTGCTGTCTGCCTGTTTGCTCTAGGATTGAAGCCAGCCACCCAACCACACACACACACAAACACACACACACACCATTTATATCACTGGGCATAGGGCACCTTTATGGCCATGGAACGTGCGTTGGCAGAGATATGTGCTAAAGTGCAAGTAGCACCACAAGGAGGTGAGCTTTCTGTTCCATTGGTAAATATATCCACCATGCGTGACGGGCCCAGAGCAACATTTTCCAATGCAAGTGTATTTAAGACTAAAAAGAGCACTTTCCCCTTGGTGGTGGACCTGACCCTGACCCAGAATGTGTGTAAGAACATACACAGGGAAACTGCAAATCAACTCTGGGAGTATAGAGTATCCTACAAGCCACCTCAATGATACATTAGTCAGCCAGGTTGAATTTAGCCATATAATATCTCAATAACGCACACTTATATTGCTTATAGGGACATTAAATGTTATACTTTATCTACATGGACAAAATAAAATAAAAATATTTTAGACAACTCCTCACATAATCTTCTTTCATTACATTTACTCCATTTTGAAACCAGCAGCTACAGCAGCTATAGATACACAATATTGATGTAAGCTTGTCAGTATCCGGCAATGGCTGCTTTACAACATGTCACTGCAATCATAAGTGACATCAAAAGCATACCCGATGCATTATGTTCAAATGGGCCTGACATGAGAGCTTTACGGATAAAAAATAAAAGAGGAAAGACGTTTTAAATTGTTATATTTTTTCTGCACTTGAAAGTTATTTTATTATTTTGTCTGCTTTAGTGGAGACACCTGCAACCAGTTCAGTCTTACGCATACCCTCAGAGCATACTATCTTGCATCTGCATCACTGGTGTAAACTAGATATATGTGTCATGGTATTTGTGTAGTTGACAACAGTGTCGTGTTCAATACTAAATCAAGGCATGCTATATTTCGTTAGTGCTAGGGATCACTGGTGTAAACTTGACATATGATGATATCTCCATAAAAAACGAAAAACATCCGTGTCGGCCACTTTAAAAAAAACACAAGCGATCACCGCAAACGTTTAACAGTGTGCACCCCCCCTACTAAAGCCTGTGCACGGAGGCTGAAGCCCGGCTTGCCGTGGATCTGTCTATCATCAGTGACCGACTGAAGTGATCACATGTGCTCCCACACAGAGCACACAGTGTCCTCCTCTGCTGTCTGACGGCACTGGCGAAGCGTCCAGTACCGCTGCAGGAGGAGTGAGAGAAGCCAGCTGCGCTTACATGCATGTTATTGGGGGTATATAGCTCAAGATAACAGACAAAAAAAAACCCCAGTGTGACTGTATTGCCTTGTTGTTGCCTTGCCACCACGCAGCCTTAACTGCCGTTACCACAGAAACGCAGAGGACGACACGAGGGAGACAAAGAAGAAAGCAGGACATCTTCTTCTGCAACTTCTAAGCGAAGATGCCGATTAGCTGTTTATACCACACTTCGGGAAGGGAGAGAAAAGCGTTTATCATCAACTTAATATCACTTTATTATCATCAGCGCAGGAGCTGAAATACTTGCGTAAACGAGCAAAAGAAAAAGAAAAGTGCTGGCTAACGAGGCAAAAGCCGAGTTCCCGACCATTGGTCCCAACAAGAGACAGCGTGTGCAGCAGCCGCGCTGTCGTCTGCTAGCTAGCGTTAGCATGTGAGCTAACCTCACCAACAGGCACACGTCTCCCCGCACTTTGTTACATCCATTTCAAATATTACCGAAACTCTACAGCGTGAATCTGTAAAGTGTCTGCGAGTTCACGACCAAAAAAAAAACCAACTCTTGTCACCCTTCCAGACGGCATAATAAAAAAAAAGTCATAATAAATAACGTTAGCCTGCACACGTAAAACGTTACACACAAACCCCCACACACACACACACACACACACATATATAATAGCTACCTGAAAGCTGGGTCCTCTTTGCTACATCTCGGGGGCGGCGACGAAAATGCATTTCTCTTGTTGAAAAGTTTCTGGAAGAGAGTCGGAGGCATTTTGTACCAAAATAAAGTCGGTACAGAAGGTCTCTTTTCTTTTCAAATCCAAGAGCAAATCTTGTTCCTTGTAACTGTCTCCATGGGTGTCACAGTCATATGACAGGCATTAGTCACGGGAGCTGCTTGGTAACTCACTACATTTTTCTGATTGGCTGACCGAGCGCTGCTGCTACTACAAAATCCCTGATTGGTTGGTATTTTTGGCCCGGTACCACGTGGTTTGTGGATTCGCCGTGTTGATGTTTTGTCCGGAACCGTGACAGCATGTAATTTATTCACAGAAATCATACAAGTGCGAGTGCTGAAGTGTTTGCGAGACACGGGTCGGAGCTCCTTGAAAGACCCACATGAGAAAAGAGTTTGATGCAAAAGACAGAAATGTGCTAAACAAACAATCAAAGAGTTGTATCGAACAAGAATGATTCATTTATGTATTTATTGTATATTCATTTATTTGGGATATTTTTTCTGACTCAGAAACATTTGCAGAAAAGATGAAGAGATTCACAGAATACAACAAAAAAAACTACAATAAATTGACATTTTAACTTTACATTAAACATTTAGATTACACTCTTAAAGGTACTGACACGTGTAAAAAAACAAAACAAAACAAAAAACAGTTAATAAAACACACATGAAGAAAGACAAACATATATAGTTCACATATAAAACTGGAAAATAATCTTTGTCAGGAGAAGAGAAAAGATGGCCATTTAATAAAATACAGGTCTGACATCTAGTGGTCATTTTGCAACAGATACTTGTTTCATAACATTTATCCAAAATAAAGAAAATCAGGAGATGGTTTGGGTGCTTAAATATGAGTGAAAATAGTACATTGAAAAGTGCATGTTCATAAAAAATGTATTCAAAGAACCAATTATGTGGCAAAAAAGCACATGCATCACATTCATGCAGCGGGCTGTGTTATAAAAATAAGGGCCAGCTTAAGAAGCAATGTAAGTTGCATTTATAGTCCGCAGGCACCTACTTTCATTGCAGGGAGTGGCATCCATTAGAAATATTATTACACTTAAATAACATAACACACTTGCAATTTTACATTTTAGACATTTAGACAAGACTCAAACATATTTTACAAGTCTTGACATCTTGTTTTGAAGTACACACAGAAAACTCCTATACAGGATATTTCATACACAAACCTCTTCAAACTAGATTATGGGAGAAAGCTCAAATCTTTGCATACAATATTTTGGCCTTAGATGTCACAGGACAGAAGGTTCTGTGCACTTAGCAGATGCAAGAGGAAATGGAGGAGCACCTATGAGTTTATCACACCTTTCTCTCATCCCCTGAAAGAATGCATCCCTGTCACTGTTGTCACTAAAGTCAAAGAACTTGGCTTTTCCTGGGCTGCTTTTTACAGGCCTTTTCAGCCTCACCGTCAGTCGTAATGCCTCTTCTTTGGAATTGATCTCACCTGCTCTGGATGTGTCTGCCTCAGGTCTCCCCTGCTCAGACGCTTGGACTGCCTCACTGGCATTGTGAATTGTTAATCTGGTGGCTGGGGTGTGTTTCACTTCAAAGATATCTGCAATCATGGGGCTTTTGAACCATACCTTCTTCTTATACAAAATGGGCCTTCTGTTGGCGAGCTTGGGGAGCACAAATAAAATATGACCATGACCAAAATACCTCTTACTTGATTTAAACAAAAATAAAATTGTCCACATGATATATTAAATTACATGTAATAGATAGCAAGTTGACTTTCTTACTTCTGGTGGCGTTTTCAACTTGAAGGCTTTGTCTACAGATTGAGGGTTGAAAAAGGCAAACTTACTGATTAGAAATAACATTTACTGTAAAGAACTGCATTAAAAAGCGCATGGTAATGGCTGACTCACATTCAAATTATATATTAATATTATTTGTTTCATTATGAGATTATTCAGTTTGAGTCTTTACCTGTCTCAGCTTCTGGTCCCCTGTGTGGGCTTCAAAGAGAAAAGACAGTGATTGAACCAGTTCTGGTGAGCATGTTTGATTCCCTGTGAGGGTCCCTGGTGCATGTTAAGTGACTTTTCCAAAAGAAATTCAACTGACAAACTCACTTGATTTCACAGTTGTTTTCAGCAGGAATAGCAGAGGCATCTGCAGACAGAGGTTTAGTTGATATCAGACAATTGCAGACTGTTTTAAGATACACCCCATCATTTGGAAACCAAAGTATATCGCACTTTTTTTCTTGACAGAGCTGGACAGTTTGTCCCCGCAAAATGTACATTTTTCATAAATATGACATGAGTGTTTTAAAATGGGATTTAAACACTTGTGGGGAAACTCACTGAAAATACATTGTAAATAACAGTGTACGCTTTTCTATTCTAAAAATATATTATTTGTATTTTTCAGAAATCAACTGCTTATATGTTTTAAGTTGTAATCAAAAAGCAATGCCAAATATGCTCAAATTATTATACTTATATACCTATAGTATACCTGATTTCTTTTTTTTAATTAAGGAGTTTAAGGTTACCTCAAAATTATTTTAACTTAATTTATGTCCAACAAAATTGCCTGTACTAATTTCTTCCAACGCCTAGTTTCCTTAAACAACAGGGGAAATGTGTGTGGAATTTTCTCACACTATTACCGATATTAGAAAGGTTGGGGAGGTGATGCATGTGGATGCTCTCAGCGTGGCTCACATCCAGCAGGGTGGAGTTTTTTATGTGAAGATAGGGACCCAGCAGCTCCTCCTTAACGGGGAATGTCAGTGTTTCCACTATGAAGAGAAGAGATTACAGAATTAAATAGCCTTAATAACGTTATATTCTGGTTGTGGATATCCAAAAAGGCGCACACACCATAGTCATCTTTTCTAAAGATTTCCGGGGATGGAAGACTGCTGGAAGCTGAAGAGGCAGAGGAGTAACAGTCTTCCTCATCATCATCATCATCATCAGAGCTGAAAGTTGTGTCTGACTCCATGCTAGAAGATGTGATGCTTTGCGAAGTTGCAAAGCTTGGCTCTTCTGTAACTGCCATTTCACCACCTTTAAAAACCTCTGCATCAGGAGTGATCTGAATAGTTGGGTGACCTGCTAGTGACATTTGGCAACCCGATTTTTTATTAGCTGGTGCAGGAGACGAAAAAGCTTTTCCTCTGGGGTTTTCAGCAAATGCAGGGCTGCCCGAGCATAACACAGAATTGCATTGGGCAGGCTTAATGCTAGTCTGTTAAAGGACAAGCATGGAAAATAGGGAGAGATGAAGAAAAAGTGTGAGACACCGTGGCAAACAACTTGAAATTGAATTCTAGCATCTCAGAAAGATGCCCCCATAGAAGAAAAAGAGAGTGATATCAAAACTAAGATGAAATAAAATGCTACATTAATGCTCCCTTACCTTAGAGAGAATACAGTTCATGTGTGTCAACATTATCTATACATATATATATATCTATTCTCTAATCAGTATACCCACCAAAACTGGGTTGGTTGAGCTGCCAGTGATGATATTAATTTCCTCCACCTCAGATTCCTCTGGAAATGCTTCATAATGCTTGTTGGGCAGAAGTCTCCTGCACTCTGAAAGTTTTAAAGAAGGAATGTAAAGGATGGATGCAGCTAAATGGATTTATCTGCATTCAAAGTGATGCTGATTAACTTGATTTTACAAGTGAAATAAGTGACTTAACTGATCAGAACTAAAGTTAAGGTGTATACCATGGGCTGAAGAAAGGAACATCACTTTCAATGTACACTAAAGCTGATGTAACGTTAATTACAAGTGTGTTTATTTCTTACTGTCCCGTCTTCTCAGTGCTGTTTTCAAAGGTGTATCTCGTTTGTTAGGCAGTCCACTGTTATGACTGAGTCGACACTTAAACCGACCCATTTCCGTCCAATTACTGGCAGTTAATAGTATGAAACAGACCCTATCCCAACGTTGTTGCTAACGCATTAAGCTAAATGTGTTAAATTACTTCATAAAAACTGAGAGTAACAGTTAATAATCCGTCCGGATGGTGAAAATACTTTTCCTCTTCGTTCTCTGTGCGCTGCTTAGCAACCGAGCACAGCTGCAACCTCAATCTACCAATCAGCTGCTAATTACGATATTTTATTTTGAAAGTCTGGAGGTGACATCATGCATGACATAAACTGTATATAAAGAGTACTCACTTACCTCTAGTGGCTACAGCCAGTAATTACAACACTAAACGTTTAAATGTCAATTTTTATTATTAAAAGTTAGGTAAAAATCAAACTTATTGTCATTATTACACATGACAAACAATAATATCTAACTGGAAATAGTTGCAGTAATAACAAGATATTTTAGCTTTTTGGTCTGCAGTGGTGGAAAGTAAATACCGGTAAATTTACTCATGTACTGTAGCCTATTTAAGTGATATTGAGTTACTTGGACTTTACTTGTATTTCCATTTTATTCTAGGGTACTTTATACTTTTACCCCACAACATGCTTTTGTTTTCTGCCCCATTAATTATCTCAAAGTCAGATTATTCTTAGACTAAACTACCTAACTGTATATAAAGTTGACACAAAAGTATTTAATATATAACAATATAATTTTAAAAAATGTGTTTTTTTAATAGTGCTTTTACTGGGTTGCTACGATAGCTCAACCGACAGAGCTTGCATCCAATGTACCAAGACTGAGTCCTTGCTGCAGCAGCCATGGGTCCAAATTTGACCTTTGGCCATTGCTGCATGTCATTTACTTTCTCTCCCCCGTTCCTGTCTATCTTCAGCTGTCCTATCCAATAAAGACAAAAACGTAACCCTCCAAAATATATTTTAAAAAATAGTGCTTTTACTTTTGATACTTTCAAGTATATTTAGCTGATAATACTTCTACTACTTTTACTTAAGGAGGATTTTTTAGTTGGACTTTACATAATGCTGTTGGTGCTTGCCTGTAAGTAAACAATCTGCGGCCCACTTTATATTTCATACCAGTATCAAGACAGATGCTAGTACTTCCAGGGAAACCTTTCAAAGTAAAACCTGTATTCAAATAGCATTTAATACACCATGAAAAAAGAAAAAAGACACCAGTTTAAAATCATTCCAGAATATCTTTTATTTCATTGCCCGTGTCCTATTCCCCACCCTCCCCCATCCCTATTGCTGCACTCAATCATTACAAGGATATGGTGCTGATTCCATTTTACAGCAGAATAGATAAATAAATAAGTACAATTCATCTCACTACACGCAAAAAGAGAGAAAAAAATCCATTCAAACCATTGATTTAATAAATATGCTTACATCTAGCTGTCCTCATTTATGTACATCCACATTGTTTATGCTTTGGGACAGTAATCAACTTAAAAAGCCTATACATTACTTCTATGTGTAAACCTTCCAAAAAATTTGTTTCTTTTGTTTAACAGTTGATGGTTGTTCTATTTTCCTTCAGTGAGTGTAATTCATCAGCTTTGCCTACGTTACGAAGCCTTG
Source organism: Dicentrarchus labrax (assembly GCF_905237075.1). Taxonomy (NCBI): domain Eukaryota; kingdom Metazoa; phylum Chordata; class Actinopteri; family Moronidae; genus Dicentrarchus; species Dicentrarchus labrax. The sequence continues at coordinate 23,495,215 of NW_026136705.1, read as the reverse complement.
CACTAGCAGCAGTGGCTGCGGGCAGCTGCATACAACCTGCTATTAAAGTCCACAAAGAAATACTCGTCTTTTTCAAGTCAAACGTTAATGGTCCCAGCATTGCAGGGCAAACTGCATGCATTGCCCTGAGCCCTGGTTTTGCATTATTTCTTTTTTTTCTGTTACCTGACAAACTCTTTGTGCAATGATGGACGTAAAGAAAGTTGTGATTGAACCAACTGCAGAGTGCGCACCTAGATGATTGTTACATCGGGCCAGTCCTTCATATAAAGGAGCATGCATGCTAAACTGCTGATCATAGCCATGTAGAGATGACTTAATGAATGAGTGAATACGTGACAGGAACAGTGATTTGGTTGTGCCTCAAACATTCAAATGCCCCACATGGAACTGTGTGGACAGCAATGATTTGTAAGGCAGGAACTTCTAGTCTCCCAACCTTATTATCTTAATTTAGACCTCACACAGGAGGATGTGTTTTTGGTCTTACTGCATGATGTCTGGGTTGAGCATAAATTTAATCTTCAGATCAGGGGAGATTAATTGGGTCCCTAATGTCAGCAGCTTGTTCAATCAAATGTTAATCTACTGTTTTCCACTGAGGATGAAGTTCATTTCTGTCACAAGGTGTCAGTATAATCACAGATCTAGACATCTGCTTGAGCTACACTATACACAAAGACATCACACTTGCTGTCGTACAACTGTGGGATTTTAGTTTGTATTTGGCTGGTAGGTATAAACTGACGGAGGAGAGAAGATTGACAGGAAGTAGGAATGGATTGCTCAACGTAAAAGTGCTGATGAGTTTCTGGTGCTAGGGACAGAGCATTTGATGGTTTGATTGGGTGGATAGCAGGTAGGATGTATGGAAGATTTAAAATGCCTAAAGTAAAACAAATCAAATAGTGAAAAAGAAATTGTGTGAAATACAATACACATCATGTATACATAATATATGTATTTCCATTTTCTGTATGCATTCTGTGTGTCATAATTAAATGCAAAACATGTTAAAAGGAGAATTATCCAGATTTTTGTCTTTAATAAATTAATTATCTTTAATGACATCACTTTTATAAGTCATATTAAAATCAAACTGAATCACATAAAATAAGGTGCATTTCAGGGTTGTCCAGTAGAGAGCAGCTTCCACATAGTAGGTCTCTTTGTACAGTAATTTTCTCAAATGTATCACTTTGTCATGTTGTCAGAAGAACAGTGACAGTGACAGGTGACTCCAAGTCAATGTGAAATGAATCACTGCAAACCTCTATCACCAATTTTAGTTCACTACCTTGCAGACATCTATTAGCATCAGCTTATCCTCCTCAATTAATCCACTCAATGTTTACTGTAAGCTAACATGAGCTAATTGTCAATACTGACCAAGAATAGAGCCAAGAAGATCCCTCTGTCTGTTTGTAAAGCCTTGTGCAGCACAGTACATTCCTTCCGTCATTCACAAATGTAACTAAATGTACAGTCAATAGTAGTGTCCTTCTGGCCGGCTAGCCAACAGGAAACTGTTTAATGTGAAAGGCTGTCTGTAATTGCTGCCATTAGCTTTTTTTGGCTTTAACAACGTCTTCAGTCAATGCATTTAGTACTGGCAGGTCAATGCTGGTCTCTGCTGGACAACACGGAAATGCTCCACTTTGTTATCAATTTTGATTTATTTTAATTCATTCAGTTTTACACTAAAAGCTAATTTTGATATATACATATGCTTTAATGTAATTATGACACAATAAAGTCATACATAAAAAGGAAATACACATAACAATGTGTATTGTATTTCATTTTATTACTTTTCTTTGTTTTTATTTCAGAATTTTAAATCTTCCATAGAGGGGCCAGGTCTGGCTTTCTTTCCCAAAGCATGTTAAGCCTAAGGTGTCATCTTTGTCCCATTGTAGGTCAATGGTCAAAGCAGATCCTTGTGTTAAGATGCTTGAAGGAAAATAAGGTCTTCCAGCCTTCACATGGAGATGCTGCTGTAGAGCTGGTCAATCTTCCCTTTGAAGAACTCCTTCAGCTCCGGTCTCTTGGCCTTTAGTGTCGGCGTCAGGAGGCCGTTTTCAATGGAGAACATTTCGTTGTGGATGTAGATGTTCTTCACCTTGAAAAGGAAAATGAAAAGACCAAGATTCTTAGGAGGCCCCTCCCAAGTTTCCTTGGTTATAACTTTAAGAATAGTGTAATTTCAGGAAATATTATTGTAGATAAGACAGGTTTTAGCCTAAGGCCTGTAATATACAGTATATTTCTGCTAAACCTTTCTGCTAAGCACAAGAGGCTATGTCAATAACTCTCTTTTATTTCACTTGTTTAATATTTGAGATCTGCCAACACCCTCTTTCATATTCATGATGATGAAGATGTTTACAATTTGCAGGATAACCACAGTATATTTATCAACTGCTGTGGTATACCTAATACATTTTACTTATGTTTTTTTTACTGAGTAGCACAACTGAAGCAATTTGTGAATAATGCATTACACAGACATTAGACAACACACAACACAATCAAACAGACCTTACTGAAAGGTTAATTGACATATTTTCTAAAGATAATAAGAAAAATATTGCTTCAACAAAAGTCAGACCAAATCTTAACATATACAGTAACTGCCTGCCTACCTGCTCAAAAGAGTGGAGACCACTGGCCTTGCCCAGACGCACCAAATCTTCAAGGACTGCCTTCTTTAATTCCTGTTGACAAGAGAAGAAAGTTATCTTCCGTAGAATTCTTCAGTATTTTCAGCATCTATTTTTCACAGCATTTTGAAGTGTTTAAGCTGTGAGCCACCTACAGTGTTTTTACAGAGATCCTTGAAGGTGCCTAATATTCCTTTTTTCTTGGCCCATTCAGGCATGACTTCAGGGTCAGGAACCACAATTCCCACCAAACAAGACTGGAAAGAGCAAACACAGACATAAAGGGTAAAAGTCAAAAGACTGTACATAGATTCTGCTTAAATATGACCATATATTTTATTTGTCCTGTCTTAAAATATGTGGACAGATCTATAGTTCATTAAGATGCTGCGTGTTCTTACCTGCAGGCTGTCTCCATGAATATAAAGCTGTGCCACAGGTTGACTCCTAATGTAGATATTCTCGATCTTCTCAGGGGAGATGTACTCGCCCTGCGCCAACTTGAAGATGTGTTTCTTCCTGTCAATGATCTTCAGAGTGCCGTTCTACAGGAGAGAAGAGGTTGAAGCAATTACAAGCAGCAAAAACGGGATTAAAGATCTTGGGAGGTCCACATGAATTACATATCTAAAGCAAACTGTAAAGCTGTATAACGTAAAATACTTCTTTATTATGCCTAAATAATAGAGTCCGAATTGAGCTGTATGCACATACAGGTAACCATTTGCCGATGTCTCCAGTGTGAAGCCAGCCGTCTGTGTCCAGCGTCTCTGCTGTCCTCTCCGGGTCTTTGAGGTAGCCCTTAAACACATTTGGTCCCTTCACACAAACCTAAATGGGAGATTAGAAAAGTGGAAAAGGGTCGAGGTTGGAGGTGAAATATATATACTCCTGTACAAACACTAATTAGGTCTGAAAAGATAATAATTTAATTAAGATAATATTTTTATATTCTTATGAAAGGTGTATGTTCTTATGTAACATATATTCTCTAGATAATGTAGCATTAACTGCCTTGAAAAGGCTTAGAGGACTTGTATTTCTCATATTTTACACGTCAAACCTTTTCTGTTCTTGAAATTATTTCTAAATGTTGTTGCTGTTTTACACATCTCATATTTGGGCCTTGTGTCTTATCTTGGCATTTTAAGACATTCAAAGTTAGCTCTCTGACAGTTCTCTCTCCTCTGTGTGGATATTGTGACGATCACACAAAGGTACTCACACACATACATATGTATGTATGTTTCTTTAAATATTGCGTACCTCTCCCTCCCCCTTAGAGGCAAAGTAGTTCTTCTCAGGAACATCCACCAGTTTGATGAGGTTACATGGCAGTGGGGCTCCAACGTGACCTATTCATGGGTCAGGACAAGCAAAATATTTAAAAACTGAACAAAATAACCATCGTACATGAGCTGGAATTAATCCGAATGCCCCTACACCGTGGCCTTTGCCGCTGTTAAAATGCACCACTGTTGAATGGATTTCCTATAGATAATAACTAACAGCGGTGTATAATGATACATTGTGCTCAACAATAAGCAAATTCACATGATGTTCATATAAAATCGAATATGGGAGGAGGAGGTAGAATTTTCACCTGCACACATTGGGTAACAATTATTAAAAATAATTTACATGTCTATGAAATCTAAAAAGAAAAGAAGGAAGAAAGATCAATTGTCATATATTTTTTCATATATATACAAATACCTAATGGAATATCAGAACTGAGCAGCAGGGGGTGATGCTAGACTACATTTTGATGTTAGTCAACACAGCGAGTGTTACTGTTTTTAATTGCTGCTCTGCTGCAAGCCACACAAAAGGCTGAAGAACATAACATGTAGAGGTCATTTTGTGGTTTTGGATGATATGCAATCATATGATACATATTGTGCCATTTCTCTCTTTTTTTTTCACCCATCTTTATTTAATGTCACTGAGTAGCTTCTTAGCATTCTTGGTTTTTTTTTTAGTGTCACTAATTTTACTTTGAATTACTGTATTTCACAATGTTTGACACTAATCTGTTTTGAAGCTAATCCATAAGAGGTCTACACTGTTGAGACATTTGGTGTTTATGAAGAAAAGAAGTGTAATGTTTCACAATTTAAATGTAATTACAAAACAACTTTGATCTCCTTCATTAAGCCAATTACAAGCACAATGAAAGAGATCTAATAATGTTGTCTCTTCTCAAAAGTAAATCAGTATCCTTTATTATGAGTACATTTTAAATGAGGGGCTTTTTACTTTTACATTACCAGATTTTTACTATAGTAGGTTTTTTTTCCTTCTCCAGTCAAATAGCAACAAATAAACAGTATTTGAAGTAATGGTGAAATAAAGAGTTTTTTAAATCTGGCTGATAAAGACTACACTGTCTCACATGTTGCTTTGTGCTATAAAGGTTGAATGTAAGTGATATTTTATCATTTGAATAATTAGTTATATTCATACATACATTTCATTTTAAATGTTTTTATATATACAGTCAATGTTATAATATGTTTTTGTGTCAGATGCTATAGATTGCAGTTAACATTATGTGCGCTAGTGTTTAGATTTCCCAAAAGTAAATGTATGATGTGTGCTTAATACAAATAACACAAATAATACAAATAATAATAATAATGTTTTAAATGGTTAACCTTCAAAAGACAGGTTTCACTGTTTTGCATGCACAGCTGAAATAAGAATGATGTATATATATGAAAATGCACAGGTTTATTCTGGTTTAACTTCAACTTAACATCTATTATTTGATGACTGTCTTCAAAGAACGACACACTTTACAATAAATCAGACAGCTAATTATAACGCAGCCTTTAAGTCTATGTAATTGCATAGAGGTCACTTGGAAAATTACCATCAATGCCAGGAGATTCAACACAACAATACAGCACAATGGATGGTAAATACAGGCAGTTATGGCAGGTCCTTGTCTTTTATACCTGTTTGTTGACATTGGCAGTCACCTAAGGAGGCATTTTGTCTGTTAATAATGTGGCTTAACAGTACTTTCTTTTCTATCAGTCTCACCCTTCCAGGTCTCTCCTTTTATGAGTGTCTGAGCAGCTGTGGCATTATCCGTGACCCCACAGTGCAGTGCATAGTCAGTCAAACAATATTCCACTATCAGAGTAATTTATTCCTGAAAATCGTAACTCAAACACGTCATTTTCAGACCTTTGAACCGAGCCTCAAGTCAAGTAAACAAGTTCATAGAGTAGTTCAGAGATAAGGATCCGTCTTTCATTTCTAGGCCTGTTGCATAAACGCTGAGACTCACCTGGAGTCCAGTCTCCAGGTGTGGTGAAGGTACAGCCAGCTGTGCACTCTGTCTGGCCATACGCCTCGTACACCTACAAACAGACACAGATGTTGTTGAGAAGAGGTGTGTGTGAAGGACTTGAATGCACCCACATATTACATCTGTGTGTGGATATGTTGTTTATAAGCATGTGTATCTGTGCATGTTCTATGTGCCGGTTGTACATAGTTTTAGACCTTGAAAGTGAGGACATTTTGTCTGATCCCCACTTCTTAAGCTGCAGTAGGCAAAACCTGTGCAAACCTATGCAAAACCTTTCCCCTCTCTCCCTGCTGCATCATATCACTCAGCTAAGCCCTTCACACCACAGGTTTGAATGGCAGCAGCAGGAATCTGTTGCCATATCTTTAGCTGCTAAACGCTCCACTCAGCACCAGCTAGTTGCTAACTGTACCTCTCAGAGATTTGGTGCAGAGCAGGTAGTGAACAGTGGGTTTTAATAGCTTTTTCCTTGAAAACAGTTCCCAACAGCGTCTGAATACACTGCTTTGAGAGCGCTGGAAGGGTTTATATGATGCATGTAATTGCAATGGTTAAGGATATGGTTAGAGCCTAAAGAATTAATTATGTCACTGAGGTTCCTCACAACAATAGCCAAGGTGTGTGTGTGTGTGTGTGTGTGTGTGTGTGTGTGTGTGTGTGTGTGTGTGTGTGTGTGTGTGTCTGACCTGGCATCCCAGAGCTGCTCTGAGGAATCCCAGGACGCTGGGCGAGGTAGGAGCTGCTCCTGTTATAATCATCCTCAACCTTCCTCCCAGGCTGGCCTGTTCAGACAGGAAACACATTATTAATACATAGGGGGCTTTATTTTCTTAAAACATTCTTAAAATAATGTAAATAATAATAATAAAAAAAAAACAATCCAGGAATTTATTGGCATTTGTTTTAGGTTTCAAAGAATGAGCTTAAAAGGCCTTTTTATTAATCCGCTCACTTGGCAATGTATTGTGATGGAGTGCAACATGACTTTGAGGAAGTTTGAGGAAGTTTGAGGAAGAACCTTGCGCTCGAAACATCACTTGCAAAATAAATACATTTTCTACAGGAGCTATTTGGTGTGTGGAATTTTCTGTTTTCGTTTCAAGGTGGACTTGGACCTGGGTATGTGAGTGTCTTTTTCTTTTTATAAATGGGGTCCATGAACACTCAATTTTCTGCCAAAGTTTTAACTGCTTTATTGTTCTGTTAAGTCATTTTGCGCAAGCATTTTCTGTTTCTTGTTCTACTTTCTCTGAGCTCTTCTTGTTTTAAGTGAACAGGGTCTGGTTAGAAAATGTTATGTCATGTATTTCCGAGAACCAATCAGGATTTTGCAACAATTGAACCACAATCTGATGACCGTTGGTAGGATGTTTGATCACTTTTAATATCAATTAAAACTAAACAAACCACACACCCCTGATGAAGCAGTTGGCTGCATTTTTGCCTATTCAACTCTTGATGAATAATTCAATGATGTTTTTTAGTTTCGATTTGTTTTGCTTTTTCTGTCATTATTTAACATTATAGAGAAATACAAAATTTGAAGGGGCTATTGGTATAATATGTAACAATGTTATATGTTTTGTTGAGTTGTGTACACATGTTTTTAACAATGTTCCGACCCAGAGAAATCCATAATTTTATTCAAGGTAACGGCACGTTTCATTTGGTTGCCTGTAAATGGCGTCATATACCTTTAGCCTCTAGTTCTGGGAAAAAAACAGGATATAGGGTACATTATGAAGGAAGTCTGCGAATGTGAGTAACAAAACTTTAACATGATTTCAGCCTGAGTCACGTCAGATAGATTTGCATCGGCAATGGTGGTTGTTTAAAAATGAAGACAAGAACTCCCGTGATCCTATGGTTTTGTAATAACTTTTAGAAGTTCTGGTGCTTAATAAACTTCTCTCCCCATTTATACTGTAATTTACAGTGAACAGTGACTTCTTGCAGGGTGTGTTCATGCACATAATTTGTTCCTTTTTTTATTTTATTTTCAGTGAAAATCTGTAAAAAAAATAAAAATAAAAACAACAAACAAACAAGGCCTTTGCCGATGCAAAAATGATGCAATCAGTGAGTATTAAGCAGGTGTGAGATGAACTTGTGCCACCACTCTTTGGGCCAGACAGTTAGAAATTCCTGGAGTGCAGTAGTAAGATGCCTAATTTCCCTTAACTTTGCCAAAAGTCTAGGAAATATCTCAAAGGGCCTTCATTTACTAATACATTGCAGAAATGAATCAAATTATCAGTGGTAGTATTCAGAGTGGCCACAGTTAGTTCAGGCACAGGAAACCCTATTTACCTGTATCTTACTGAAGAAGATTTTGTCCCAGATGCTGTCACTGCGAATGATCCCACTGCTGACTTCAGCACCTTTTCTCTTGGCAGCAAAGTTAAGCAGCCAACGCTTCAACGGGCTGTTAGCCTGGCTGAAGATCTGCAGACGAGACAAAGAAATTATACAAATATTTTTGGTTGGCAACTGTGGCTTCCTGTTCCAGCTGTTACAAACATGTAAATTTATATATGTAAATAATTTGCCCTCACCTAACACCACCGTAAGTGCCAAAACTCCATTGCTCTCCTCACATTTTTCTCTGTAAGTTTTTTATTACACAACATTCATTTCTGGGAAAACCAGACTGTCCCAGTCAATTAGGAAACACTTCACTGTATCCCTAAACCACAGCTACAGTACTGGATGGAAAAGAGCTTAATATGACTCATATGGCAGTGGTAACCAATTTTACTAATTTTAACCACAAATCCCTCTTAGAGTAGGAGTCAGTTTTCTAAACAGTAACCACATCATCAGTCACAGCTGATTGTAGTTAAATCAACTATACAAGCTTCATCGCCAGCAGAACAAGGAAATAACACTTTCTTTCAAAAGCCTTTTCGTCATCTGTTCATCTCACCTTGTCATACATGCGGTTGAGCAGTCGAGGCACCACAGGGAAAATTGTCGGCCGGAGGGCTTTCATATCATCTGGGAGTAGACGGATATCGCCCTGATAGAACCCAATCCGTCCTCCATGGCAGTACACTACAGACTGCCGAGACAGACAAACAAATAATGAGCCTAATGCTATTAGCGATCTGGTATCTTTTACAGACAAAATCCCAACACAGATTTCAGTTTTTAGATGAAACTCAGTTGATAGCAATTCACGGAAGTGAACTTTTTTTATGTAGCACTTTTCAAAGCGATAGTTCAAAGTGCATTAGGGCCCAAATAAAAAAAAAAATAAAACCTTTATATTCATAAGATTCTGTTCATAATCCGGTGGATTGCTCAGTAGCCAAATTAGCACTACACTCTACTGTGTGATACACTGAAATATTGATACATCACAAATAGCTAAATTACTGATAAACCTATGACCACTCGTTTATCATTCTTGTGAAATACCTGTTTGTGTATCAGTCATTACATTTGTCGTAAATTGTGAAGGTTCCCATTCTCCCACTCTCAAATCTGGTGTCACTGAACCAAAAGAGGATCCTTGTTTGCATATATGTTTCATTGTTTTACTTTGTGATGTATTAGAAAATGCTCCATTAATGTTGTTTTTGTCAATTATGTGAATGATTCTTAGAAACAGAGATACACATGTGCAGATGCTTTGATTTGTACACACTTTATTGTACTATATTGTAAAAAAGCTAAAATAAAGAGAATAGTGTGAAAGCTGTTCTTTGTTTCTATCAGTGTACTCATTACTTAGATTCTTCACTTAATTAAAAGTACAAGTATAAAATGTAAAAAGTCTCCATTACAGGTGTCCTGCATTAAAGAACCTACTTGAGTAAAAGTTAAAAACTCAAAATATCAAATTAAAAGTATTTGTTCTGGAGACTAATGTGTTATATATGTCATTTTTAAATTGTTGTATCAATGGATAAGCAGAATTTTACTGTTGTAACTGATCAAGCTGGAGATTGAGGCGGAGTAGCTTTTATCTGCTTTATTTATGGTTAGATTGTACACGTCAATGTACATAGCTACTCTCCACCGCAAGTTTCTATGTATGATATTATTTTTCCAGCAACTAAAAAATTTAAGCCAGGTGAAAGGTGGACAACTTAGTTTTTTGTCTCTTTCAAGTGAACTGAAATAAACTGAGTTGAACTTGCTGATTGTTTGATTGTGCAACAAGGCACTCTACTGTATATGTCGAGGCACGACTTGACAGCGTGTGACACTCATACATGAGAGGAGATGCCAGCACTCACAAGGATTAAATAAAGCAAGGAGCAGAAGACGTGACTCATTTATCAGTTATCATCTACTAATCATCAGTAAAAGCGCTGACTGCTGGCTACTACTCATTTCTACTTCAGGATACTGCACCCGGGGCGTAAAATATATGACTAGTGCTCCTGGTTACATTTTAACAACCCTGACTCAAATCAACAACCGACAAAACCAAGAAAACTGATGTGCAGTTTGCAAATTTTGCTATATAGTGCAAAATACAAAAGATATTTTTAATGAGAACGCACACAGAAGCACCACACACCCCTTTACTGGTCATTTGCATGTGACACTTCCACAGACTGAACATGGACTGAGGATACACTCTGCACACATTTTGCAGTCAAGTGGCTGTGAAAAATTGCACATAATGTGATCAACTTCCTGTTTCTAAAGTCATCTGAGAATAGGGCGAAGCACAAGGTCTGCCCTTTCTTTTCTTTTTATTTCACTGGTATGAGATATTGAGCGGTGTGTTTTCATGTCTCGCTTGTGTGAGACTTTTGAACTTGTTTCTATTGTGTGATCTGATGCTCTGCATTCTGGGGAAGTTAGGTGGTTTCCTGTGTCTGCCTCTCACGCTGCCGACAAAGCTGCTGCAGGCAAACAAACCAGGGTGGTTCAACTTGATGCAACCCAGTTGGCAAATGACACCCATACATGAAGGCACACACACACACACACACACACACACACACACACACACACACACACAACACACACACACATACACTTAATGATCCGCTTAATGAAATAACAATACCTTAGATTTAGTATAAAAAAGGTTCAGCAAGGTTTAGATTAACTGAAGGAGAGAAAAAATGCAGTCTCAGCACAACCTCTTTCAGTTTGTTTCGTCTAAACAAACACCCAGTGAGTGCCATTGACTGGGATTGGAATTGGCTTCACAGATCCTCAGCAAAAATCCTCCAGACCCTCCAGACCTCCACTTAGTAAAAAATTGTATGGAAACTGCTGGCTTGAAACTAAAACTCTAAAGTGGTTTAGTTTACATATTCAGTTCTGTTTGGGAAACACCAAATCCTAAACATCAAGGAACCCGTTTTCTTCTCAAAATGAAACATTTTACATAAAACGTGCCTTTCATTTGTTCTCAGAAGGATGAAGTTAAATGAGCAAGCTGACCAAACTACCACTGCAAGAAACAAACAACTGATAAGAAACAAAAAACAAAACAGGAAACACTGGAAAGGGTGGCCTGTAGGGTCGTTACAGTTTCCTGTGTGCCATGTGTTTGAGTATTATTGTCGAGGTGCTCTTGTAGTCTGTGGTTTTGACAGCTGACTAAGCAGACACAAACACCAAGGGTTGCTTAAATAATCTGATGCAACCTTTACTGTTTATGTCTCTGTATGATGTGGGTATCGCTGTGCATGTGTGTTTTCTTGTATCTCAGGGGAACAATTGTCCTTGTCAGGACGCAGAAATGTATCCAGACGACATGCCATCCTTTAGTTCTTTAAGGCTTAGTTTGGAAATGCAGTGGTGAATGTTATTAAAATTCAGTCATTCAGTATGTAGATGCAAGTAACCTGTAGTTACCTGATGTCATGTAAAAGGCAACCCTGTTTCCTGTAATTGGGAAGAGGGATTACGAGAAATTTGTGTACAGCTTCTGGAGGAAAACCCTGAGTTTTCAGACATGTACTAAAAACAGATTTCTTACTGGGTTTTTACAGGAGCAAACATGCACATGCACGACAAAGCAGACAGGGAAAGTTTCCTGCTGGCATCAGTGCTGTGGGATAGAATGGAATTAATTTAGCTTTCTGACTAAACCTGAAACTGAAAAGTAGTTTTCCACATTTGAACAGTAGATTATTTGTGTAATTCAGACACTGCATGGACCAATGGTGCATGTTCCCACTCCTCTGCCAGTCCAACTAATCCAGCAAAAACTGAACCAAATAAATACGCTTAAATATGTCATCTTCCAAATATGGTAGAAGGCACAGTAGAGGTGAAACCTGATAAGTGACCAGCTACAGATAACACAGATTTTAGATTGAAGGTACTTTACTCATTTACGTGTACATGTGCATGTGTGTGTGGTTTAGTGTGCTAGAAAATGATGCAACATGCATACTAATGGCTGTAAAAGGCAATTATAGCATCATCATTAGAGTTGGAAAGCAAAACTAAAGAAACAGAGATGAAAAGGGAGAACGGAGTCTCTCCCTTCCTCTTTTTCTCCCTCCCCAACATAAAATAATATCAAATGAACGCCCACTATAGATGCTGTGTAATCATCCTCTTAACATCTTGAAACTCATAACTTCGCATTCCTGTGGTCAAACAGTCCATTTACCTCAATGAGCCTCTCAAACATGTGGGCCAGTGGCAGGAAGGAAATGAGGCAATCATCTTGGTTGGGGAAAATTACTTTCTGGAAGATACAGAACAAAGGAAAAATTTAGAGGATCGTAAAAAAAAAGGTCCTGCAAGCTGGCAACATCGTGAAAAATAGGTTTCAGGAGAAAGAAAACTAGACTGATGAATCACTCCGCAAAGTCAGAGGTCTTCATTAAACCTCCCAGAAAGGGAGTGTATGGATTGCTATAAAATGTGTCCTGAGTAAAGCACTAACAAAGAGCAGGTCACTCACATCTGTCACTTTGAGGAAACCTGAGAAATCGGCCACCACGTTCCCATGGGTGAGCATTACTCCCTTTGGGTTTCCTGTGTAAGCAGAAAGAAAGTACACACTCACACACACACCAAGACATCACAGAGTTGAAACTCTCCTCACCTAACCCACAGTCACATAGTCATCCAAGGGGAATCTGACCAGGAAAAAAAGAGGGTTTTGAAAGAAGTTCCTCAGAATTTGAATCACAAGTAATGTCTTGGAACCCAGGAAGGATTTGTGTTAACAAAGGAGCATTTATATATAGTTTTTGCACTATAGTGCACAATCAGGCGGGATACTCAAAGAAGAGACATACTGTAGGATACAGACTGAGAACATGGTGTGGAGGAAAAAAAAAATATATAATTTATTTCAACTGAGGTGAGTTTTCCTAAAGTTTCATTATTTTCTCATTTGGACACTTTAAAACCTGCATTGATGGACAACATCTTTGCTTAAAATAAATACTTAAATTACCAGACTGTGGTTTGAAGCCATGGAAATTTAGAAATCTATCATGTCACAATTTAAAACAGCTCTTTTAGTGTGAAAAAAAAAAAAATCCTGAATCATAGTCTTTCTTTTGTTTGGCAATTCCTATAACAGGCTATAATTAACATTTACCAAGTTGTTGTAATATTATTGCTCAGACCTTTCTACACACACTGTAGTCTAAAGTATATGAAGCAATGACTTTTAAGTTCCTTTTTCCAGACATGTCATCTGTTTCCCACAGCTGTGAGCAATGCTGGTTTAGAGCTTTAAAGCTGAATAGATGTTGCAACAAAGATGGAGGGAATTCTCGAGAAATCAAGAGTGATTTGTGGAAATTGAACCCTATGTTTGTATGACTGCATGTCTCTCTCAAAGCCTGCAGGTGGCAGCGTTTTCAGTTGACCCTCAACTGGCAAGCTACAGCTGATGTCACTGGTAAACTGACACCAGTGAGTCCTCACATAACCCTCCCTTTGTTCCCCTTGTCTGTTGATTTCAGAGGCTGTTGCTGCTGTGGGATAAGACCTCCCACAAAAGCAGTGGTGCCTTCTGAATGTGCTGCCCTTTGGAATTTCAGGTCATGCAAAGGAATTATCCTCTTGCTATTATGTCACTCTGCTGCTGTGAAGAAACTGGAATCATTTACAGTAAATACTCGTCTCCCTTTCTCCTCATAAAACATAGTATTTGATCCATTTCTAAGTCCAAAAATCATCATAATCCCAGCTATTAGAGAGTGTCCCTGTTGTACTTTTACTTTTTTATGGTGTTTTTCTTATCAAAGAAAATGCATTTCACAGAAATGCCCATGTATCGAATTTCAGACAGATTGACATTTCAAGCTTTTGTTTTATCATTATTTTTAATTAAATGTTTCATTGACAACACCCATTGTCACCATGAGAGTGTGGTCATGGGTAATCCAAGTTTGTACTGGAAAAGCCCGACAGAGTAAGCGACACGCTGTGTCCACATGGGATTGACAGATAAAAAGCAAAGGGCAAATGTTGCAGCCAACCTAAGGTTTTATCTGTGAACCCAAGGTTTTATCAGCACTCTTGAGGGGAAAATTAATGAATGCATGTGAATGAATACTGCTATATCACTGCTTTGGCCTGGAAAGGAATTTGGTAATGATTGGAACAGGTGTGTCATCAGCAAGTTGTTCTGTTCAACCCGTTAGCAAATAATGCAGAATGAGAATATTAGATCAGACAAAAATCTTGTCATTTATTGGCATTTTAAATTGTTTGAATTCAAAGTTACCTGCAGTTCAAATCTTGAGTAACCTTTTTATAACTTGGAAACAAGGAGAACAAAGAGTAGACTGATGAGTCAGAGAGCATATTACTGTTTGACTGGAATTTAAGAGAGCAGTATCAGGTCAGTGAACGTATCCCTTTGTACACATGCAAGAGCAATAATAAGGTGAACATATTGTTTGGACTGATTTCAGTGAGGGAAACCTTGTTGAAGGTGTGGTTGTCGGCTAATTAAATTGGGGCATTCTGTTCCCTGGCTTGGCATGGTGTAGTATGGGAAATATTTTGCACATACTGTTGCTCAATGAGAAGTGGTTTAATAAAAAAAAGAATTTCAAACACAAACACAAATAATGTATGTTATTCATACAATCATTACCTGTGGTCCCACTGGTAAAACACACAATGGATAGGTCATCCGGTACTGGTGGCTGTGGAGAAACAATGGTATGAGTCAGACCATAAGATTTTTCTTTAACTTATCATAAGAAGAAATGGAGAAACCTGCGATGACACGTCACTATAGAATAAGTCATGTTAAGCCACTGGCGTCGTACCAGTAGTAGTTCGTGCAGTCTTCGGGTGTAAGTTGCCAAAAAGCTGTCACCTAGACAGTTTGACGTGATTCTCTCTATGGCTTTCAACTGAGAGTAAATACTTGCATAGCTGGCTAATGCCCAGTAGCCAAAGGGTTGGGGCATAATTGTCAATGTTCAGTGCTTTATCAGTAAACAACAGCAAACTGTGAAGTCAAACGATCTGTCACATTACAGATACTTGTTTTTATTTTGTACAGAACAGCAAAAACAAAAAAGCATTCAGCAACACATTATGCTTCTTTGCTATTGTGTTATGTATAATTTTTTATAAGAGAATTTTTAGCTGTTACATTAATCACTAAATAGTCTCTAAACAAGTTTGTCCTGAGTTCATTACACCAAAAAGAGCATTTACTTAACAATGCTAATGGCTCTGTGAGGCTGGACTTGTTAACTAAATGCTAACATCAGCATGCTAAAATGTTCAAAATGACTAAAGTCGGCCATGTTCATTAGTATGTTAGCATGTAAACATCTCCTGCTAAGAAATAAACACAGAGTAGAGTGAGATTCATCATGTAGTATTGAGATATTTTAGTCTGGACTAAAGTTTTTCCTTGCCACCATCGCAGAGTGCTTCATGGTGGGAACTGTCGGGTCTCTGAATACTGTCTAGACCTGCTCTATTTGTTATGAATTGGCACTATACAAATAAAACTGAATTTAATTGAACTGAATTAAGTCATGGACCGACAGA
This sequence comes from Dicentrarchus labrax, assembly GCF_905237075.1. Classification (NCBI taxonomy): domain Eukaryota; kingdom Metazoa; phylum Chordata; class Actinopteri; family Moronidae; genus Dicentrarchus; species Dicentrarchus labrax. The sequence continues at coordinate 23,479,261 of NW_026136705.1, read as the reverse complement.
GCCATGCTGCTAGCATTGAATTAAAAATGTAAAAATGTTTTACAGTGTATTGTATAGTAGAATGTTTAATGAGTACTTACTATAGGGTTTCTGTAGTGCTCTCTGCCCAGAGCCTGTAAGAAAAAACAACATTAAAACAACTATTACTCATTGACTAGTGGACTTCATATGCATAAATCATAAGTGTTTTCTAAACCAAGGACAGCATGTTTCATTTCTCATCATCTGGTTGCCAAATGCCAAACATTTTGGTGGTAGTATTTTAATGGAAAACAAACATCTCTATGACCATCTCTAGAAAAATAAATGTGTAAAATCTCCTGAATTCATGATAGCATTCGTGCACGCACACTTTGTTGCTGAATTTGTGATTGTGGGTCTGTGTTAACTTGCAATAAGTCATGTCATTTATTTTAAGCCACATGGTAAACAAAGATGAACTGGGCGTCTACCACACTGGCACAGATCCGATACTTCCATGGAGGCTGATCATCACAGAAAAATGCAAGTTACGTACTATGTTAAGTGACTGTCAACTATTTTCCTGTGAAAGTCCTTAGTCTGCAACTCATTGGAATATCATAATTTGGCTGTGTAAGAGTACAAATTCTTTCTGTTTATGATACATTCAGAAATAAAGTAAGAAAAGGAAAGAAAATCTGCATTTATCTTAAATAGGCCTTTGCTACAGACACAGTTATGATCTGCAGGACCAGTCTCACATGTGTTGTTATGATTGTACTAATGAAGCATTAACAATTACAGGAATGAAAATAGCAGTGAAATTACTGCAATTCAAACATAGAGACGTAACAACATGTGGCAGTCAGTTTTATCACACTTTGTATTGTCTGCGTGTGATTTTGTGCTTGTGAAATACCATGAGTAGAGATGCCATCTAACATGCCCAACAAACTACAGATTTTTTTTGGTCTGTGCTGATTAAATCTTACCTTTAGTTTGTTTTGACTGGCTGTTTGTGGAATTTCAGTTTGTGCATAGTTGAGACTCTTGGATTTTAGCAGACTATAAAAAGGTATGCGGTTGCTGCTGCGATTACTGTGGTGGCATAGTTAAATCAAATGCTGTTTCACTGACAGTCTAACCATGAATGTTCGGGTTAATCACGGTTTAACGGTAATATCTACTTTGCGAAAAAACAATAATGTTTGTCTGACATACAGAAGAATGGATATGAAAATTCTCTGTAGTAATGTAGCCTCAGCCAGCATAACAATATATTTTCCTTATTAACCCATAGAGCTCCATGGCTGTCCAGAAATTAAAAACACATCAAGGAGCTACAGTGTTGCACTGGCAACATGTTCCTTCATTAACATTAACATGGGCACTGTAGTCAATTCCACATATACTGTCCTGTTGCCATAAACAATCAATAGAGCAGAAAATACTCTCCGGGAATGCACAATGTACTTCTATTTGAGTATTATTTGCTAAAAACTACAGTGTCCAGCTGGTTTAGAGAATTAATTGGGCTTTTCTAAAATGTAACTATATTGAAATAATCAATAGTTGATATGGCCACTAATGGATACATTGCCTGAAAACCTTAATTTACTGACATATAACAACATTTTCTAAGATTTAAATAATTATATATATGACACATGTGTTTGTGTTTAGATGAAGCTAAGAGTGCTGACAGCTGACAGGGATGGAAAAGAGGTAAAAGTACCATTTCTTGAGTTACAGTAAATACCTGTCAAGTTCTTATTCTGCTTTCGACAACCACTCAGGAGAACACACTAAAAAAGCCTTTTTCATTTTTAATGAGTAATTCAGATCACTCTGAGAACTAGCACCATTCTAGTCTTTTGACCACACAATGCGCAGTACACTACATACCATACTTCCCCAATTGAGGCACATTCGTACACTAACGGCAGTGGCTGCAATGCAAGGTGCCAACTGCAGAACGGAAACTAAGCATTCACACACAGTCATACACCGATGCACAGCAGCAGGAGCAATTTCAGGATCTTTCTCAAGGACACATGCAGCGAGAGGAGCCGGGGATCGAACCACCACCCTTCCAATTAGTGGACGACCGTCTCTACCTCTGAGCCACAGACACCCCTAGTTTAAAATATGTTTTTTTAATTACTTTATTCATAGTTCATAGAGATTTTACTTCCTACGTGTCATACCTCGACTTCCTGCATGGCCTGCACGTGGACGCCGCAGCCCTTTCCGTGCTCCAGAAGGGCAGAGTCAAAGGCATCCATCAGGATGATTCTTCGCAGGCCCGGAGTCTCCTTCCGCTCTACGTTATCCAGAAGCACCTGAGCTTTGTCTACTTTGTCACAGATGACCGTGGAGATGTCAGCTGAAACGACACAAACACACAAGAGCACACGCACCCTTGTGTGAATATCAGCAGAATAAGAAACGAAAAGGGACAAAACAAAACAAAAAGACACAAATGTGGAGTTGGGATTCAGCTGAAATTTGATCAAATGTCAGATTCTTAAAGGTTGTGAGAGAGATTCTAGAGTTCCAAAACATTAAAATAATCAGCTTAATCTAATTAACTTAATAAATCATCAATCAGAGTCCATTTGTAGTTATGTCCAGTTCAGTACAGTACAAACTTAGGCCTATAAAAGCAAAGTTTATAAGGTTAATGGCTCAGTAGTCACACACTTGCAGAACAGCTATACCATTATGACTGTTTCTATGGCTTTTTCAGTCTTTAATTAAGCTTTTACCCAGGACGTAACACACTCTGTATCACTACTGACTGTTAGTGTGTTAGTGCTCTCAGTCACCAGTGAGGGGAGCTCTACTGCTAAAAGCTACTGCTGAGCTACTGCTTCAGACAGTCATACTGATAAGAGCTTCTGTGAAATACCACTGCAATTATATGAAGCTTCATGGTTTCAAACAGAAGATGGTTATTTGTCATATTTACATCCCAAACTCAAAAATGATCAGGCATGGAGTAGATTATCACTCCTGAATACTGGTGTGTGTGTGTGTAAGTGTGTGTGTGTGTGTGTGTGTGTTAGCATGACTGCCAGTTAGCATTTGTTTGTCTGTGTGGGATGTGTGTGTTCTTACCAGTGTTAATGATGAACCGAATGGCATCTGGGCCCAGTGTGTCATAAAGGGGAACCACCACCATGGAATAGGTGTAGCAAGCTAGTTCTGAGATGATCCACTACAATCAGACACAAGCCAGAGTTCAAAGGTCAAATGCAACTTTAACTCCTATATTTATGATATATTTTGAGACCATGCATATACCAACTAATATCTATTTAAGCCATAACAGTTTTTTTTTTTATTTTTTAACACAAAAGGTTTATCTGTGAAAATGAGGGGGGATCTCCATGTGAAGATGCTCAGAGAAGTGTGTACATATTTTTGAGCATGCGTGTGTTTACATCAGCATCATCAGCATGAACGAAACCATCTGTGAAATGGTTTATGTGTATCTTGTCCGAGCCAATTGGTGTGCTATGGTGAAGCAGAGAGACTGTGAGAAACAAAGTGACAGAGTGAGAGACAGCATGCATAGTTAAGAGACAGTAAACAAGGGTCACCTCGGGCCTGTTCTGGGCGAACACTCCTATGAACTGGTTGGGGTTGGGTTGGCATCCCTGGTGCAGAAGGCCTGAACCCAGATGCTCAGCACGGGCCGTTACCTATGGAGTGGGCAGATGTAACAGCAGGTGATTGGTTAGGGAAAAAGAACCAAAACAATGTGGAAGTAGACCTCCAAGAATAGAGATTACTTCATGTAATGTATATGACAAACTCTGTATTTTATGACTTTGTTCTGCTTTTCAATGTCTTGGGAAACAGTTTTATGCGAAGCTTTCGGTGTACTTAATGAGTTTGATAGGATTTAGGAAAAAAAGGGAAATCCATGTTTATGTTGGTCATAGTATGTTGTTTGTATTATATCATGCTTCAACTATAAAATACAATAACAATCAAATGTCATCTGCTCAATTTTAAGCCAATTTTGGAAAGCACAGTTTTCATCTCTGAAGAAATTCATGACCTTTTACTCTGTAAGCAGTTGAATTGCCAAAATCTCCTTTTTTTAAGTTACCGTGATTGTGAAAGACATCAAAGAAAACATGATTTATGTCACAGTGTATAGACAGAAGACAAAGTAGCGTAACTACTTTCAAGTGCCAATTTTAGTGGAAGTCTTACACGTTATTTTCCAACCTGGACATATATAGATTTCCTGACGTGGTGCAATGAATGAACAAACCTTCCACACACCTTTTTCTTATAAAATAACATGATGTCAAAATGTTAAGGGTTGCATAATTTGCTTTTCACATGGCCTTAGGAATTGCTTTACTACAGATTTCTATATCACTTGTCTAAATAAAATTCCACTCCACCCACCGCCCCCACTTCCACCACCATAACCATGACTTTCCAAAACATGTCCCATGTTCAGGGATCTGTTGGAACCTGAATCTGCTGGAAGTTTTCCACTGCAGCAGGATTTGATTTGATTCTTTGATTGAAGTCTTCCAGAGAATACAATTTGCAATAGAAAACTTCCTGGGAATACAGAACCAACCCTGGTGCTACAGCTGAAATTAATCACTTATTACACTTGTGACGCATAAGTCAAAGCAGCACATTCATATTTACTTTCCAAATACAAAAGGACCTACACACATTTAACACTATTTCCCAACACAAAAGATGAATCTTACATTTAAAGCTGAAATGATCAGTTGATTTACTGGTCAGTCAATTTTATTTTTAGCTTTTATTGCCTTTAATCGATAGTGACAGCAAAATAGTGACAGGAATAGGGGAAGAGAGAGGGCATTACACGCAGCAAAGGGACACAGGTCGGACTCGAACCCTGGTCCCTGCAGCAAGTGCGCAGCTAGGACTGTACCTGTCGTTGTGAAGATAAGATGTCCCCTGAATGTCACTAACCTCTTTGTAGGACATCCATTTGTAAGGCTGGTTAGGGAGCCGCGAGCCTAAGCAAGGTCCATCACCTGTTGAAAACACAGTGAGACATCAAAGTCTGAACAAAACATTATAAATATTTATGATGAGAACCTTCCCAGTTGGACATAGTACTACACTTAAAAATATATTATGATATATGATAGCAGTGCTGATGGTTATTGTAAACTCAAACCACGTAGGCTAAAACAGTCACTTAAACCAGCTATAATCGCTATTTTTATAATAATCAATCAAATGACAATGTAACACAATTGGACAATGTGAAACGGGTCACTTGTAGTGATTAACCTACATAGTATTATCACCGGAATTGCAGCTCTCCTCGGCTTTATGGAGCTTTATAACGGGTATCAGCTCATTGTTTAGCTGTCCAGCCACAACTTTACTGATTTGGTTCACTCTCACTGTTCTCATGATGTAGTTTTTTTTGTCACAGCAGGCAGCTGTTCACCACCAGACCGCAGACAGACACAGTTACCGACTACCTGGTGAACCCTTATATGTTTCTCTGAAGTTGGTGGAGCTAAAAGAGAATGATATTGGACTCCAAATGAATGATAATGTTGCTCCATAACTGCTGGATTTGCTAACAAATCCGTCATACCAACTGAAAAGATGAAGCTGTCCATAATATTTTTTTTACTAGTTACTGCAGGTTTAAAGCTTTCAAACTATACTATTTCAAATTAATTGATCACCATTTGAAATTATTTTATTGGTGAATATCCATAAATCACCAAAAGCAAAGTGTATTGTAGACAAATGCTTGACTTTTTATGGGACATCCCCTTACTTACGTAACTAATCATTCACTTCCATCTGTCCCTTTTTTACATACTAAAATTCTCATTGACAATGGTATAATTATTCTAAAAATTGTTTTAAAAAGTTAGAAACTATAAGTGAGTCACCTCTGAAGAAAAAAGATGATTGAGATAGTAATGTCTTTGCATTCTGAGTCAGTCACTAAGTCACTTAAACTTCCTCAGAGCTTACTGTTAGCAACAATGGCCTTGACAACCAGAGGACTCATTTTACCTCCAGCAGTAGGGATGTTTTATGGTCAGACCACAGCATTGTCTACAGGGTTGCTTACGTGTCTAATATAATTGACAAGAAAAGTACGGTATTATTGTGTTTGTGTGTGTGTGTGTGTGTGTGTGTGTGTGTGTGTGTGTGTGTGTGTATTCTTTTACTGTACATCTAGAAGTTTGAAAACTTGTGTCTGATGACAAAAGAGCACATGTCTGTAACACTAAATAGTGCCTATTTGCCACCTTACATCAAACCCACCAGATATGTGGAGGCCTCTCTGGAAGACCTCATACATGGTCTTGGCATCGTCATGGTAATGAGTTAGCAGCTTGGAGCTGTCCCCCATCATGGACCTGCGGCCTCCATCTTCATGCTGACCCAAAAGGAGAGACAAGGGAACAGTGAAAATCGTTCTCACAACTTTTTCACTAACCTCAAGGGGGGGTTGGTAATAAAATGAAAAAGATTATTTGCAAAAACAAGATTCTAATTCTTCTCCATCATAAAGGCCATGTTGATGGATACCAAAGCCTGAGGGAGAATAAGAATAGTTTTCCTTGTTCTGCAAATATGCATTTGTGAGCTAACAAAACATGGATTATCGTGTTATGTTAGCTCACAAATGCATATAAAAATATCTGTGCTGCTGAGTTGAGCTGAGCTTTGGTCTCCAGTGTGTACATAACTGATGCATTCTGGGTGATTAGAGTTCATTCTCATAGAGACAAAAAACAGTTGAAGCAAATTCCTTTTTGCAAAAGAGTAATTTAGGTTGAAACGTTTATGGAGCCTGGCGTGTTACGAAACCTGCCAGTGTATTTGTGCGTCTTGTCATGCATTGTCGTCTCAATCTGTTAGACTGTAGCAAGACTACTTCAAACACCTTCTCAGGATACCAAAACAAAAAAGAACCTCACAGCCACAACAAGCCTTTCAAAGAAGTTTGACTTCATGCTACCAGTCTCATCTGTCACGGTGAGAAGGCAAAGGGCTGTGGTGTGTTTGTGTGACAAACAGAGTGTGTGTTTGGTCAGGTTGGGGATGGTGGTTAAGGTGAACCAGAATGGGTGTAATCGAGGGCACGTTGCATCCACAGCTTGTGGGCATTAAACAAAGTCCAAACAAGCATTTGTACACATTTTGTAAAATATTTGCGATGTTTATTGTCTTGTGTCTGTGTGTGTCAAAGGTGTAGATCTTCACTAACAAAGGGCTGACACTTATTGATAGATAATATTTACATCTTAACTGAACTGTCCTTTACTGTCTTATATTTGATTGTTGCTCAAATCTAGTGTCTCTTTAATCAAAGTACAAAAGAACATGCAGAGGAGATTGCAGTAGTGTCGGCAGGTCTTCCTCTCAGGCTGCTGTCAAGCTTCACTGTTTAGATGGTTAGGGCAGCACATATGTGGCCTGACAGGTAAAGCCCAGGGGGAAAAAACAAACAAACACAAAGCACTCCATCCTGCTCATGAAGCGTATTGCTGTGAGGGCATAATAACAACTGAAGGTGCCCTAAATAAGTGTATCAGCATTTTATTACATAAACTCTGACTTCTCTCATTTGGATTTTGGCAGCTGGATGGTAAGAGAGCACCATTTGGGGGACAAAAATAGGACTTTTAAGAAGTGAAGTGCAAATGATCCACTTGGTGTGTCTGGAAATGAGTGTGTGTTTGTGTCCATGTTTACTCTAACACTAATATACTTATGAATGCATCTATGAATCTATTTCTGTGCTCCGTCTTACCGGCACTTCCTCAGACTGGTGCAGCAGGCTGCAGGGTGGCTTGATGGGGCGGGGTCTGGTGGCCAACCAGTAAGCCAGCACAGCGGTCAGAGCGCCGATGCCCACCAGCGTGGAGGTCGGCAGGGAGCGAAAGAACTGGCCAAGCTCATCCATCTCTGGTATTCTCAGGCCACTCATCATCTCCTGGGCCTGCATCTTCTCCATCAGGGTGGAACTCAGCTCTGCAGGATAGAGGACACTCTTTGACTTACAAGTTCTAAGTAGTAGCATTGTTATGACATCTGAAATATTAAAAAAGTCTTTTTTCAATTATTAAAATTTTAAGCTAATCTATTTTCATTCAAAATGTTTATTGTGTAGGTTGAAAATGCATATTTAGTGGAATAACTGTGCTTTTCAGTCACAGCTTTTATGTGTCTTGGCATGATCAGCCAACACCTAATCAGAACCCTCATAAGCTAAATAAAGTGCCGGGGGTTGCTTACTAGAGGCTTGTTAACCGCTGCTGTTGAAAAATGACAATACATTACACGAGGATGATGTTTCCAAGGACTGATTTCAAAATGCATTAAGTTCTGCCAGCTGAAGACATAATGAAACTACGTCTAGACGGTATGTTTCCAGTTTGTCTGACTTGCATATTTTTGTAGTGCAGGAGGAAACCCACACATGCAATTTTCACACAGTATTTTCAAAGCAAGTTGCATTTTGGGGGTTTAAAGAAAAAAGCAAAAGCAAAAAAAGACAGATGCTACATATGTGAGTAGGCTTGCCTATACACAGACACACAAAACTAGACCCTCCTATAAATTTCTCACGGCCCTGTTTAAACCACTTTGAGCCAGTCTTGTCTGTGTTTTACGAATACATCTGACCGCACAGCACCTCCACCAGGATCCTGTGACCTTCAATGCATCATTTATACTTCAAAAAAGGTTGAATGAGTTCTCCTCCCCCGCATTCTTACTTTTACTGTAAAAACAGCTCAAAATAGATAATCTACACTACAGCACTGAGAAGTGGGGGGACTAGAAAGTAGATAAAACACACACACGGCACAGCGCTCGGTAAAGCTAATCTTCTGTCACACACACACACACACACACACACACACACACATTGTGAGATGCATAATTTATCTGAGGGGGAGGCTGGCTTCAGCGCTGACTGGAGGGTTTCCTTCCCTGCCCCTGGGAAATGAGTCAGAGACAGCACCACCTGACCGAACGAATGGCGTTGGAGCACTGCTGCAGCTCTCAGCCAATCAGAATCACTTCCTGTCTGCTCACTCTCTATCTCTCTCACTCTCTCTCGCTCCCACACAGACATGCAGATACCAACACACAGTGAGGCTAATAGGTATAAATATCTAAGGCCGTGGGAACATTAACTTCCTTATTTACCTGTTACCTTCCTTATATATTTTGAGTAGAAGCACTATTGCTGCTTTACTAAAGAGAAGCTGACTCATATGAACCTATCCTGCACATGGGTTTCAGAAAGCTGCATGACTTTTAAAACCAACAAAAGGAAGTCTCTTTTTGACTCTTGAGATCTAATGAAGTATAAATTGGTTGTATTAAAAGTGATGTAAACACCTAGTTAGCAGCAACTAGAAGTCACTTTTTTAATCTATTTGAAAATATTTTCAATTATTTTATAATTATTACTTATGCTCTTAAACTTACCTGTCTTAATTTTACCAATTTCTTTATGTTACCCCAGTGCTCACATGTTGTAAGCGTTGTTTCTACACACACACACACACACACACACACACACACACACACACAACCACACACACACGCTGTCAGCAGGCTGCACACCTACAGTCATTTGTAAAAGCAGCAGTGACACATGAAACCGCATTTACACAGTTTAATACAACTATTGCTCATCACTGCCGCTGCTTTGATTCAAGCCAGAAACACAGTACCTGCAACTGTTCTACAGTGAATTCCCTGATGCTGCTTTCCCAAACTCTTCTTGGGCTCGAATCCTCTTAATTCGAGTTTCTGTAAAGACTGAAACTGTCCCGTTTAACTGAAAAACCACAGTGTGACACATCCCTCTGATATGTCTGAAAACAATACTGTCTCTTTAACACCGCAGGACTCTCTGCTTCTCTTTTTGAGGCATTGATCAGATATTTCCTCTTTTTCTGTTGTCCCCTCTTTCTCTGCAGTTCCAGTAATCTCGATAGGGGGAATAGAGCTACCTAAGTGCTGGGAAATGTTGAGCATGATAGTAAATAATAGAAACCACTGAATGATGCTTCTGAGCTAAACAAGGCTTTTATTTGGCATGTGTGTGTGGATGTTGAAGCATTTGCAATGTCAAAGCTAATTCTGGGATGAAATGTCATGCCCTGTTGAGTACACAGAGGGACCCAGCTGGAGTCTGTCCGATTAGACTTAATTACTGTAAAGACATGACAAATTGAAAACATAATCTGGCACAGCTTCAAGTATTTGGAATAGACTAAAAACTCTTGAGAAAGTTCTTGACAGCAGGACATCGAAAAAGTTAAAAATGGAAAACATGAAAAGAAATTGGAAAGAAAGATTTGTTTTACCTGTACTGAATTCAGGATTCTACAATCTGCATTATATCGCACATCCCATCATGTAATTTAATTTAATCCTACTATATAAATAAAGCTTTTGGTTATTTTATAGTTTAATATTTTTGGAAAATATGCTTTCTGTCTAAGAACAACAACCACAACTCAACCCAGCCTGTGTGGTTGAGTTGTCGTTCATTGTAAAAGGCAAATTCCTTGTACGTGATCGGATCAGCGTGGAACAAGTGGATGTCTTTCTATCATACGCTTTATTTTCCACATTACAGTACCTTGACCATTGTACTGTTCCATATTACAGTACAGCTGATGTATCTTAACAGTTCTGATGGGACGATCAATGACAAAGCACCAGCCAGGCAGGCAGCACCATACACAGAGAAGATAATTTCCATGTCGGTGTCGTGCCAACAGGACATGAACAGCTGAACCGTGACATATAGAAACAAACAAACCTCCCTGCTATCAAACACAGGCCAACATCAACAAACGCCATCGTGTTTACCTCCTCTGGTACAGAAACAGTAATCTTACTCGTTCTACAACAATGGACTTCATTTTACAAGGGATCTGATTGTAGATACAGATGCACTGCCTGATAATAAATGCATTTAATCTCTTCGATAATCACTTCTGAGATGATTTTGAGGCTTTTATGTTCATGAGAAATATGCTGACACTGCAAATAACCACTGAGCTCATTATAGAAATGATCTGCCCAGTGGTCCATAATTAAAGGTCAAACATTTTCTCAGACTAAAGTTTAACTTAATAGACACATGCAGATACAGAGACACATTGACTGGCTAAATGAGAACACTATAATTTAACGCCAAAAGTTTCTCAGATACATGATGATTTTGATTTTACTGAAAACCATAATAACAATATGTACTGAAATAATTATAAATAAAGTTTCAAACTGTTTAAGACAATAACTGCCACACCACTGATCTCAATTGTGATGAAACTTGAGGGATTGGATTTTTTCCCCTCTAACAATGACTAATGACATATTTATTTATGCTTTGTCTGCTTGTTGGCCAGCATGCAAAATAAAGTACAGTTCAAATGTTCTCTACAAACACTGATGCATCTGGGATTTTTTTGATCAGAAGCAGATTGAGTAGATGACATAAATGTAACGTAGCTCACTGCATGTGCTTTTGTGTTGTGTTCAATGGCTAATGTGTCCTGGCTGCAGGGATGACAGAGCCACTGTGGATTAGCTGGAGTTTGAAAAGGGAGGCAGAGGAGGGGAAACAGCACTCAACAAGCTCTAAATATAGACATTCATAACCTACTGACCCTACTGTGCGGGTGGCTGGAATAGAGGATGCCGGGTTTGGCTTAACTCAATCTTGCAGGTGTAAAAAAATATTCTTTTGACATGTCAGTGGTTGTGTGCAGACACAAACACATGACCGAGCTTTGGATCTGGGTTGTCGAGTCAGTAACATGTGATTTTAAACTGAATTTTACAGATGTTATTTGCTCTAGTCAAGAGGAATCAAGGTCATTTATTTGTCATTACAACACAGGGTTGCAAAATGCGGTAGCATCTTTATGCTACACAGAGCACATATACAAATATTCTAATTTAGAATAGCCTAAAATAAAATAAAATGAAATAAAATAAAATAAAATAAAATAAAATAAAATAAAATAAAACAACATATGTAGTTTTTTTTTTATATAGATATATACCTATACCCATTCTTCTATGAAGCAGATTACGGTAAGTGTATCCTGTTGATCTATAAACATGTATAATGTGTAATTTCACGTAGATCTCATTTTGTAACAAAACTTGTTTCTTTGTTACTCATTTGGGAGCTCATGTGGGAGCAAAACACATATTTTGGAAACTTTCAGAGTTTATGTTCTAAAGTGGGACTACATCTGGAAATAATCCACATCTGCTGATTCATAAGTTAACACCCACTACTGGCAAATGTTTGTGAAGGAACGGGCTCCCATGTGGAACATGCAGGGTTAAATGAATCAGCGAGTGCTACAGTATGGGCATGCTAGAGTGCCACATCTTCCTGCTATGAAATAGCCCGGCAGCAGCAGGAGACTCACAGCCTGCCAGACACCTAATTGGCCTCCAGGAGAGATGCAAACATTCAACTGCCCGTCTTGTTTCTCTCTCTGCTTGTTTTGCTCTCGTCTGCCTTTTCCTGTTTGACTGACAATAAAAAAAACACAAAACCCCAAACTGTCGGTTTACTTCTAATATAAAAGATAAAACATGGGAACAAGACAGAGCAGGAAATGTTCAGAGCAGAATCTGACCTACAATGATTGTCATCTTAATGCAGGCCTCTGACGACTCACTTGAACTTCAACTGTACTGTACTCTTCGCTGAAAATGATTCCTCTTAAAAAGTGATGTCAGACTGTAGGGAGACAGAGCGGGGTTGAGTGCTGGGTGGTAGGCAGTGAAAGGTTTTAAGAATCAATCATCCCTCCACTATACATAGTGGCTGTGTCATATTTTAGGGGCTGACTCATTCAGATAATATATTTCTGAAAAAAGCTATGACGGGATGAAACATCTGTCAGATTCAAAAGGCTCCTCCAACAAATGTCTTCTTTTTCCCCTAATTTGGATGACAACCAGTGTATCCTTCACTCATGATGACCCTGAGGTGAATTCTCAGTACACTGTCTCATTATGGGAAGAGGTTCATGTTCAGCTAACAAGCTTATGTATGTAACCCCATACATTGACACAGATTCAATGTATCTCTCTTTTCAGCACTCTCAGAATGAGCATTCAGTTGCTCAAGTATGATCTAAAATCACATTTGATCACGTGTGTCCTCTTGAAGGCAAGGGATGGATATTACAGCAAGTTGAGATCAGGCCACATGTTTAAATTTGCATGACTATTTTGGATAAACAGGGTCATTTGCTCAGCTGTTTCAACCTTCTCTCCACTACAGCCTATGGCCCTGTTTGGTGTCCAACTCTCTGTCCTGTAGTAACCTAAATAACACACCCCGGGGACAAACACACACACACACACACACACACACACTTGCACGTACACTTTAAAGTCCATCCCTGTTGGCTTCTACAAAGATTGTTGCTACAGCTGGTGCAACAAAAGAACAGCAGGTCAGCAGCATCCCTATCAGCAATAACAATGACCTTTATCAGCATGTTAACTCAAAGACCTCTGAGTTTAATTTGTGAAATCAAGAGCACATCACACCATAAAAATCTATATTGTCCCCACAGTGGAAATTCTATTGCATTTACAGCTCAAGCATTTAGCTGAACTTATATAGAATTATCACAAATGAACGCAGGTAGATTTGATGTCTTGCTCGAGGATGAAGGACTGTTGTCTGCAGTCCCACGGTTCAAGGCGTAATCTCTCTCACTACTGGTCCATTAAAAAGCCATAGATGCATACATTTGCCTGAGGGAAGTTTAGGACTAACAGGAAACACACCATCAATGTAATCTAGATTGCAACCATAAAGTAGCAATAAAGGTTTATTGTAAGTACAACACTGTAAGACAAAACTTGAGCGTGAATGTTTTCTCTTGACCTTAACAGTAGTTGGAAAAAGGAAGAAGAAACAAGGTCCACTCACTAGCTTTTATTAAAGCTTTTGACTACAGCTCACTGTCTTCATCAGCATACATAGTTTTCTCTTTTATCATAGAGTTGTCGTCAAGATCCATACTACAACTGAGCAAGCTCCATCTGCTGATCAAGTCCAAAAAGTTGGTTGAAAGCTTTGGTAAAAGCTAATAAGTTGATCTTCAGTTAAGATCAGAATGTTTTTTGTAAGCTGACTTTGTTCTGTATGATTCTGTTGATTCTTCAACAGAATCATACATTTAAATGATCACCGCAAATGTTAACATCTAGTTTTGTGCTGTATTTCTTATTACATTTCAAAAGTCTTCTCGCTGCTGCACAGCCTGCTGCAGCTCTTTCTTGAAGAGCCTGTGGCATGTGAACCTCTCTTTTGACTGACATTTTGGTTTAAAACAGGATTTTTGTTGATAATGTGGAATTTTACTTAGGATATTCAATTACACCATCTGTCCTATGTCTGTCATGTTTTGAAATGTAATGTAGAGATGGGGTCAGTATCACTAACGTTTAATCTTAAATGACTTCTGTCAAAACAGCAAAAGGCAAAGACAACAAAACACAATCAAGACTGATGAAAAAATGCTGATGCAATGTCAATCAATGTCTAGTTTGGAGGGAACATGAATAGAAATACACTTGGCTGGAAAGCCTGACAGATGTGCACAGTCTAACACTGTACTGCTGGAACAAAATACACACTCTGTCATATCTGTTACAAAACATTTAGAGCACATACTGTGCACGAACAGCTGGATTAAAAAAAATAAACATTTGAACTTTGTACATGGTACAGAATGTTTGAATGGACCTCAACCCTTAGCAGGGCTTCATCCAAGGGCCAGGTTACAGATTTCTGCTATAAAAATGGATCAGAACATGCAAGTGAAATCTTTATAGCTTTAAACATTGACTCTAAATGTCTAAATTAGCTTTAATTAGCTTAAGGTGGATGATGTGAGTGAGTTTAATTACAATGAGTTTGAGGATCCTAAAGCTCATCAGCTCACACAGAAGGTTTTGTATTCTGAGGTGTAACATTTCTATCAAAGGATTAAATTTAACTGTGGCTCTTGGCTTGATGAATTGCAAGGAGCAAAAGAAAATTTCCAGCTGTAACCACTCACATTAAAAGCTAAATGTGTCCCAGAAGTACCAGTGTTTTGGGAAGGGCATTTGACTGACTTCATACTGAACACGTTACGTCCCCACAAATGGCATCTTAAGTGCCTCTGAATAGTCGCTTCTCTGAGGACCTGTGAAACAACACTTTATTCAGTCCATTTAAATAACATGAGTAAAAACGTGTAAAAATATTGATTTCTAGCTAGGAAACACTGCTGCGCCAAAGCTTGCTTAATACAGCAGCTCCTCAGTTGTACATTTCTATTGCCCTTCTCTTCCTCTCTCAGGAAGATTCCACTTAGCAAAGATTTTGGTGCAGCATGAGGACTGCAAGCTATGCAGGGATGTAGGCTTGTGAATGGGCCAGCCAGACTTCCTGTGACCTCTGAGGCTTAAAGCGGAGGAAATGCAACCCTTCGTCCTTTAGTCCCACCCCATCGGCCCATCTGAGGGCCGTCACCAATGATTAGAGTCCAGCGTGGGGAGATTACAGCCTATTAGCACAGAGACGGATGACCAGTAGTAACCTCACTACCGCACTCTATTTAAAGACATCCTACTCTGCATTCTCTTGTTCTTCTCTTATTGTTTAAGTTTCCTTCACTCACTTCAATGCACTCCATCTGTTTTTTTTTTTTTTGCTATTTTAACCTCCAATGCTTAATCAGCCTTGCACAGCACCTAGTCTCTCACTCTTTTCTTAACCACTCATTCTTATCGCTGTGTGCCATTCCTCTACATAGAACACACTCAAGGAGTCTAACCACAACTTCTTCCTGTCACTGCCTCTAAGGCATAATTGTACAGACACCGTTACACCCAGTGAAACAGCCATTTCCTCTTTCTGTAGTGAAACACAGCACAACAGGTAATTGCAGTTATCATTCATGAAATAAAATCAGATACTGATACAAGCTGCAGAGGAAAGAAGTACTAGGGATGAATTAAGCAGGAAGGACTGTTAATATATATATATAATAATATATATATATGTATAACAAAGGTTCACCAGTGTAAAGCAAAAGTAAAAAGAGACATACAGAGCAAGCAAAAGCTAGAGAGATCTAAACTGTCATTGCATTGCAGAAGGGTTAAAGCAGCTGTGGTCTAGGCAGTGGCACTTACAAAGGCGTCGGAGGCAGCCAGGAAGCCGGTGAGGTGTGATGTGTGTCTGTGTATATGTGTATGTGTATGTGTGTGTGGTGTGTCAAGGGTCCTCAGGCGAATATCACATCGCCCTGTGCAAACTAGTGATTACCTTCCCATTGCCGCTGGCCAGATTAAGCTGAGGCAAGCAAGGGGAAGGCAGCGAGATGCGTTTTGGCCTAGTTTGGGCCTGGCTGGCCTCCGTATCACACCACCCTCAGCTCGACAGACGTTGCGCTCTCTCACCACACCCACCCACCCCTCCCTCCCTCCACCACTCTCTCTCTTTCTCTCTCTCTGACACCCTCCCCCTACTTAAACATGCAGCGCTCATCTTCTCCTTTGCTAAATGCTACACACTCTGGCACAGTGACAGACAATATACATACAGGTGTAGGCACACATATGGAAATAAACACTTATGTTTTAACAAATTTAAACAAATTACACACAACAACACTAAATGAAGCTGCTTCCACTTTGATTTGACTATCAAAGTGAGAGTGGAGGTAGGCCTGTAAATGTCAGTCTGACTTTTGTTTTTCATGGACGAAATATGATTTATGGGTAGAAAAGGCACGGAAAAACAATTTCTTTTTGCTATATTAATCTGATATATTTGTATGATTAATGCAGATGTCAGTGTTCAATTATTTGGTTCACAGTTCAAGCTGAAAGTGAAAACCAATTAAACCACTTACATTTTTTCACTACTGTACGTATGCATCCGGTCACGGGGCCTTTGTAGGCAACTTTTATAAGGATGTGAGAGTCAAAACGGCTTAAAACCACCAGGCTAACAGTAACATATTACTACTTCTTCCACTGATCATTTTTGAGGAATGAGGAAATTATGAAATCAAACGTATTAAACAAGGCTTCCTGAAGGATTTTTTCCCCCACAGGGCCCCATTATATCAGTAGTAAACCTGTGAAGATTGGATTTTTTTTATCTGGAGCAGGACTATAAACAAAAATCAACATTGTGCATGGTGCATTACTCTGAAGACGGATCTGTAAGAGAACTACTTGAGCACGTGATTGGCACACAGACCTGGTTCAGCACTTTAGGTTGAGCCATTACTGCCCAGCATCCCACAATATGAGGAAGAGGATACACTGAATGCTGAAACAGCAAAAAGTCACTCAGGGGGAAAGCTGCCATTTGGATCTGAGAGCACCCAGACTGGCTGATATTATTGATTACACCAGGGTTGAGACTTTAGAGTGAGTGTAAAGTAGATCATACGCTGGCGTAAGATTGTTGCAGAATACAGACATGTAACTGTACGAGAATTGGTTTTGGAACTTCATAAGTCCTCACACTAGTGCAAGTGCATAATGACAGACATTTATAACACAGCAGGCAACACTCAGCTCAATTCGGTCGTATTGTGCGGTCATGCAGTGTGTCTTTAATTTGCAATTTCACAATCCCTTTGACTCTCCTTCCGTCTTGTTACACTCTCTATTCAATACCATCCAAAAAGTGGTTTGAATGACAAAAAGGCAACATGTCACTTAAGAGTCATTCAGTTACAAGTCATTATTCCTCTCCTGGTCACGGGCCTTGTGTCATGTTAATGTTAAGGAGTTTACATCCTTGAACACTGAAACATCATTGGTTGTTTTTCTGACAAAGGGTGGGGCGATTTTGATTAAATATTGAGGAGGGAAAAAGAATAGGTTTACAAGCTGTGTAGGGCTGCACTATATAGTAATTAAAATCAATTATTTATATTGAGGAGCAGCAGGGTGTTGTGGTGATGTGATGACAGGTTAAAGGTGTCATGAATCTCCCCCAAGGGGCCCTTTTCAGCTTCACTGTTTGTTTTTTATTTTTTTATTTTGTCTGTTTGAAACCGTTTTTTGGGTTCAGTTCCGATTGGCTGCGTAAGTGATTAAACATACAGCACCTGCAACCCTGTAACAGCAGATTTTAATATTAATGCACCAACCAAAATCCAAACTGTTACTGGTTGTTCGTCACTAAGCAACCATGCAGTGCAGCTGCTGCTGAAGACCTATACTCTTTGGCGACGGGTTAAATAATTACACCCAGGCCTATTTATCATTCCAACTAAGGCTTACATGTAATCTACCACCGCGATCCATTAAAAGAAATCCCCCACTAAACATTTACACTGTTTTATTTCATAACACATTGCGTAAAAGCAATAACCCTCCGCGACGTGCAGCACGCCTCTAATCTGGTCTGTAACACTACTGTGAACACATTTTGAAAGGATTATATCTTTTTAAAATCTCCTTGCGTATACATAAAGACGACTAGAGGTCAACGATCGTGTCTCTGAACCGATTCGATGCCCCTAAACCCCGCTCTGTAAACCGGGGTGGGGGTGGTGTCGGTAGGAGCGGGTGAGCAAGCTGAGCTCTCTAGTTTGCCGGTAGGCCGCAGGATTTTCAGCACCCCTCTCTCCTGGACAGCTCCGTCCAATCAGCTGCAGTCATTTCAAGCGCGTCACCCTTCCTCATCCTCATCATCCTCCCCTCCCTCCATCACTGAGACATGGCGGAGGACATCACAGACAAAAAAAGAAGCTGAGTTTCACACCCGGCTTCTTGACAAACTAACGTGTTGTATTTGAAATAAAAGCATGATAGAGGGATGGTTGTACAGCCTCGTTGTGGAGGAAACATGAGCCACACCGGAGAGGTCGTGAAAGACAGGCTGTTCCCTAATAGGGGTTTTTTTTTTAATGACGTGTGTCCGGTTTCTACGCACAATGTCACACGACCTTAGCAGCTGGCCGGTCTCAAATGCACACGTTTTATCCCGTTTGGCTTAAAGTGGGATCAGTCCTTTCATTAAGTGTTGGATTCTCAACATAAAACACACAACTTCGACACGAAAATAAAGGAAACCAGTGATGTGCAGAATGACCCACATGCATTCAGCCGCATGGCAGCATGTCCAACCCCACTGTACCCGATTAAAGGTAAAGCCAACCTGGAAGCATCCCTCGATGTTGCTCTAATAAACTGCCGGAGCAGAAAGAAATGCAAGCACTGTGGTTGCAGCTAGAGCCTGTTAAACTGAGATGCTACACGTTTGCATTGAGGTTGGGCTCATACACGTGTTGTCTGGGGAGGGGGGTAAAAAATATAAAAATAAAATATCACCGGCGTCACTGGCTTGCAGGTGAAGCGCCAACTGCAGCAGTAAAGCATGATTAAACCCTCGACGGAAATACGCGGTGTAAAAACAACAGAAATGCCACAGCTCTCGATGAATGAAAAAGCCGGCAGTGAATGACACACAATGCGCCTCAGCCTCTTCGACAGGTGCATCGCCCTGTAGCCACAGCCCTGAGACGCAAAAATATATAAATATATAATCATCAAAGCGAATGAGAAACACGAACAGAGGTTTAAAACTCACCTAATATAATCCAGAGCGACCCAGAGACCAAAACGAATGCGAGCATGTCTTTCTCATTGAGTCAGCGGTCCCGGTGCAGGAGCGGCTCAAAACTGCAGCATCGACTGCAGCAAGTCGCCGACAATCTGGGAGATTAAGGAGGGGGTGGGGTGGGGTGGGGGGGGCGACAATATATCTGAGACAGACCTCAGTGGGGGATCTGGGCAGGGGGATGGCGATGTCCAGCAGGTTTCACTGGAGAACGGACCGTGCTGAATGAAGAAACAGACCCCAACGGCCTACTGAAGCATCCTTCCTCCTTCACCTAGTTGGCTGCTGCGCAATGGCAGACACCCCTGCTGAAATAAAAAGGTTTATAGGTCGGACAGGAAGATGCGATCGACGCCAAGGTTACCGGGGATGACATTTCTATTCTGGATGCAAACGGATTAACCAAATCTTCATTTAATGCTCGTATTTATTGTAAATTGTGAAATTTGGTGAAGCTTGTTCCTAAAAGCTATGAATTGGTGCACGTAAATGATCCTTTTCTATAATATAAAACGAATCAATATTATTTTAAGTACAGCTCGCATCCGGGTATTTTCGTGTGTTTTAAACGTTATAAATATGTGTTTTATATCAAAAGGAAGCTGTGTTATTTTTAGCCCATGGTACATCACACCATGCCGGCTTGACGTCCCTGCAGCTGAGCACAGCTTTGAGTAACTTTGCATCAGGATCACGTGGTACAATAAGACACTCCCAATGAACTAAAGTAACCTTGAGAGGGACTGACAAAGTGACAGAGGCAGTGTGAGTGATAGCATGGATGAGAACGAGAGAGGACATAAAAAATATCTGAATTTTACATTCAATTTAAAATGATTGTTTATTTTGGTTTATTTGCGCATTAGGGAGATCACTGTTTGACCCACTGGCACTTCCGTGGTTACATCCAAAGTGATTTTTTATCTCAAGTACCTTCAGACTGATGATTTTAGTCTTGACTGGCTTTTATTTGACCTGTCTGTGAGGGGCTAATGAATCTAATTAAACAACATTTCATCCAGTAACTCTAATAATTTGAAGAAAAACATTTTTTATATAGGGAATTCTGAATATTATGGCACCTTTAATGCCTCATGCCCCATTTTGAGTGCAGCAACAGGCACATGAATATGAATATTTCAAATTAAAAGCATGCAATGAACCATATCTATCTAGTATGTGTCCTATAAATTCACTCATCTGACTTACAAGTGTCTCCATGTGGCTGACATGCTTGTTGTCTTATTGTGCTGCTGTCATTTGACTGACCTTATTAAATGGGTGATTTGTCAGGACCTCTAATCTGTCTCTTCCAGCAGTGCCTCCCGTCACTTTCGCGTTCTTCTTATTTTTCTTCTCCAATCCCACTGCAGTGAATACACACAAGACAGAGGCAAAGAATGATTGGGTGTACTGAGACAAACTGCCAAACTGTTCATTGATGAAGGAGGAGGGAAATGGTGAAACAGATATACAAGGAGGAGAAATAATCAAATTACAAGCTGTCTTTCTATTTCAATGTAGGTTGTAAATCTTAACTGAGTTACCTGTGATCTTGCCAGCTGGAACATCAGGAGAGTGAATGTGGTTTAGGTGGGAGCATTGATTACTCAGTTTATTTATTTTGCAATGTGATCAAAGTACACACAAGACAAATAAAAATCTGCTGAGTAAGAAAACTAAAAAACAGGTCATTATGTAAAACACTTAAAGAATCTTAAATGTTATCATATTTCGACAGATATGTGAGGTTGGGGTTACGGTCAGGGGTCAAAAGGGATAAATAACTTTCCATATTCCTTTTCTGACAGGATGGTAATAAATTGAGGATTCCTTATGTTTCAAGGTGAAAATGTCATTTTCTTACATAACGCATGGCTTAACTGGCTTATAGTCCTTGTCCAGTAAACACCTATGGCTATATTTTATGAGTTAATGAATTATGTTTGATTTTAGTTTTAATTTTATGATGTATAAATTAATCTACAGGTCACAAGTCACACAAAATGCACTAAAAACATGAACATGCCTGTCTGTTGCCAGGGTTTGGTTTGTCCCTTCTGAGCTACTGTAGAAACATAGTGGTTCAACATGGCAAACAGCACTCGTATGGTAGAATAAAATCTGTGATTTTTATCAAAAAAATGTAATACTGAGAAGACATAAATTAGTAATTTGCCTTAGAGTGGCTTAGGGAAGTAGTCAGATATTTTCCATTAGTAAAAATAGCAATACCTGAGTGTAGAAATACTAAATAAAGAAATAATATAAATTTCTAAAAGCAAAAGTCATGCTTTTACTTGTCAAGTTAAATTTTACTACATCAAAAATAGTGCTAAAAGTACTCATTATACAGAATGGACAATATCATCATGTACAGTATATTATATTATTGGATTATAATTATTGATGCATGAATGTGTAATCATCACTTTAATATTGCTGCTGGTAAAGTTTGAGCTATTTTAAGCCACTTTATATACTGCTGGGCAGCTTTTGAATTTCCATAAAGTCTTAACAGTTTATGTTATCTCAACCTATAATATTACAGCTGAACATTTACATGTTACATACATTTTCTATGTATATAAATCTGAATCTGCAAAGTAACTAGTAACTAAAGTTATCAAATAAATATATTGGAACACAGCATTTATACTTATGTATCAACTGCACGATAATACAATTGTCTGATCCCTTATGATAATTTACTTGGCAGTATAAGATGGCAGACTCCATGAAAGGCCACCTGTGGCATCTGTAGACAAAAAAAAACTCATTCTAAGGTAATGAAAACATAATGATTCCTATATTCAGGTGATTATACACCAATGAAAATATATCTATGTTACATACATGACCTTTATATATATACAAAACAGATGTCCACCAGTGTAGAAATGACAAATAACCTGAGTTATATATCTGTGTTAAGACCTGTTGAAGGCAAGAGATTAAAATATAGTGGTGGCATAAAAGTAACATAATTTAATAGATTGTGCTTAAATCTACAAGACAGATTGACATGTGTCTCTGGTTCCTGTATCTTACCATACGTTTCAACAATGTTTTACAGCCCTAAAGGTACAAAACAGTGACCAGGAGCATGACATCACTTTGACCCAGATATTTATTTGCTATCTCTGTTCCCGCTCCAACATGGGTTTAATTAGTAACCACATACCAACTTAGAGAACTAACTTACTTCCCTGTAATGCTAATGCTTTTCACAGTGTGAGCTTAGTTTATTTTAGGGCTACGGCATACAGTTTGATGAGCAGTCTGAGGTTGGGGAGTATCCAACAAGTCTCAGACTAACAGAAGTTACACAGAGTTGAAGCAGAAGAGGGCACCGGTGTTGTAGTCTCCTAAATTGTAGTCTCCTAAATTGACTTGGTTTAGTTTAGTTTCCTCTGTCGTGAAACAACATGTGGACACACTTAAAATAGTCACCAAAAAACACCCCTAACAACAAACAAGAAGAAACACAGATGAAACCAGCAAGAAACATGAATGTTATGATTCACATCCTATGAGCCCCCGAAACCTTGTGCACTGAGAAAAACATGAGAAGGAAACCGAGTTACTCTCTCAGTATGTTTGTGATGATGAGAAACAAAAGCTGCCTGGAGAACAGCACCGTTACCTGTTTGCATGTTATGTCATGTTATGTTACAGCCACTCTCATGTTTGTTCTCATGTTCTGATGGAAAGACCGTAGGTTTACTCAGAATCCATAAACACATCTTTTACAGCAATCTTTAGGCACTGGGGTTAAACTTAAACTCACTCCCTTTTTAGGCATCTTACCAACTTATTACAGTCTAGTACGGTTAGTCAAATACTGCACTTAAGGACACTTGTTCCTGAGTATATATACAATCCAGAGTAAGATATTGTACTTTTTTCTCACTATATTTAATCTAGTAAAAAAAATCATAAGCTTATTAAATAATAATAATAATAATAATAATAATAATAATAATAATAATAATAATAATAATAATTTCAGACATCTATGAGTTGTTTGCAGTTCCACTGTCACACTGTTTCAATTAAATTTGACAATTTGAAAACTATTTGGGGTCCTAAGAGGTAAACACTTTTTCACAAAAAAGGAAAAAAAATCAGAAAAGTCTGAGAAATGAATTTAAATGTATGCAGCACAACTTTTTTTATTCTTTCTTTTTAAAAATATGTTTTGGGGGATTTTATTGCCTTTAATCGATAGTGACAAGAGTGAAGGGGCCAAGACAACATGCATTTATAATATCATTTATTATATCAGAGTTACTACTTTTACTTTTAAAACTTAAAGTAAATTGAATTGAGAAAACAGCTATACTTTTATCAATAGCACCGTTTTAAATGAAAAACTTTGACTCTTGATGGAATATTTTTACATTGTGGAATTGTTTTTTTTTTCACTTAAGAAAAGAAACTGAAAACTATTTCCACCACTGCTTATTATTACTTTTAAAAAAGTTTCCACTGCAACAGCTCAGACAAAACTAGTCTGCGCTTGATGGATTTATTGGATGGTGCAGTGAGTCACTTGTGGAACTGTTTCACACACAGTACACTTATTGGGCTGAGGGTGGTGCTAAACTTTAAAGTCACTTGAGAAAAACCTTGAAACCTGCAGTGATGATGTAATTTGCGTGTGACTGGGCTGAGGGGTGTCTGTCTCAAAAGTGGAAACGTGACATGTCAATTCATGTCTGTTAACTGCATGCATACATCATTGAATTTGTTGCAATAATATATTTGTAGCACTCTTTTCACATCCTTTGTTTATCTTGTGCCTCTGTTTTCCACTGTTAATTCTTCTCCCTCTCATCTTCTCTCTCCACCAGAATCACAATAACAGAAAAAGAAAAAGAAAAACAGAAAAAAGTCAAAGGTTAAGGAAATGCTATGCCAATTTAAAATGATGGGGCAAAAATAGATTGATTGATTTGAGAGGACTGAGTTTTCAGTTGTCTTTTTTTTTTACTAGTAATGCTTTATTAGCCTATATGTTTTCCTACAAAATGTTTCAAGATATGTATTTGGTAATAATTTAAGGGAAAATAGAGATAGTGTTCAATTAGTACACATAGTTTTTTCCAGGACTTCTTGGAAATCATTAGAAAATGATTACAAATCCGTAAAATAAAGCAATACATTTTTTACTTTACCAAATGACTGTGTGTCAGACAGATATTTCTTGTGTGAGAAAAGAACGAGAAGAAAACAAAAACGGAGGCCAAGGAGGAACCAAAATGTCAACTGATGACAGTTCAACAAAAAAAACGAAAAAAAAACCAACCCTGTGTGGTTTGACTTATAAATATGCACACAAAACAACCTCAGAACTTAAACAGTGATGGTAAGGCCTGCAGTACCCAGAAATAGAAGACAAGTTAAAACAAATTGAAACCTTTGGGCAACAAACTGGTAAAAAGCCAGTATGCAACACTAATGTGTTATGATTCAGCACAATTGGCCCATTAAAATTTGCCCTAAAATTCAGATCAAATAGGGTAAGACATGTTATCTGAAGAAAGTAGATGTTGCGGTGCAATTGCAGGCTAACTAAGGAGGGCTTTGACTTGATCCAGTGTTAGTGAACTGTTAAAGCAGATGGTCCAGGGGGAGATTGGATGCTCAAGCTGCTTGCCTCGCTCCAAAGCCTCAAATTACTGACTTATCCTTGCAGGTAGCCTAAATAATCAGAATTACCATCACTGTATGGACAGGGTGTAATAAATACACAGGCAATTGTCACAGTGGGTGTGAAAACAAGATTAGGATGTAAATAAAGAGGATTTGGGTTGAAAGCTTTACAGACCTAAATGTTTTGATTTGAGAATGCACAAGATTATGATAACAGGTTCATCACAACAAAGCTCTAAAACTTCTATAACACAGCGGTTCCCAACCTCTTTGGCTTATGGTCCCTTAAAATGATATGTATAAGTCCATTGTAATATTTTTAAAGGCCTACAAGGCAAAAATTCACACAATTTTGTATAAAAGAGATATATATTTTAAATTCTCCTATCCGATTAATCATCTTGGGACCCCTCAGATTTATTTTGGGGGTCCCTACTTGCACGTTGGGGACCACTACTATGAGCTTATCCTCCTTCACAAGCCTTTGTAAATCATTTATTTTCAATCATCAATCAATCTGATCTGAGAACAACCCCTACACAGCTCCATGTGTTTTCCCGTCAGCACAACCCAGTGAATTCCTCAATTCTCTCTCTCTCTCTCTCTCTCTCTCTCTCTCTCTCTCTCCCATCCTGCATTAACTCATCGGCAACTCATTGGAACAAAACAACAAGCATAGCTCAGAAAAATCGGGATGATTTTCCCCTGCAAATCCAGATTCGTGCCTTCATCGGGAAATCCCACGCACCGACTGCCGGTGAAAACTCCGCAGGAAAACTCCCCGCTATTCCCTCCCAAGACGCGCGCTCGAGCCTCACCTCGCGAGCACGAGCGCAAACACACACGCGGGAAGCCCCTAGATGGACAGCACCGGTGGCTGTCACAGCGCTGGTGTGGGGTTTCCCAAATACTCCACGGGTGGCCAGAGAGCTATAGTGTGAGCATGTCCGTGCCGTTATGTAACATTTCATAGGAGCTGTGAAACTGCAAGAACTGAGAAAACCGAGCACCGAATTTAAGAATATATCATGGCATAATAAAATAGTTCAGTAGCTCATGTCGTGCCATTCCCCTTTGCAGTTTTGTGCACACATTGTTGTGTTTCTTTGGGAGATACTGCCACAGATATGACGGATAATGCGTGTTAAAAAAGCTCGGCAGCCCTGTCCTGTTGAGCCCAAACAGCTGCTGCTTCCGCGCCGTTTACAACTGCTCCTCAACCGCTGTCATCCTCGCTGTACGGCTCCATAGTACTGTACGCCGTGAGAAAGCCTGTACCACACTGCCTCTACCGGTGGCTGAAATTACTACATCATTTCTTGTAAATGCCTGACTTCTCAGTTGAACTGCTGTTTATACTAAAGGGCTGGTCCCGGCAGATGTTTATCATACCAGGCTGTGGGGTCAGTGGATGAATGCGTGTGGGTGTGTGTGGGTGTGCGTGCGTGCGTGTGCAGGTGGTTCAAGATAGGAATTAGGCTCTTTATTATGTTTTTATATTATGCATATTCTCTAATAAGGTACCATTTGCTTACACTACAGTTTGATATCACAGATTCTATCACTTCTACTACTAAACATTAAAGTTATTATTATTAATATTACTATAGTCAAACCTATATTCTGCACATGATACAATCCAATACCTAATTGATATATACATCATGAATATAATAATAAAACCAGAGTCATTTCATTCTTTGTGTAAATATCACAGTCAGATAAAGTTTGCAGTGTGTGACCATGCCTGCAAATTCAACTTTTAATAAGTGGGTCTGCAGAATTGTCACGTGCAAGATATATAAAAAACACGAAAGTGACAGATTTTGGGATCGGAACCCGGTACTGCCTACGTGCAAGAAGCCGCCGTAATCAACCCGTGTTGTTATTAACTTCCTCCTTGCATTCAACAACGTGATTTCTCGGAAACGGCAACTGCTGGACTGTGGGAACTGCGGCGCATGCGTCCACACGCTGTAAAAGATATCTATCTTCACTTAACTTAATTTTAGCATTTGATCCAGGAGCGTCTACAGATGTCATTTAGAAAATATACAGGAGGGAATAAAGTGCAAATCTGCAGGGGTTAAATCAGCTGTTTACAGTGCAAGTCACTTTAGTTGTAGGATTTTTATTTTGTGGTGTAAACTGGTGTTAACTGCAGTGATCTGTGTTTCTACTCATATTCACGATATGCACACTTAATTTAAGAAAAAACATGATATGCATGATCTTGCAATGGTAAAAATCTGTTAAGTGGTAATTATATAGTAAAAATGTTTCAACATGCTCTTTGAAAAACAGGATTCTTAGTCAACATGTTTTAACTTTTGTTTTCCTTGTGGGCATTTTTTTACAGTGGGCATACATCATCGCCCAGCCGGGGAAAACCCATTGGACCCTATAAAATGCGCATAGATGTCTGTGAGTCTTCAGTGCCACTTCTGATGATCTAGATAGGTGTCCAAGTGGATAATACAAAGACGAAGAGAACCTTCTTTGGAACAAACTTAAACTAATCGGACTTTTCTTGTGCATTTTCCTCTTTACGGATCTTACAACAAGCAAATTCTGTAAGTGATTTGATATTCATTTATCACTTCTACTATCATGGAATGCCTCATATTTAAACATTTTATTTTGCCGGGAGCTGCTTAGGATATATATATATATATCGTAAATCTTGAATACATGTACAGGAGGATACATTTATTTGTAGCTTCTAACATGAAACAAAATAATGTAACCAGCTGATGCTTTTAATTTTTTTGGACAGTAAAGTTTATGTAATTATTGCACACCATGCGTGCAGTAGGACTCTAATTTCTCGACAGATCAGTTCAACAGGGGACTATGTGACTTTTTTGAACTTAGGTGTATCGCATGCATGCAGCAGTGGAGGAGGAGGCGTGTGCTCTCTCCGCGCACTACTATAAATGTCACCCGCGGGAATAGGATCATGTTGCACGAAGAGTTTTGGATTGCAAATAGCAGTCCATGTGCATTTTAAAACTTTTATGATGATAAAGCCATAAAAGTGAAGTCCGGGAATGATTTTTGGTTCATTTTGACCTTCATAAGTAACGCTTACTCCTACGCGTAAACGCCCCCGATCCCCGGTCAGCCTACGTGCCCTGGCCGTGAACTCTTCTCACCCTCCTCCTGCAGGCAGCAGGCAGCAGTAAATCTTAACTGACGCGGGAGTTCATTTGCTCTCACAACTGTATATCACGCACAGCATTCCTCATTTATCTAAAGACTTACTCCTTTTCCTCTCTTCCTGCATATCTTAGGCAAACATGCCTGTGTCAAGGATGAGGATGAGACCATGGCTGGAGAAGATGATCGATTCAAACGCCATCACGGGTCTGAATTGGGTGGATAAGGTGAGAGGCATATTTCAACAAATTTGATTGGTTCATGTAAAGTTACTGAAGTGAAGTCAGTATATTTAATACTTACAGAGATAGATATTTAGAAATATAATTGTGAAACAACTTATATATACATATTACTTTTAGAGTAGTTTGTTTGAAGTTGGGATAAATGTTGGAGTTAATATTTTAAACCAACACTAGACACCAAAACAAAACCTTATTTTGTGTGTGTGTTACTACTGTGGCTGCTGATACTGTACTATGCAAATAATATTTTTACATAATTTTTGGCAATGCAATAGAAAACTGTTAACAGTGGCCGGCTCAGTTTGAATGGCAGCCTCTTGCAATATATCACAATTTTTCTATGTCTTTGTTCCTTACAGGATAAGACGATGTTCTCAATTCCCTGGAAGCATGCAGCTCGACATGGCTGGGAGATGGAGAAGGACGCATGTCTGTTCAAAAAGTGGGCCATCCACACAGGTGAGCCAGCATGAACACACACCTAAACTATGCAAATAATAACGCAGAATATTTTTGTTTTTATGGATGAAAAAGGTGTGAAACTAAACAAAATGCATCCTGCAGGGAAATATGTGGAAGGTCAGACCAGTGACCCAAAGACATGGAAAGCCAACTTCCGCTGTGCAATGAACTCACTGCCTGACATCGAGGAGGTGAAAGACAAGAGCATCAATAAAGGCCACCAAGCCATGCGCGTCTTCAGGATGTTGCCTGCCACCCCAAAATCTAGAGGTGAGAAAACTGACAGGAAGTGAGCAAGCATTCTTAAAAAAAAAGAATTAACGTTGTTCTGCAGCATCTTTCAGTTCCTGATGTTTTTTTTTCTTTTTCTGTTACTCCGTTTGTTTTGCAATCACGCCATGAGCCGTTTAAGATGCATTAAGTAATCAAAATGTCTTTCTTTCACCTGCACAGATAAACGAAACAAATCAAAGGACACAAAGCCAAGGAAGAAGGTAAATACAGTACATTTTTTATGACTATTCTACTTTTATATTGACTTAAGTGAAATTTATTGGTTACATAGTCAGAGGCCTATTCAAATAATGTCATGCTCACACTGACCCAGATCATTTTAATGGCACTGGTGCAGTAGCTAGACATATGACTGCAAATTTTGCTGTGGTTTTTTCCTAAATCTCACAGAATGTTAATTTATTTCTGTCTCTGCAGAGCTCAATTGTCAAGATGGAGGACGACATGGACAGTCAGACTCCCATGGATGAGTCAGCGCCAGAAGAAACTTTGTCCACTCAGGAGAACACAGTCGACAGCACAGTGAACACAGAGCCGCAAGGTGAGGAAGAAAATATGTATAGTTGAAGATTTTAGGTTACTGCATGTAGGAAATGTTGCCTTGAATTTGCCCCTTAAAACTGGAGCACCAAGTTTATTAATGCTATTGTTTGCCATCTTTGCAGAATTCATGTTTGTGGCTCCATCTGAGTTCCTGACTGGCCAGTTGACATCGAGCCTGAGAGCTATAGCAACAACAACTTCCACCAAAGATTTGAAGTTTCTCCTGACCACAGCCCTGGTACGACAACAACACATATTGCATACTTGCTAAATAAATGCTTTAGGACCAAGTGAAATTAAGTAAATTCAAACAGACATAGCAATATCACAATGCCATACTCATGTATTTCCTTTCTCTCCCATTCTATTTGCTGTGATCTTCCAGATTACGACTCTGCCAACGACGAGATTATTCAGGTAAGCATTGTCTTTGGTTCCTACTCTTAACAGCATGCATTTTTCATTGGAAGGAATACCCATGTTTGTCTTATTCTGCCTGTTCGGCTTGTGTAATAATACCCCAAACAATAAGATTGATTATTATAGACTGTTTGGAGTTGGAAAACTCCAGTTGTGCAAACGATTATAGCCATACTGAGTCCAGTGTTGCTCTTTCAGATTTGCCAGCAACTGGAGAAAGACTCATTCTTGCTGTCAAGCAGTTTAGACTGCAAGGGGTTCCTGAGCAATGAAGCATGCACCAGTCCAGGAAGCCAGTGGAGTGAATCTTCCTCAGGTAAATGTTGCTAGTTGATAGTTCAGATGTCTCAAAATTAATCTGCAACATAATGTCTTAAGACACTCCATGTTGGTAATTTAAGTGTAAAATCTAGGTGTAAATGTAGCTATAGTTGAAATTAGCATGTAAGTCAGTATAGATCTATGTCCTAAACACTATTAAACATGTCTGTCTCTGCATGTAGATAATGTACTGGTGTGTAAAGGATATTGCCTTTATAGAGTATTCATTCCAAAATTTTTGAAGTTGAGTAAAGTCAAGTAAAGCAGCTCTAACTATTAAAGAGCTACTCCAGTGCAATAGTATTTTACTTTAATAAAGTTAAACAACTCACAAGAGACAGGTTTACAAAAGAGGGGTCAACATGAATGCAGCAGAGGCTGGGGTATCATGGCAGGTAGCATGTTTTATTAGACTCTGTCAGCCTGATAAATGTCCACATCAAAGTCCAAGTTCATAACACAAACCGAGTCTTGAGACAACCCTAATTACATAACAATGACATCGTGAAAGGTATTTGCTCTCTCATTTTTAAGACTCCCCCCTTGAAATTTGTCTATTGTTGAGGTGTTTCATTTTTCAGGTTAGCAATACATGTTCTTCATTACCATCCTGACCTTGTATTTCCTCTGTTTGTTTTGCAGATGAAATAGACGACATGCCACCTCAGTACCTTACTTTGGGCACAGAGTTCCAAAATCCCACAGACAACCTCTGGAACAGCTTTTACCAACAGATCCCCTCAGTCCTGTACTGAAAGCTTCAGGACAGGACAGTGCAGTGACACTTTGGACTTTTAAAAGGGCTCTTCCTGCCCACAATTCTTCCCATCTGACATCTCTTCTCATCCATTATCATCCCTCCAGTCTGTGATGGCCCGGGTTCCAAACATTAAGCTAAACCCCCCCCGTACCATATGGTCCGACGTTCTGAGACCTTTCCTCATCTCCTTAAACCTTTCTGTGAAGTTATGAAGAGAAGCTATGAAGTGCGCTGCCTTGTTAGAGGAACTTACATGCTTTTCATTCTCTATGTTTTTGGCTGGTTCAAGACATGTTGGTGCTCAGTTTTTTGTGACAATGAGTTGCAATAGCACATAAATCTGTTTTGCTCAGGCAGTCCATGAAGATATACTCATACTAAGCCATGAATACATATGAGGTAGCCAATACTTCAAAATGCAAATTGGATTATATTTAGTGTGCTCAACATTTTGCATCATTGTTAATGTTTAGTATCATCCCATAAAATATATATTTTTTTCTCCGTTATGTGCAAAAGTTATTTTACTTTAAGGGATAAAAATGCATCGTAAACCTCTTCTGGTGAAAGCTCTACTTCAAAGTCATACGTTTATAAGACAATTGTAAATTACTGTATATAGTGTTTTGTTTGTGTGTTTTTTATAAAAGAAATAAAAAATCTAAATGTGAATGAATATGACTCTTTCTTATTAAAACAAAGGGGTTTAAGTTTTTAGTGAGCAGATATAAATAACTTACAGTGCTCTGTTGTAATGAAATCAATAACATTTACTGGGTGTATGAGCAAGGATAACCCCTGAAACTGAAGTGTCCTTCAGTAAGGCCCTGAACTAAAGTCAGCCTTAGCAGCACCGATATGTAAACTGACCCCTGCTCTGACCAACAGATTTCCCTCCAGTGGCAAATTAAAGGGCGTAATGGAAAAAGTCAAATTATCTGAGTCCAAGTCTTCACAACATACCGTACATGATTATTTGAATAACCAAGTGCAAAAATCATCACACAGCAATCAGTACTACTTATTTACAGTTTTTTCCACAAAAAAATTGGTTATGACCTAAGTTATCAAACTGCGGGTAGAGGTGGGTGGTTTTACATGACAGATATCATGTTAAGAGATCAAATGGTCTGTTTGACCTAGAATATATTTGTCTGAACATCACAGCAAATGTCTTTTATCCTCACTGAAGTGTAGTGACAGCCCTGTGCAAAATCTGTGTCAAATAGGGAATGCTGCTCAGGGAAGGAAGTGATCATTATGTGTTATTTTAACTGGGGAGAGAAGTCGGGTGAAAAGGCACTGAAATAAGTCACACATAAATTTGATGTCCCACAGGTGGTAAAAAAGGCCTACAAGGATAACATAATCTAAAACTCAAACCTGATCTGGTATTCAGCAACAAAAGTTGCAACCACACCGTTTTTAATGCCACGAAACCCTACACACTAGACCTTTAATGGTGATAGACAGAGACTAATGAACATGTCCTGCAAAAACTTCTTTGTTATTCTCAGGTGAAGCCAAGGGATAATTTAAAAAAGCTAATAAGATTAAAGCATAAAAAATACAACAAAGCAGCTAGAGACTAGAGACAGTGGCTCCCTGATTTAACAGTAACATGAATCAAACTGCATCTCTAAATCCCTGACCCGTAGAAATCTAAACCTTTTTTCTCCCTGATGGAGATCTCTAAATCTAAAATTGATACAATTCTGTACTCTCTTAAAAATCCTCCTGCTCCTGCATCCCACTCACGCTTTTCTGTAAGAGCTTCTTAACTGTGGGACATCCTTCTGTCTGAAAGAGTAAACTGTGCCACTCACCATACAAAGACAAGTCTCAAAACCTGTCTTTTGTAAAGTCAGACATGTGAACATCTATAATCTACAAAATACATTGCTAATTTTATTATTATTGTAGATAAACTTGCTGCTAAGTTGTGCCATGTCCTTTGTCAGCTTAGCATGGTTGTGTATGGCATATTTTTTGTACTTCCTGAACAATGTGGTAAGACCTTCTATAGATGTGTCTTGCAACTCTGTGCTGCATGGCTTATGCAACTGCACCTTTTAACATTTTATCAAGTGAAACATTGTGATTATTGTTTTTTTTTAATTGCTTATTGCTGCTTTTCATGTCTGCATGTGTCCAAATGGTTATAATCATATTGCTTGGCTGTGGATCTTGGATGTTGTTGCTGTATTATTGTGCTAATGTTTTGCTGTTTCCTATTGTTCTGAATTGATTGTGCACTGTCTTGAGAATATTTATTTTGTTGCTGTTGCTGTTGTGGTGTCTTCATGTAAATTTGAATCACTGGTGTCAAAGAATCCAACCAAAGGACTGCAGTTGAAAATTAGTCAGTTTGCTAATATTTGCAACATTTACAGTAATGTTGATTACTGAGCGTTGTCCTTATACAAAAGAAGAAAGAAAAGAGAATAGGAGTTGTACACCTGGCCTGATACTGCAATAAATAATGCCAATGCTTAACATGTTACATCATTTATTTTTTCCTTCTTCATCTCGGGTTCCCCAATAATTCCCACAAAACTTGAGGAAATAGTGCCATTGCGGAACATACTTCTCACATACTCTAAATCACAATAAATAGGGAAAAAGGGTGTGAGGAATTACACCTGGATTGGTTTGATAAAGGTGTCTGCATGTTTGTTGGCAACTGTCACTTTCTGCTGGCAGAACACGCTGAGATTCTTTAAATTCATCACAATGCTCTTTTCAGGTTTGTCAAGGTGTTTTCTACTGACTGTAAGTTGTATGAGTCAACTTGTTAATCCATGTGAAAGATGGAAATGTGATGATAAGCCGATGAGCTGATAAATCTTTTCAAACAAAGAAACAGTTTTAAAGCCTGCATTAATTGTTGTGTGTGTGACTTGGAGATACTATCATACTACATTTGCTGTGTGTCTCATCTCTTTCAATAAAAGCTTCATTGTAGGGATTTACGCTGCTTGCTAGTTCAGTACTTTGTAAACACTAGACTGTCTGTTATTACAACTGCAACCTCTTGTTTGACACGTGAACTGGAGAAATACTGGAATCAGCCAATAAAACACCCATCATGTGTAAGTTTTTAATTGATCCCCAGGTACCTTAAAATCCCAAATTCTCAGAGCACATGATTTCAGAGCATTTTACATTGGGTAGAGCCATGATAACAGTAGGCTAACACTCATTCATTTCTACAGTGTAGTGCTGCCACATTTTATTTCCTGCAAAGAATATTATGTTATAAATAACTTTTTATTCTTTAAAAATGATATACTGTGGTGGTGTTGTTCCTTTAAGGCAACTCTGTACAGAAAAACTTGCTTTGGATGTCAAACAACAAGGGACTGACTGGACTGATTTTAAAGCAGTAATTGTCTTAAGCATTTACAAGGCAGGTTGTGGATTCATAAGGCCCCTTTACTGATGTTTACTGAAACAAAGAGTTGAAGTGTGCATTAATGTGGGTATCAACAACATGAATTTGGTAGAATAGGCTGAACCGTCTCTCCTCAGTCTGTTGTGGTTAAACGCCTGAATAAATGACCTGCAGCTGCTGCTGCCATTATCAGGCTGCTATAAAGTATAAAACTGCCCAACCAGTTTGACAGGCTGATGCATGGACACAAACACACACACACACACACACAATTGCAAATTTAGTTTTTTTATTTGCTGAAGGTCAAGCAGGTGTTCTTTATCACTCAAAGACATAGGAGGAGTGCAGACCTCCAATTATAAAACATATACGATGCGAAAATGAACAAACAAAAAAGCGTCTTTAGTAGAGCATTCTATAGTTTGATCATAACATATATAGAATAGTGGCACAGGATATACTTCATTAAGTGAAAGAGCCTTTGGGATCTATCATGCATATATATCATCAAACCATAAATTCCAACATAAAGCAATATTTTATTGTCATAAAAACACTAGATATACATGGTAGTGGGATTTCTCGCTTTGACATTTGCCTTTATGTGAACATATATTAACTTTACTCACTAACTGGCTAAATAACAAGTGAATCAATAACAGATCCAACTGCGGTTAGTTTTATACTATGCTACTGTACGTTAAACAGTGCATATAACAAATGTACATGACTAACCCCTTTTTATTCACTTTACAACAAGTGATCACGTCTTTGAATGAAAAAAGATTTGATGAATTAATTCAGTGAATACATAAAATCTATATCATGTAGATATATACATTTACTGACTGTTTATGAGCTCATGTCCTGAGTTTGGTAAACTGGATAAACCAAGAAAAAACAGACGTGAAACTGTATACATACCGACTTCAGACCTCATTTTGACCATGTCTATATTTTGTTGCTGAATACATATTTGCACAATTCCCACAGTCTGTCTCCGTCTTAGTTTCAGACATAGTTCCTTTACAGACAGACAGACAGCCATCACGCCTTGGTCTTCCTTCTTCTTCTCCAGAAGTTGAAGGGACCCAGATTACTTTTGACATTTTGCAAATCGTTATCCTATCAGAAAAAACAAACAAACAATGTTTGATTAGACATTTTTACATAATTATATAGCAAATATTCTAATTTGTGGTACACATGTCCATCATGTAAGCTCTCAGGATGGTGCATTTAAAGTCTTTTCAGTTAATTTGCATCTATTGTACTTTATGTATGTTTGTTTGGTAACAATTAAAATCAACTAAACAAATGAGGCATTCCTGTTTGTTCAAATTATTTATAAAAACCATGCCCATTGCATCACAATTACACCAGTCATTTTAAACCGTGTGGCACCAAAAACTTTGAGGAAAGTTGCAAGGAAGTAAAAAAAAACAAAAAACCCCCAGAAACTTTTACCTGTGTTGATCCAATATATATATTTTTATATTATAGTCCCTATAAGTACTACATGTTTTTGTACTCCATAAAAAGATTTTTACTGCTTTTCTTTAAGCTTCGTACCCCAAAATTTGCTGTACCTTAGAATTCGATGAGTACACCTCTCATGAGTTTTCAGAGATTATTGTGTATTATTGTGTATTGTTTACACCCCTTTGCCCACTTTTATTCCCAGTTTTGTACACCATAGGTACCCAGTATTTACAAAAATAACCTACTTAAGAATATAACTACTTCTCCTTTTCTTTAAAATGCAAAATCACAATGAACACAGATCGTCTGTTGTTTATTTTAAGTCAAACCCAACACACCTGCTGCTGAAAATACTCCCTAAATATGTGTTAATCCACAGTTGAAACTAGTCCCCATCAAATGTACTATTTTCTCCAATTTGTGTCATTACAGTGCCCAGCTGTTTTAGGAAATTATTTAAAAATCCTTCAGTAGGAATGAATAGACTTGGGGCTGTGAGCCGCAGACAGGAGAGATAATTTTGGTCTTTTTGTGGATTTGTTGACAATAAGACAAATGTAGAATAACAGCAGTGTTTTCCTTTCACAAATACAAGGTAAAGAACTAGATTAAATGCAAAATACATTTAATTACCAGTAAGAACCGGTAAGAATTTATTAGTAAATATACAATGAAATTACATTGTCAATTGTGGGCTGTATTATAAAATGAGGCCCTAACTGATTTGATTTTATAGCCCTTTGCTTATGGCTCAGTATGTGTTATCAGTGGTTAGGGTCAATGTGACAGCTAGCGTATGTCAGAATTTGATCCAAGTGTAGATGGAAAGTGACTGGTGTCAATTATGTATCAATGTCCATTAGTGAATTAAGAAAAACAAGTGAAGACATCTTCAAAACATTCTGTATATGATCATCCGGAATGTGTCACCCATGTTGCCCAAAGATAGGATATCTCAGTGTGGCTGTGTGTAAAATTTGGCAGGGAAAAGCAGGAAAGGACAAACAATATTCTTGCTTCTTTTTAAAGTCAAGGCCCATGAAAATATATACGTAGAAATATAAACGTCATTAGATTCAATTTATTTTTGTTTGGATGAATTATTATGAAATACATGAAGCTAAAAGCTTATTTAAAGAATACTTTAAGCCATTTTTTGTATTTGTTTCATAAAAAAGCTTCTATAAATCATAAGAAAAAAACACCTTGTAAAGTTCCTGTAAAAGTGTTATAACATGCAACTTGCTCACTAAAATAATAAAATGTTTAGAACACTAAGGATAAGATAATGTCCATAATGCCCATAGTTACTTCTGATTATGGTACTGAACAATCCATGAACCTCTGGTTGTTACAGAGGCAAAATATATCTCATAACTGACCTGTTAAAAATAATTCACCATGATTGAAATAGCTAATGTAAATAAACAACAAGTGAAGCTTTTGTATAGTAAACTGCTGAAACAGGTGAAGTGAACAGGTGCTGGTCATGGTACAAACTTAAACAAGGGAGGAAAACACAATATAGCTGTACTTCCTGCTCAAAATATTTTCCTACTGCTTCAACCAACAATAGCTGATTGTATGTCAGAAAACGATGCTTTTGTGGCTGACCAATCAAAAGTTTAATTTTCCCATTTTACACTCCTCCAAGACACACCAAACAAAGCAACTGCATCTGAAGTTCAAGTTGAAGTTTAATTTTTTTTTGTGTGATTTCAACCATAAAAAATACTTAATTTCTTCAGGATCAGGACACACTATAAAGTGCACGTAGCAAAGTAAAAAGATGAAATTAAGATACATATAAGTGAGATGACTAACTTTATATGTGTCTGTTAAACTACTGTGAACCTCTTCGGAACTAAAAAACCTCTTGTAGTGAATCATCAGGTGGGAGTGCTTGTTCATCTGCAGATTATTTCCAGTTAAATTATGCCATTCTGATTTGGTCAGCTGCAGGGCTCTTTGACTGACTAATTGGTTGGTGGTTGCAGTCAGAAGTTTGTTTTATTTCTGCATTTATCATAGAGTGATGGTAGCCTATAAATCTGCTGCAGCAGCACAATCCGTCACACAAACAAAGGTCAGGGAAGGAGGAAGTTCCTAAACTGCCAAGGAGCTGTTATAATGTTGCCTTAAGAAAATGTTAACAGCATACCACACAGTCTGTTCTAGAGACAGACGACAGCAAGTGATAGTGGTGTTGACTGATGGATTTGTTGGAAGTGCCTGGCTCGGCACAAGTTAATACTAGTTGGCAGGTAATTGCTGCTGTAAGGATTATATATTTAACCCCTTAACTTACTGCTTTCATTGCACCTTAAGTAGAATTAAGGTTGGACAAATAACCTTATCCCACCCTGTCTGACAATATTAGTATTCAAAACCAAGACTGTTTGCATGCTTTTTAAGGTTGTGCCATTCTATCAAAAGGAAATATTCTGGATGTCTAGATGTCTGGAAATTTTAGTTTAATCCGCTAGAATTTGAAATACATTTCTGTGGGTACTTTGAACAAAGTTTGCCTGTCCGTATTTATCATATTATCAAGTTTAGGCTGCTAGAGCTTCAAAATGATCCAGCTTTATTATTTTGGATGTACAGGTGTTATAGTTGGGGAATCTAGTTCTTTACCTTGAATTTGTGAAAGGAAAACACTGCTGTTATTCTACATTTGTCTTATTGTCAACAAATCCCACAAAAAGACCAAAATCAACCTCTCTCCTGTCTGCGGCTCACAGCCCCAAGTCTATTCATTCCTACTGAATGATTTTTAAATAATTTTACAGCTGGGCACTGTAATGACACAAATGGGAGAAAATAGTAAATTTGATAGGGGCCTAGTTTCAACTGTGGATTAACACACATTTAGTGAGTATTTTCAGCAGCAGGTGTGTTGGGTTTGACTTAAAATAAACAACAGACGATCTGTGTTCATTGTGATGAAGAAACATGACACCCTGTGCAACAGTGTGGCTCACTGATGTTTTAATAGTTTTGACAATGGATCTTTATACAGCACAGAGGAATAATGCTGCACTCACATGGAGTCAGACAAACTGTAGACGGCAAACCGGGTGTCATGCAAATTCTAATATTTGAACGTTTTGCTGTTCTCTGCGATGGTATTAAGCTGGTATTAATGCCCGATGTTACATAGCTCCCTCACACAAGGAGAAAATATGTACAATCTGGACAACGACACAACGAATAATGAATAAATTACATAAAATAATATTCACAAAATATTTTTATTTAATATATCTATTCCAGACTTTACCATAACAACATGTTGTCGTGCGTGTTTCGTTTTGCCGTCCTGCCATTCTGTCAGACGGTTTGTTTGTTTTTACTGGGAGGAAGGTGCCATCCCTCTGACATCTACCTGAATCAAGGTGAATGCAGCATATATTACATAATAAGATATATTATCTTTGGCTAACAATATAGTAGATTCAATTGAGTTTTGGTCAGGGAATTTATTAATAATTCAAAAAAATATAGAATATAGCCAGCATTATCTTTTAAATCTATCCATCAGGAGATGAAAATAAAATGGGGTTTATCATGAGAGGAGTCCCTAAAATGCTCATAGATTGTCTCAGGAAAAGGTGTGGCTCAGATACCAAACGCATAACTTCCTCCCATGAAGATGAGATGGCACCAAACAACACCTAACATGTAAAACCCACACAAGAGAGGACTGTGGAGGGACAGGAGGGAAGGGGAGTTGTGTGTGTGTGTGTGTGTGTGTGTGTGTGTGTGTGTGTGTGTGTGTGTGTGTGTGTGTGTGTGTCCACGTGATAAGATGCAGAGGGAAACATAGAGAGATATCTCTGGTGCTTTCCATCTGGCAACTATTGACACGTGCTCATTTTATTAACACCACATTGAGTCACTTCAGACTGACGATTAGCAAGAGTTTTATTTTTTTTATAGTTGTGAAACGACAGAAATGTACATGTGAGATTACTTCCCCTAAAGATACATACACACCACAGTAACCACCGGCAGGGTAAAATCAAGCCGGCTTGGTATTTCCCTAGGTTTTTCACTCTTGTGACACTGACTAATATCACTCAAAAAACAATTGAAACTGCGTTTAATACTTTAATTTCACACATTGCAAATTGTAACTACAACCAGGAATATGCAATGTGCTATATAACACATTTACTCTTATTAAACTAAAGGCGATTCTAAGTTTTAGATGATTTCACACAAGCATTGCTGCCATGTCCTGTGAGTTTGAATGGGCATCAAAATCCATGCCTGCAACCCTGCTAGTGGTTTTAAATGTGCCATAAGCAGCAAAGAGTGCCACATAAGTATTATGTGTGTGTGTGCTTGCCCAGCTTGCAAAGTGGTATTGATTCAGCACATAATAAGCTTTTACTTTAGATTTTTTTTTTTTTGTAAACAATACAAAATTACATTTCTTAACTCTTCTTATATCTCTTTGGAAAGTTGAATCCAAATCCACCAGAATTTAAAATACATTTCTGTGAGTACTTTGAACAAAATTTGCCTGTACGTATTTATCATATTATCAAGTTTAGGCTGCTAGAGCTTCAAAATGATCCAGCTTTATTATTGTAGATGTACAGGTGTTATAGTTGGGGAATCTAGTTCTTTACCTTAAGAAGAAGTAACTATGGGCATTATGGACATTATCTTATCCTTAGTGTTCTAAAAATGTTATTATTTTAGTCAGCAAGTTGCATGTTATAACACTTTTACGGGAACTTTACAAGGTGTTTTTTTTCTTATGATTTATAGAAGCTTTTTTATGAAACAAGTACAAAAAATGGTTTAAAGTATTCTTTAAATAAGCTTTTAGCTTCATGTATTTCATAATAATTCATCCAAACAAAAATAAATTGAATCTAATGACGTTTATATTTCTACCTATATATTTTCATGGGCCTTGACTTTAAAAAGAAGCAAGAATATTGTTTGTCCTTTCCTGCTTTTCCCTGCCAAATTTTACACACAGCCACACTGAGATATCCTATCTTTGGGCAACATGGGTGACACATTCCGGATGATCATATTAAAGTGGATGTTTTGAAGATGTCTTAACTTGTTTTTCTTAATTCACTAATGGACATTGATACATAATTGACACCAGTCACTTTCCATCTACACTTGGATCAAATTCTGACATACGCTAGCTGTCACATTGACCCTAACCACTGATAACACATACTGAGCCATAAGCAAAGGGCTATAAAATCAAATCAGTTAATCAAAGAAATCCTATTTGTAGAATTTAGGGCCCCGTTTTATAATAGAGCCCACAATTGCCAATGTAATTTCATTGTATATTTACTAATAAATTCTTACCAGTTCTTACTGGTAATTAAATGTATTTTGCATTTAATCTAGTTCTTTACCTTGTATTTGTGAAAGGAAAACACTGCTGTTTTCATTTGTCTTATTGTCAACAAATCCCCAAAAAGACCAAAATTAACCTCTCCTGTCTGCGGCTCACAGCCCCAAGTCTATTTGTTCCTACTGAAGGATTTTTAAATCATTTCCTAAAACAGCTGGGCACTGTAATGACACAAATTGGAGAAAATAGTACATTTGATGGGGACTAGTTTCAACTGTGGATTAACACATATTTAGGGAGTATTTTCAGCAGCAGGTGTGTTGGGTTTGACTTAAAATAAACAACAGACGATCTGTGTTCATTGTGATGAAGAAACATGACACCATGCACATAAGTCATTATGTGTGTGTGTGAGTGTGTGTGGCAGTGTGTCTTCTTGCCCAGCTTGCAAAGTGGTATTGATTCAGCACATAATTAGCTTTTACTTGTATTTTTACATAAAAATCTAAATTTTGTAAATTATACAAAATTAAATTTCTTAACTCTTCTCAATGAGTCTGTTGTCTCGAGTAATTTCCAAAATATGTATATGGTAAAGGGGCACTCCAACAATTTTACAACAATCAGTT
The DNA here is from genome assembly GCF_905237075.1 of Dicentrarchus labrax. NCBI lineage: Eukaryota > Metazoa > Chordata > Actinopteri > Moronidae > Dicentrarchus > Dicentrarchus labrax. The sequence continues at coordinate 23,436,884 of NW_026136705.1, read as the reverse complement.
GTCAGTTGCTGTCTGGCAAGTCAAAGAAATGTTAATATTGAACGTAACACTAACAATGTATGTAATTTGTATTCTACCAAAATATCAGCACTTGGTGAAGGTTAGGGAGAGCTTGGACTCTGGTGTCAACATCTGTACGTTAGAGCATCTTGGCTTTGGCTCGGACATTTTTAACAGAAACCCCGGTAGATGGTGATTATGCCTATATACATTTACAGCTCTTTCAGTGTAATAAAATATCCTTGTTTTCATGCTAATTGAAGGGAAGGATCCCTACAGATGCAAAGCCCCAACCAGACCCCACTGTTAGTTTTTGTGTGTGGCATATTTGGGTGGTTATGAAAACCTAATGAAACAAATGACAGAAATGAACTTTCTGTTGGGAATCAGTAAGTAATTAAGTGAAGTTCATGAAAGTTATATAACAACACTGCACATAGGTCAACTTTGCGATCTATGATCTGTAGTAAGTAAGTCAGTTTAGAGTTGGTAGGAATGTTTTTTGTGATAACCATGCTTTTTTTGGTGAAATATTGGCAGCTCTTCTGGGTTGGGAGTATCATAGTATTGCATTTGTATCTTTCTGTTAACTCTCTTTCTTTGCAAACACATCTGTGTGTTTTTCTTGGCATGCCTTTACAACAGATGCCAGTGTACTAGACACACAACATGCCCAAGAACAGCTACAGCAGACCTTTAAAATAGGTCTCCTTCCATCCGTTTCTATGCACATATAAAAAAAAAAACCACACATATAGCCGAATACAAGAGTTTAGACTGTGTGTCTATGTTATATGGTTTTCTGAACATTAGAACGGCTGCTGCTAACTACTGCAATACAAACTTTTGCATTTCCCTGTTTGTTCAGTTTGGATCTCTAACTGCAGTGAGCTTCATTAAAATTGGAACTGGATTGATGGCCACATTTTCGGACTGCGTATTTGGTAGGCACGCATGATATTATCGGAAGAACGAACCAAATATAAGGGGAAAACCCTTCTGAGTTTTAATACATTGCTCCAAACCTGGATTAAACCGAGCTATTTTTTTCTGGTTACTTAAAATGCACGACAAACACCTTTCCAAATGCGCTGTTTAGTATTAGATTCCACAAAGCTCAATTGAGAGACTCTCATGTAGAAGACATGTATTCAAAAAACAGACATGAACATTACTTCCGCATATGAGTTGTTTTTGGAAAGATCACAAAGTTAGAGATATAGAAAAAAGATAGTTATCCCCATTGCAAACTAACCTTGTAGTAAAGAACCTAAATTTTACGGTAGCCCTAAGAGTTCAGTGCAAAAACAAATGCAAAAACAATGGAAATTGTTTCGAGGGACACTAAACACCCTCACGTTTATCATTCTTTTGTTTCCATTGACGTCTGTGCTACAGTACTACCATTTGCATTTGGTTGTGTTTTCTCACTTTGCAGCTTTTTTCGAAATTCTGCGTGTGCGTGTGTGTTGTGACATTGGTGAAGGTGTTTTCTTAATTTGCTTGTGTTTTGTTTATTTGCATGTGTTTTCTTAAGGTGCAGTGTGTTAAGCTCAGGGCTACCATACGAATGAGCTTTTATTGCATTTGTGTTTATTTGTGGCTGAAGGTTAAGTGAAACCAGTCACAAAAGGTATATAGCTCCCTTTTAATAAGATTAAGTTTCACTGTAACTGCCAAGTTATTCAGCTTTTGTCGTCCTTTCTGCCAAGTATGAGCTATCGTTGTCATCATAAATTCCCAATATCTCTGGAGGCCATAATGAACGTCCCACCCCATCCCATCCCATCCCATCCCAGCTACCCTGCAGTTATGTTGCTGTTATCTATCTAGTCATTATTTAGTTTCTGCACAACATTTCCCTTCCTGGACATATTTGTGTTTCAGGTTGATAAAAACTAAAATAAATGTAAAATTTAATTAAAAAAACTATATTTAACAGTAGTTTGAAACAAATGAATCACAAAGGATAAAATACATAGGTGAAATATAAAATGGTCTCTGCTACTCTCTGTGCTTTTAGATGAACAGTCCCAGTAAAATAGAAAAGCAGGAGAGAAGAAACAGTTAAATCTGTTAAATCTGAAAAAAAAAAAAGTTAAATCTGATTTATCATTGTAGATGATTCTATTGATAATGTGACAGCAGTAGGTGAAAAGCTGTGGTGTACTGCAGTGTTTTAGACCCTAATTAGCAGCTGTAATGTAATTTGATTCCTGAGCTCAAAACACTTTCCAGTCAGTTTCTCAAACGGGGGTTTAGCCTTTGTTTGACTCTTAACAGGAAATTAAGTCATCCAGTACTGAAAAACAACCGTACACATTAAGTCCAAGGGAGGAAACTACCTTTAATCTCAAAACCACAGACCGTCAGTTATATTTTTTTTCTGTATACTGGTTAGGTGTCTCATGTACTCACCCATGTTGGTTTTTATGATAGTGTGATTCAGGATCCTGTTGTGTGAGGCTATTTACAATATTTATGTTGTTAAAAAATACTACATACTATATAACTGTGTGGTTTTGGGTGTCTCGTGGGTGAAAACCATTTTACTTAATGGAGCTTGAATGCCTGCATCAGCCGGAGCACATTTTACACCATCAAACATGTATTTATATATTTTCTGCTTTCAGTATTCTATTGAGAATAACTGTAACAGCAAACTATGACTTAAAAAAAGCATTTTATCTTTTAATATAATTGAAGTAAAAAATATATTATATTTAATATCACTTCTTTAGAGTCTCTTTTCAAGTATAAGAATCAGTGAAGTCCAATTTAACCTGTCCAACTTGCTGTACCAATGCTGAATTTGTTTCACCAACAGCATATTTACAGACTAGAGGAACAGGGATTGGTCTGGACTGCACTACTGAATGTGAAACATAGACATAAACATAGAGGTGTATCCAGGTATCTGTAGGATAATGGAGAAAAATTAAACTGTATTCTCTATATAGGTGAAGGCTACAGTGGCTTTCAAACTTTACTAATATGCTACAGTGGTGGAGTGTAACTAATGATATGTACTTACAATTTAGAGCTATTGTACTTTATTTGAGTCTTTCCATTGTATGATACTTTATACTTCTACTCTACTACATTGACTACATTTACTTTGCAGATTAAGATTTTGCATAGAAAACACATGGTCGGTTAATGAAATACAATGCATTGTTATAAACTTCCCAAAGTAGTTATAGTATAGTAAATTAGCTCCCTTTCAACCAGCTACATTATTTAGGCTTATTTGTTAATATATCAGTAGTAATAACACAACAAATCATAACTCACAGGAGCCATAAATCGTACTTTTGATACTACATGTACATTTTGCTGAACATGTTTATGCACTGTTACTTATAGAAGATTTTGAATTAAGTATTTTTAAATTATGGTACTGCAACTTTTACAAGAATACTTCTTCCACCAATGTTGTATTGCTCTCATTTAATAAAGCACCAACTAAAAAACTAAGAATAGAATGTCTAAACAAACATGGGTGTATAACTATTCTGTCAGCACACTGTTTAATTAGTTTTTAATAAAAGATGGAAGGATAAGCCAAAACAAAGGTGGATTTTCAGGTTTGGAGATGTCCTCTTGTGTAATTTAATGTCGGTATTAAGCTCTAATGTCGGCTCCTGGACAAGTAATGTACATACCAACAAACACATGCAGAATGCGTGCGTGGATAGAGGCAAAAGGCTGTGTGCACATAGTTCACAAAAGCAGTCATGACTGACGTTCGTGTGGCGTAATTAAAATACCTAAGCTAATGACCTGACTAATAACAAATGAATACACATCTGATCCGATAATTCATTTAGTGTGATGTTCTCACTAGCAGGTTGACCCACATCACCTGGAGGATGATCCACATTTTATCAACTAGATTTCTTTTGTATCGCCCTTGCAAATCAACGGTTTGTGGGTGTCTGCTGGAATTAAAGTGGAGAGGAAGAAGTGAAATGTCTCTTACGGGAAGAACTGCTCTTGGGTGTGTATTCAAATTTGCATTTCACCCAGCTTCCTGCTGGTGCTGTTGATTTGAAGCTTTCCCTGGATAATTGAAGTTAAAAAAAAATTAGAATGCCCCTTTTGCTTTTCATTCATAAATATTAATTTAATCTATTATCGACATGGGGGATAAGTGCCAGTGTAGTGTCAGTTTTTTACAGTTCGTAACACTCCTTTCTCAATACTTCTTTCTTTCTCTGACAGCAGTCACTGTGGACATTCATTCATTCATTAAATGACCACATCCTTGCAGTGTTTTTTCACTTTTTTTCAGTGAAAGTGGCTACATTTTGGTGATGGCGAAGACATGGTCGGGTTAAGGCAGGGACAGGATTATTTGTAGCAAATTAAATTGTAAGGAACTTTTAATGTTATACATTATCCATCATATTGATAAGTCCACGTTGTGAAATTGGAAGTTATTTATTCCTGTGTTTTGAACAGGACTGGTGTGATGTTATACTGTTGAAGTAAATTAGCAAACATGTTCCTTGTTGGTTGTTCACCTTCAGAATCATTCCTGCATTTGCTCTTAGCATCTAACTGGTGGCTGTTAAATAAAATAAAATATTATATATATATATTCAAATAATTGCATTAATATCACAAACAAGCAACAACTAGCCGACTATTTGGTTTTGATTAACGACTACTAAGTTTTACTGTTCCTTCCACAACCCAAAAGAGGAATTATCTTCCTCATGAAGGTGGAATGTCCACAGCCACATGACCAGATGTCCCCGTTGGGCACAATGAATACTGGATGTCTGAGCATGTATGTGGAAGATTGTCAGGGATCGATCAGATCAGGCATCAAAAATCTTATTCCACAGGTTCTTGAAAGAGAGGACAGAAGGTGTGATGACCAAATTCAGAAGCCAGGGTTGACTGGTGCTGTTGTATTTCTGTATCCATATTGAGTATGCATACTGAATATGTATAGTTTTGTTTGTTACTATTGGAATGACTTTTCCCATGTGCGAATTAAAAAAATAAATAAAAGATTCTTCAATGAGAATGGTGTTACATATTGTAATGCTGCTGTTAGTTATTGTTTTGGTGTTGTGGAATGAGTGACACAACTCTACAGAAATGTGTGTCAATTGTAAAACAGGCTCACACGGCCAGCTTTGACTTTATGATTCAGTGACTCAAGTAATTATCAAACTCAGCATCTAAAAAACACAAACAAAAATTATCCACAGTTGCTTGCTATAGTGCTTTAGTTTCATTGTGACTTATACTGCAAGGCAACCAGAGCTCATTGCAGTGCACTCATAAACACTCACATCCCAAAACCACGAACATTCACAACTGCAGTTGTTCCCAATCTGTAGGAGTTGTCCCCAAGAAAAGGGACATCATTTGGAACCAAACTAAATGCAGGACAGGGTGTAGCACAAACAGTACAGACCAACAGCTTTAGGAATTTCAAGTTCATTTTCAAACTATGGTTTTATGACTTCCGGATGATTTCATATGTAATTTCTGACTGAATAAACTGTGGATGTGCTCCGCCATCCCAGATAATAATCACAGAGCTAAAGAGAGAAACCAAAGTCTCAGACTGACAGGCCTTAATGTTCATGCTGCAGCAGTACAGGAGAGAGGTCTGGCAGAAGTTGTTAACTCACTGTCATTTTTTAGATAGCTGAAAACAATGGCAGGAAGTGGAATGAAGCATGGGGCAATTGGAGGACTTATCGCAATGATCCATGCTCTAATTTTGCCATCAGTGTTACTAAATAAAGAGGTTTGCTGAATCCAGACTTTTGTCATTGAACTGCAACTCTAACATTGTTTAATAGTCTAACTAGAGTGATTATTGTATTACAGAAAGTCACATGTAATGACTCAAGTTATTTACCAGATCAATAAATCTGAAGGTGTGACCATGATTCATCGTAAAACTGCATACACTGATACCAACTAGAATAACAAATGAATGGAGTGATTGATTTACGCCGATGTAATAAATGCATTTTTGTGGATATGCTTGTGTTTGTGTATGTATCTGTGTGTGGGTGTGTGACAGAGATAGGGAGGGAGACAGAGAGAGAGAGAGAGAGAGAGAGAGAGAGAGAGAGAGAGAGAGAGAAATGGTGGTAATTAGTCTGCTGATTTACAGGAAATTCCAGAGCTGTCCATAGCTGCTAGAGCACAAAGTAAGTAAGTACAAATGATGCTATCACTGCTACCACACACTTGGTTTTCAAACATCTTGAGGACAGCAGAGCTTATGCTTAGCTGCTTTTTATTGATTTTAGCTCTCCTTTAAACACTCTGCAGCCATACCTTTTAATTCAGAAACTTAGACATCTGGATGTTAACTCCAGAGTTATCAAGTGGTATTAATTTTTAACAAACAGAACTCAGCGGGTGAAGGTCTCAGCTGAAAACCATCAGTCCTGGAGCTCCACAAAGCTGTCAGTCCTATAAGTATCTAGGTGTCAATATTGATTGTACTTTAACCTAGAATGTTGACTGGGTATGTTCCTGACTTCTCCAGAGAACTTTAAAGAATTTTATTTTTTATTTTTTTACGTCTGTAAAAAGTCAAACAGAAAATTATGTTTTTGTTTTATCATGCTTTTATAGTGTTATCAGGTATGGAATTACTGCATGGTTGGGAATCTTCCTGTGTCATTAAAAGTTAGCACAATTGGTTCAGACTGCGATGAAAATCACACCTAAGAAAGATCATCATAATATTCAGTCTCTAAATGACCAAGGCGTATTTGAACAGGTAAAGAGAATATTCTGTGATCCAACCCACATTCTGTTCTCTCAGTATGAGGTGTGACGACACAGAGCTCAGCGGTTTAAATTTGAATGGGGTTAAGACCTCCTTTGTGCCTGTGTTAGAGTTCTAAAGAGTAGCCTAAAATGAGCAGTCACGGAAGCTGTACCGTAGCACATAACCATAACTGTTGCCTTACATTGTGTATTTCTGTATTTGTATTTATTTTTGGTATTGTATTTCTGTGTACTGTTTAACATTCTATGCCTGCTGTTGTTGTGTGTATGTATGTATCAGTCTATCTTAAAGGCACACTATACAAGATTTTTACCTTAATATAATAGCTTCGAAGTCATTTCGATGGTAAACAAACTCGTAGTATAGCGAATCATCCCAATAGCAAAGCTGGAGAGGGACGCCGTTGGCAGAACCAGCAATGCAAGTCTGAAAGGTGGCGTCCCACCAAATCTCACGAGAATCACGAATTGCTTTACGGGGGTTACATACATCAGCGACATAAGAAGCACCCTCAATGGAAGACACTAGCAGCCATTCACTCAGACGTTACCTGGTCAGTAGACATCTTCGGAGTCTATCTTTGCCTGTTCGATGTCCGAGCTTCCATCCTACTGAACATGTACCGGTATACAGGGGGGAGGGGATCAGGCTGTGAGTGCAGAGACGCAGAGCCGTATATAGAGACGGCTCTGGTGAGCGGTATTTATGACAGTTAACGTTAAATACAAGTACTCCGCAGCGACTCTAGGGGAAGCTGTTTGACAAAACCGGAAAACTGCATATGCTTTTAATTGAAAAGAGGTGGTAGCGAGCTTGTGGACACAAAGTACTCTGCAGGAAAGGGGTTGATCCAAACAGGGTCAAATAAATATGAGCCTTAAAACTCTTCTCTCAGCAATGAAACCTTCCTGAGCTTCATTTTTTAGATGATCAACATGTATTCTTAATTTGTTTGACTGCTTTGTGGCACTGCCAGGTCATCTGAAAACAAAACAGCAGGACGCATTGATACATTGATACGGACATGTAGGCACCTGTTGCTCTGCAACTTAAAAACACGGCTGTAGGGGTAATAGCGTTGATAGTGTATATGGTTCATATAATAAGTTCAAATTACTTAGATAGATGGGTCAAGGTGTATATTGTGAATGCATACTTTGCCCCCACTGGAATCATTTTAAAAGTTGTTTCCAGTCGAGCGCTTGTATTCAGAGTAGGGGGGAAATGAGGAGGAGGATAAACTGGAGCTCAGGTACATGGGTTTTTCAGTCCCCTTTTTATGAGTTGAAAAATATCTCTAAATTTAAACCATTTCGGTCTACCACAGAAAGTCATTCATGCCTTTATTTCACCCCCCCGACAGAGTTCAGTGTCTGTGCATCTGCTGTCACGGCACCTAAACTGTGGAATTAATTGCCCTTCACACTTTTAAACCTGGCATTTAACTGACTTATGATTTTATATTATTTAGTTCTTATTTTAAATACTTAACTTTTTGGAATTGCTGATCTTTTCACTGTTCTGTTTTGTATGCAGTCTCTTAAGATAAAGTGAGGCTTCAACTGGATGCGATCCCAAATGAGATAACAAACCCCCATTCTGCTCTATAATCATGTCACTGCTTGTTAGGAGGCTAACGTATTTTACATCAAGGTTGTAAAAAAAATTATTTTGATGAACATGTTTTCTCCAAAGAATTTCACTGCCAGACTTTCAAAGGTTTCTGTGTCCCGATTCTGTGTCCTGATTCACTGCATAGTGTTACGCAGTTTTAAACCTGTACAAGTACTGTAATGGATGAATTAATAAATACTGATATATACCTTTGAGTGAAATGTCTTGTCTAGATCAGCTGTAAACCAGTGCTGGAGTGTAATTAAGTACATTTACTTAAGTATAAACTTACATTTTACTTTTTTCCCCCACAACATAAAAATTATAAACTTTAGACTCCACTATATTGATTTGACAGCTATAGTTACTAGTTATATCTAAGATTAAGATTTTACACAAAACACATGATGATCTCATAAATTAGATTACTTCATAATAATAAAATCATTCAAGCTCCACCTCAATTAATCAAAACAGTAAAATGTTATTTACACAAAGGGCTCAGTAATAATAATCCAATACAATAATAGTTGATATACTATAACACTTAAGAGACACTTTTTCCAGTTGAGTACTTGAATTTTTGATTTAAAGGGACAGTTCATCACAAAATCAAAAATACATATTTTACTCTTACCTAGTGCTATTTATGCATCTATATTGTTTTGGTGTGATATCGGCCATAGAGATAGCTCTTTTCCTTCTACCAAACTACACCCACTAACTGTATAAACACGAGGAAGGAAATGCATGTTTGAGCAAGCTTACATTACAGCTGGGCTGAAAAGGATGCCATTAATGTTTACATACTGCTCTGTCACTTACATGAGCCTCTCGTCCGTGAGTAGAAGCACTTTTTCTTCTGCGCAGTGATACGTGAAAAGAAAATAGTTCCTACATGAAACTGCTCACAAGACTCTCTGTGGATTATCTTGAGTAACTGGGTCACGATTTCTGGAAAGATAAATTGCTTCAAATGTATATTTTTGGTGCTTTGAGCACCACAAGCCGTGTCCCATCTGGTGGAAGAGGTCAAATATGTATTTTGGATTTTGGGGGAACTGCCCCTTTCAGCACTTTTGCTAATAGTATTTAAATAACTTTTCAGGCACCTACTTACTTGCAGGGCTTTTTTTTTTTTTTTTTTTTTACAGTTACAGTTTGTTATTTTTAATGTTTAATACTTAATGTTGTGTTCTGTTTGACTGTGATACCTCTGTAAACAGGGGTTGACTGCCAAAAATCCAGTGATGTGTGAGTGTATCCCTGTGTGTGGGTGGATGAATGAGAAAGACAAATAGATACAGACATAGAGAGAGAGAGAGAGAGAGAGAGAGGGAGGGAGGGAGGGAGTAGGAGAGAGTAAGTCAGCTGACTTTTTGGAAAGACTGAAGCCATGTGTCTAGTTCCAAAGTTGCATTTTAGTTATTCAGCTTGGCTTGTGGGTAACTGTGTGTGTTTGTGTGTGTGTGTGTGTGTGTGTGTGTGTGTGTGTGTGTGTGTGTGTGGGGGGGGGGGCTGCCACACATAGGTAGGTCTGTGAGAACTTATGAGAGAGAAAAGGAGAAAAGAAAAAAGACAGTTTATTAGAGTCGGCTGATTTACTGGAAAGACCAGAAACCTGCCAGTTACTCTCTCACTTTCTGTGTTCACACAAACACACACACACACCCCCTACACACACACACCCACACACGGAGAGGGTGGATGCCAGACATTGGCAGGATGGCATGGTGCCCATAATACCTCACCAAGCAGCAAAACAAACAGGTCAAACCAGGCAGCAGTTGAATTTTCAGGCACAAACCACGTGAATTTTACACTACGGCAATTATGAGTACATAACAAGTTATCCAGAGACTGCCTGACACATCACATCATAAATCATACAATTAACACAGAATGATGCATTTAAAATAACACTCGTGACTCCAACTCATCGCTCATGAATGACTTTTCTCGTACAGGACTCCTGTCAGCTAAAAATAAGAAACTGTCATATTGGTGTTTTCCTGCTTCAAATGAATACCTGACTGCAGTTCATGATCCTTGAGTGTTAGTCTCCATGTGTGTAACTGTAGACTTCTTCCTTCCTGAAGTGTGTTACTGACATATTTATATTTCGTAGTAACGCTTCTGACTTAAACAATGGAGGTCTGGTGACATTTTTGTCATAAATCATGAGTCTTGCTGTGCCGAAACGGGTAAACACATGGAGCACATCCTTTATCTGTGCCCTCCAAAACCATTAAATCATTTCAGAGAAAGAAATCAGTATAATGATGTGACTACACTACGATTAAGGCACATTTTAGGCACAAAAAACACTTACGTAAGTTAAGGTTAGAGGAACATTGTTGTCATTGGCAAAACAGTGGTTAAGGAATGAACATAGTCAAGATTTAAAGAAACAAACAGCAGTATCCCGTGTTCCAATGTTCTTTTTGACGTTTTTTCAAGACACCTATCCCGAATTCCTTCCTTGTTACATTTTGTTTTTGTAGCTGTATAATAATGTTAAACGGCTTCTTCCTTTGCTCTCGACAGACTAGAATCACAATTACTATAGCCAATGTAGTATTTTGCATATCTGCATATTTTATTGCAGAAAAAAAACCATATGAGACACACAATATTGTTCCAAGCAGACTATTTGTATATATGTCTTAATGTATGTATGTAAGGGATCTTTAATATAGAAACTTATCGCTGGCCTAAAATAATTACAAGAGCCCACAGCATCCCTACAGCATTAGATATTTCAGTCATGTGTCACTTGTGTGGGTGTCCTAAAAATAAATGCCAACAGAAACATCACTGAAGAACCCTAGGAATGCATGTTAGACATCCACCCAAGTTTTTTTCAGGGGAACTTGGATAAACCAACTTCAAACTCTCTTAAAGTTGCAGGAAATTCCCTGCAGATGCCCGGAGGTTTAAGGTTAGTATCTATGGCACTGGAGAGTTTCACAGGCCAGCACCTGATGGTAATATTCAGCCACAGAGCAGCAAGATTAAACAAGTAAGTGAATTAAAGTGATGGATATCAGTTTTGCATGGATGGAGCAGCTGGGTAGTAAATCATCATCATTATCTTCATCATCACTAGTCATTTCTACTAACATAGTTGTTGCTACTGTTGTTGCTGTGCACCTTTGTCTTTATCTCTGTCCTTCTCTCTGTACCACCCATCCCCCCTATCCCTCTACCCATCTATCCCTTACCGTCCCAGTTGAATTGAATATTGAAATTAAACTCTCTTGGTTGACCAGCAAGAATTCTCGACTCTCTTAGACTATAACACAACCTTTCAACTGACCCCAATAACTACCGGCAATATATATGTCAGTATGTGTGTAGTTATATGTGTTACAGTATATATATATATATATATAGGCCAACGGTTATCAGCGTGAACAGGTACCTGGTGCAGCTGACAGCACAGCACTCAAGGAATGACCTACAGCCACTCCCAGCAATGTGGTGTGTCTTATTTAACAGAGTTGACAAACATGTTGACTTATGAGACAAGAAACAATTAAAATCTCACTAAATCTTCCAAGTGTATGCCTCCACTTTCTCCACTATCTTTGTTATTGTTGGTGTTATGTGTTTAAGCCATTTTTTAAAAATGTCTATAGAATTCTGACATCAGGAGTCAACATAAGCAGAGGTCACAACAAGAAACATGGTTCTGCCCTACATTTAAAACAAACAAAATTAAAAGTTTGAAAGTTTGAAAGTGCAGAAATGACCTCACACACGTTTTTTAAACTTAAGACACAATATAAAACAGTCTGTGTTTTTGTGTGAGCCAGTGTACACGACTAAATCCCCCATTTACCTGAAATCACCTTTCAATGGAAATGTCTTTGTGCTGCCATGCCATCTGCTGTGGGTGTGGCCACAGGTGAGATGGGTTCATGCTATGTACAATGTCATAGCAACAACAACAAAAGCTGAAAACAGGAAGAAAACAAAGAGCTGCAAAGCTATAAACATGCAGGTTGCAAAGACATGTTCAAAAACATACCTTAGATTTTTATTTACTTGTTTTAGAAAAGCACGCTTTGATAAGCTTCTATGTGGTTTACACGGCCGCTAACAAACCTCAGGCTACTTGCCAGTGGTATAACTAGGAACTGCCCTCTTAAACTATTTCTTGCATTTATACTTATTGTTTTAACCCTCTCTACCTGTGAGCTACTGAAATCACCATCCATAATGTTACTCAGGATCATGACTAGATAAATTTGGTTTTAATAAAAAAAGGCCCAATATGGACAAGTGCCTTTAAAAAAATATTCCCAAATATAATGTGACTATTGCATCATGTTGAATTCAGGAGACCGTGAAGCCAAAACTCCCGCCTGTGAGTGTCAGGGGTCAAGCATGCAGGATGCAATTTTAATGTTGAGAGATAATTCTAAACTCAGATAAGAGGAATAAAACTGCATAAACACATGATGCAATAAAAAAAAAAAAACATATCAACTGCTGAGTCAAGAGTCTTACAGCCTCTCTGCAAGGCTCTGCCACAGTATAGCCTGCTATAATCTGGTGGCTCGATTTCTTTTAAATCACGTGACTTGTAAGAAGGCATTGCCTTGCAGTTCCATTATCTGACCACGAGGTGGTGCTGCTCACAGGGGACGATGAGGCATTTATAAGAAACCTGCCTTGAGTTTGGAAATCCAATTCTGGTTCTCTGACTTCCATCACCCCTCCCTGTAAACGCGTCATCCTGGCACAGCTGCACAGGCCTTTACAGAAGCAGCTTTGTAAGAAGCCACTGCAACCTTGGCATTTACAAAAAATCATATGAAAGTGTCTTTGTGTTTTTTTCCTGTAAGGGTTACTTTTTTTCTTTGTGGGAACTCAGTCAGCTAATTTTTACTGTATTGCTTGTTTTTTTAATGAAAATACAGGAGAGTAGAGGAGCTGACAGATGACTATTTCCTCCCTGTATATCAGATTTGAATCAAATCATGCTTGCAAATTAGATTTGTTTTAGACTCAGAGCACCAGTTGGGTGGAGTTCACTGCATCACCACAGTTTGGAAGTGTTAGGTAAGTTGTCACATAACAAATTAGTTCATCTGTTTAGTTACCAGGATGATATACTAAGAAAATATTTAACACTATCTTAAATAGGCATTTACTCTAGGGGCAGGATTTGAAGTCCTCTGAACTAATGGTTTATGCAGGATTTTTAATCATGTTATGGTGATTGTCTTTTAGGATAAGAGGACACATAACAACATGCCCAGCACTGGGATACTGTCCTATAAAACTATTAACAAGCCATATGAAATATGCATTTTGTTCATGCACTGGTCTTTGACAGTAAGAGTTCTTTGTAGTTGTCAAGTTTCTCACACACAAAAAAGGTGCGTTTGTCTTTGTACTTCAAGGAGAATGGCACCTTTTATTGAATAGGTAGGAATCAGTAAGTGAGCCCTACTGTTACCCCACTGGGATGTGAACTCATGGCCTGTGCCACAGTCTTTCAGGGTGTAAGTCTGAGTGAAGGTGCTACACCACATAAATAGGATTTATACATTTACACTGCAGACAGACATTAACCACAACTTCAACCGTGTAGGGTTCAAAAAGTCAAAAAAAGGATTCGTTTTTCGGTTTCCTGTTCTAAGAAAGGGTGGTGCACCTTCACAGGTAAGTAACGACTGAACTGGCCTGTTGTATATAAATAAAATGACTTATTCGGTCCTCTTTAATGTCTTAAGTCTCATCAAGGCCCAAGGACAAAAACTTCTAACTTGTTTGTGATGACTTGAAACTCAACAACTGCGGTGACACTCCAAAACATAAAGTGTTCACCCTCTTCCCCCAGATGTCTGTGTGAATCTGTGGCAGCCTGTTATCTATTTACCTTGCTGTTGTTAGATCTTGTCCAGTAACTGATGATAACTGATGATAGAGGCATTCAACAGCAAAACAGATTCCATAGAAACAAGACAAAGGCATACCTAAGGCTCAAGCATTCATATCTTGTGACACACATACACACTCAGGTCTAGCTCTGAAGATTTCATGCCACATAATATCTTTAAGTCATCTCTGACTGTCTTTTGGAGGCCACTTTGTGTGAAGTTTTTCGTAGGCAATGGTATGGGGAAGTAAGTTTGTGATATCTTGTATAGTACCGCTGTTATACATGCTTGTGCAGCAAGCAAAGGTTCCTGGAATTCTGTTATGTAAAGGCCCCTCCTGGCTGATTGGGTTCAAAGTAGAGCAAGTATCACTGCCCTGGTTTAGAAGATTCATTTCCTGTTTTTACTGCAGGACTCTTGTTCAACTGCTCTGCAGGGCAACTGTAACAAACGTTAGTGATTTCAGACGACAACATCTTTCTGATGAACTGTCCACTCTTCTCCACACAGGCAAGCACATGCAAATTCCAAAAATATGTGTAAACAGGCAAGTTAAGTTTCAAAACGAGCACATAACAAACATAGCAAACACCCAGTAAGTCATTATAACTGAACTCATGATACTTCCTGTTTCACAGGCGATTAACAAAGCGCAAGCACCAAATAAGCGGGTCAAGAATATGTTGGTTATATTAAAGGCTTTGGCGCCATCTAGTGGTTATTTGTGATAGAGTGATTAATCTAAATCTTATTCAATGGGGACATCTGGTGTTCATTTATGAAATCAGATGTGGATCAGGTTTGTACCACCTGTGTCAAGTACAAAAAGCACACAAAAGAAATAATGCCATATATCTGACTTAAGTACATTTAAACAAGTAATAGTGTGCCAAGTCTGCTTAAATATTAAAAGTACTCATAAGTGTGTACAGTGTGTACACTTATACAGCGTTAAGGAACAGTGGAAGAAGTACTCAGACCTTATAGTGAAGTAAAACAGCAATACTACATTGTAGAAATAAATACTCAGTTTGAAGTAAATATCCTCATTCAAATTTTTTCTTGCAAAAAAAGTTGCATCAGAATGTACTTTGTGATTACTATGCACCAATGCACCAAGGCAAATTCCTCATACGTGAAAACTTACTTGGCAAAAAACCTGATTCAGATACTGATTTTCAAGTATCAAAAATTACATTTCTCATCAATTTCGGAAGAAAGATTGATGGATTATTAATGTGTATCACTTTAATGTTGCAGCTGGTAAAGGTGAGGTTAATTTAATTTACTTTATACACTGCTGGGTAGCTTTTGAATTCCCCCCCAGAGATCAACAAAGTCTTATATTATCCTATTTAACCTAATACTTTATTAGTTTATTATATTTCTGCAACCTTACTTGTAACTAAAGTTATGCTGTTATCAAATAAATGTAGTGGAGTAAAAAGTACAATATTTGCACTCAAAAGGAAAGTAAAGTAGAAGTACCTCAAAACTGTACTTATATACAGTGCATTGAGTGCATGTACTTATTAGCCAACACTGGTGTTAAGTTGTGAGATGGCTCTGAGTTGGACAACTTAATTACCAGTGGTGGAATGTAACTAAGTACATTGTTTCGATTACTGTTGTCAATTACAATTTTACACTATAATGTAGAGGCAAATATTGCACTTATTACTGCACTACATGTATCTGAATGTGTTACTTTACAGATTGAGGTTTTACATATAAAATATATGATTAGTTTATAAAATACGACACATTGCTATTATTTAAACTACACAAAAAGGTATAAAATAGCTAAAATTAGCTCCACCTCAAACAACTAAAAAAAGTAGTAAAATGCTATTTTCAGATGAATGCATCAGCAATAATAATGCAATATATAATAGGCTAACACTAACCAGTGCCATTTTGTCTATATCACACTTTACTTTTATTTTGATACTTTCTATACCTTTTGCAATGTGACGTGCCCTGTGTAGTTCAATGTGGGTGCCCTGTTATTAATGTATGTTTTGTCTAGGAGCTGCCAGAGGAGCTGATTGCGCATATCCACTCCGATCTGGAGCAGATGGGCCCAGTGTGAGCGGGACATAAAAGCTCCCGCTTCCTGCATGTCTCTCTCTCTCTCTCTCTCTATTCTCTCATCCCAGCCAGCACCTTTTGCTTTGTTTGCTAAGTTATCTCATTTGTTACTCCCCAACACCTCAATTTCCACTCACACTCATCCACATGAACACCACAGATACTACAAACAACCACATCTCATATTTCAAGTTGTGTTTAAGATATTTGTTATAATAAATATTTGTTACTTTTTGCAAAGCTGTGTCATGTCACTTTTTTGTCATGGCCAATGGGCCAGGTTATGACAGCTAATAATACATACTTTTACTTAAGTGACATGTTGTCTTCAGAACTATTAATTGTATACTCCATGTATTATTATATTGTACTGTTGCTACTTTTACTTGAGTGAATGATTTGAATACTTCAGATTACAATACTTTGATATAGTTTAAGTTATAAGTTTTAGATCAGTGGTGGAAGAAGTAAAATCCATCTTTCATCTTTAAGAATTTGACTTTAAGAAGCACCATACACCTCTGATAGATACACACTAATCCATTGGATATACAATATCTTAAAGATATTTTTGGAAATAAAGTAGGCCACGTAAGACACCTCTTTAATAAAATAATGTCGCATTTGGCGCCATCTAGTGGTTCTTAATGGTACAGTGCTTATACATTTTGATAAACTACAGGTTGAGGACTGGCCTAGGTGCAGCCATTTAAAAACACAAAAACAGTTACACATTAGGCTGTCTGCGACGTACTCCTGTAGTTTAAAATAAAAAACTGACACAGTAATAGCCCAATATGGTTACATTTGTATTGTTATACCGTCAACAATCTTCATGAGTTTTCATAATCACGAAATCCGTTTAGTGCCTATAGCAAATATTCGCTCGTCTCTAACTAGCCTACTGGTAATTCAACAATAACATAATAAATTCATGAACATACATGATATATATATATATTAAAGAGCAAGATATAAAGAGAAAAAGAAGAAAAATTAGGCAGATGACACGCTATTGCCGTTAGTTATATAATCACTTTCACTTTGTAATTTTGCCGATTTCTTCTTTTCAAAATAGAGAAAAAGGGGAAGAAATATACAGAACCTTTACTAATAGACCACCTTAAAGCATGATTGTATGGATGACATCCTGCGTTGCCTTTAAAAATATCTATCATGATTCTATTTTTGTTGTGAAGCATCATCTCTATCCACCACCCAGGGCAACAGGATACAGATTTACAAATAAGAGCCAAGAAGAAAACGTACCTTAAATTATGCAGCCATCATATTATTCCATATCATATTATAAGAAGGTAGGGCTCTGAAGGAAGATCCATCTACATATGGAGTAAACACTGGATTAACCGAACAAAGAAGCAAACGGTCGAGTTCCAGAGCATGTACTTGGTTTCACTTTTATTTTTGTCAAGCCTTCAGGCGAAATCAGCAACGTTGCAGCGGTAACTCCCATGCGATTCACAGCTGCTGGGCTGAGGTCAGTTTACCAACAGCTCCTTCTCTTATGGCAAAATAGCAGCTGCTGTGTATTTGACAATACAAATATGCCAGAGCTTATTTAAAAATATGCCAGAGCCAATTTTTAGCTTATGCAAAATAAAAGAATGCACATATACTGTACATTAAATTTTAAAGGGTCCTGGCAGATCTGAATTGAAAGTGAAATAAAAACAGGCTTTATGGGGCTTCCCCTACAACATTCAAAGCATATCTATATACACATTGGACAGGACAAGAGCAGATGTATTTAGTTCAAGATTTACCCGCCCACACAGGCCTGTTTGAAAGCGTCCAAACCTTGCTGCCATACAAAAAGCCTCTGCTGAAATATCCGTGGCTTTGTTTCTGCTTGTTGGATGAAACGTGTGTTTCTTCATTGTCGTTGAGCACTGATGAAGGATTACTTTTTTACTGAGAATTATTGAAATTTTATTTCCATGTGTCTCACCTTGATCTTGATCCTTGATTTTCCTACCTCTGTTAGACTGAAAGATAAATGTAAAAAGGTGGATATATTGGAAAACCTCTGAAGGAATAGCAAATGCAAACCTAAGTTCAGTGATTATATAACTAAAACTATGTAAATATATGTTACTCAGATGATGTGTGGGTATAGAAAGCAACATGTGCTAAAATGCTGATTCATGTTATTTATAATTATTATTATTATAATAATTAAAAGATAATATCAGAGTGTATATGGTTACCTTTTTCCCCCATGGTCCTTCAACAGAAGCACTTGAAAACACATAGGCTATAGAATCACCACATCTGCCACCTGAGGATTTGAATCCTCCACCTTAGGGTTCTAGCAGCATTGCTGCTTGGACCCCTAAATGTTAAACTAAACAATAAAAAGGCATGATTAGCCCCTTTGTAACTATAGAGCAGTAGTCTCCAACCTTTTTCCTTCCTTAAAGGACCCCCTTTTTGTATCACTGAGTAAACTGACAACCCCCAACTATAGTGACATATTTTATATATATTTCATATTATATCCAATGCATAACAATTAACATAAATAGTCAACGCAATAACTGCAGGAAGTTTGTGCAAAAGGAGAGATCTGGATGAATTCTGAGCAGATTATTTCCTATTAATATTACATCAGAGTTTTTTTTATAATATAAAGGTGAAAAAAAAGGTGGAACTATTTTATTTCATTTACAGACTGCTGGGTAGCAAATGTATGTATTTGTTGAATACATTTTGTACTATTAATCTGAATCTGCAAAGTAACTATTAATCAAGGTTACCAAATAAATGTAGTGGAATGCAACATTTACCTTTGTATTGTAGTGGAGTAGAATTACAGCAGAAAATGAATTACTCAAGTTAAATACAATTGTTTGATAGCTGAGGTATCAACTGCACAATATTTTACATGGTGGTTCAACAGACAGGCAGACTCCATAAAAGGCCACCTGTTGTGTCTGTAGATAAAAAAGACTAATTTTAAGGTAATGAAAACATAATGATTACTACATTCAGGTGATTATACACTGACAAGATAAGATCAATTAAATGAGAGTTGTATGTACACTATATACAGCTTTTTTATATACAGATGTGATTGATATGGAACATTGCAGAAGTCACAGCAGGAGGAAGTGGCATGGTGTAAGAATAAATTATTGCACAGGGTTAAAATATATACAGCAGTATAGATTAGTGGAAATATAGGCTATAGACATAGGGCTATGAATATACAGTATAGGTCTAGTATTAATGTGGTGTTGTTCATGATTAATGTCAGCTTGGCTAACATCCTCCTCTCACCCACCTCCTCTATGGAGTCTAGAGGGCAGTGAAGGACCGAACTAGTCCTCTTAACCAGTTTGTTCTTTTTCTGTCCCTCTCTGTGCTTCCAGCTCCCCAACAGACTACTGCATAGAGGGTAGCAGATGCCACCACGGTGTCGTAGAATGACAGTGTCCTGCACACACCAAAGAACCTCAGTCTCCTCAGCAGATGAAGATGACTTTGGCCCTTCTTGGACATCAGTGTTGCTGGACCAGTCCAGTTTATGGTTAAGGTGAGCACCCCAGGTATGTGTAAGTTGTCACCATCTCAATATCTAAACCCTGGTGGTTCACTGAGGTCCAGTTCCCTAAGGTTAGGGAATAACCAATAAGTCTCAGACTAACAGAAGTTACACAGAAGAAGCAGAAGAGGGAGCAAGTGTTGTAGTCTCCTAAATTGACTTGGTTACGTTTGGTTTTGTTCTGTCAACATATAGACACACAAAAAAACAAAAACAGCAAACAAGAAGACATGGATTAAATCCAACAGGAAATGTGAATGTGCAGAAACATAAAAATGAAACAAACATATAAAACAAACAAATGTAATTTGCATTATAGCATGATACATTGTAAAAACACTAACAGTTATGAGAAAAACATGAAAAGGAAACTGAGTTACTGTCTCAGTATGTTTCTGATGACAAGAAACAAAAGCTGCCTGGAGAACAGTACCGTTACCTGTTTGCATGTTCTGTTACAGCCACTCTCATCCTCTTTTAGTCCATGTTTGCATCAGAAGCTTCAATCAATAATTGAACTTTTTGAAAAGAAAGGAGTTCCCAAACTGTTTTTATGTTTTGATGAAAAGACATCCATAAACACATCTTTAAGGTGTTCATATTTACAGCAATCTTTATGCGCTGGGGTTATACTTGATCTCCCTCCCTTTTGAGTACAAGGATACTTGTATATCTACAATCTAGAGTAAGAGATCATACTCTTTCCCCCACTGTATTTAGTCTCTAAGATTAACATTTTACATAAAAACATTTGATAAGCTTTTTAAATAATAATAATAATTTGGCTTGTGAACTCTTAGAGAGTGATTTACCCTATAAACTTGTCACATTGTTTCATTTAAATAACTATTTGGGGTCCCAAGAGGTAAAAACTTTTCATGCAAAAAAAAGAAAAGAAAAAAAGAATCAGAGAAAAGTCTGAAAAATAAATTAATTTAATTGTGCAGCAAGAACTCAGCCCTGGCACACCAGGCAAGCCATCAGGACTCAATTTTATCTTGTGACCCTTTTGGACATTGTGTCAAATAAACTTATATAGTTATTAAGTAGTTTGAACTAGTTCCTCAGCAGCTACAGCAGTAAAGTGCTGCTTACATATTGTTGCATCAGCATTAATGATATAATTTATTATATCAGAATTACCATTTACCTTTTAAAACAAAACAAAAAAAGTATAAAATTGCTATACTTTTACTGAAAATACTAGTACTAATAATACTAATTTTAAAGGCAAAACTTGTAATGGAGTATTTGTACAGTGTAGAATTTTAAAAGAAGAAATTGTAAACTCAACTGCAACAGGTCAGGATGGTGCACAGTCACTGTCTTGTCGAACTCAAAGTTCACTTACTGGACTGAGGGGGGTGCTAAACTTTAAAACCACTTGATAAAAACCTTGAAACCTGCAGTGATGCTGTAATCTGTGTGTGATTGGCTTGAGGAGTGTCTGTGTCAATCATAGAAACTTAATGTCTGTTGTATGCATATGTCTAGCACTCCTTTCACCTCCTTTGTTTATCTTGTCCCTCTTTTTTCCATCTCTGTTCCTTTTCTCCCAAGTCCAAAATGATTTAATGATTGTGTGACAACCCACTCCACCTTGTTTTCCTGTTCCTGGTTGTGTGGCTTGTCTTGTTTTCTGTGCAGGTACTTTAAGTGGGCGTGGCAGAGGGTCGTCAGCAAATTGGACACACCTGAGGCCTGTGTGCCATGCGCCTTTAAAAACCCTCAGTACTCTTTCTCTCCTCCCTGAGACAACTATCTGGTTTTTGGGTTTGATGGTTCGATTGTGTTGCTGCATCTTATTAAAACACAGCACTCATACACTTCTCCACTCACGCACTCACTTACACCACTGATCCTAGTGATTTCACATACTACTGTTATTTTAGTTTAAGTATTTTTTCCTTAATAAATCATTTGTTGACTGGCTTTGTTGTGTGTGTAACCGGTTTGTTTCTAGCGTTGTGTGCGTTGTGTTTTGATGAAGAGGCCCAGACCAGGATATCTTTGGAGGCGATCTCCGTTTATTCTGACAAAAGGTGTAAATAACAACAAAATCCTCCGGTCAATCATTATCAACGTGAGCTCCTACACAAATGAAATGACACAGAAATATGTTAGCGTACTACACAATAAGTTTAAGCAAGCAAGTAAACTTATAAATGTAGTTTAACAGAGGCTAAAACATGGAACTTTCTGTGACCACAGTGTCGCTTACCTCTCCCAAGGAGTACAACAGGAAAAGGGGAGAGGCAACAGCGTGACACACATTTATAGGGGGGACCCAAGAAAGTGAACGTCGGGATACAGAAACGTCTCAAACGTTCCACATATTGGCTCAGGAGGCCAGACATGTCAGGTTATCACTATTAAAACAAATTTTGTGTAATTATAATACTACATAATACTGTTGTAAATTTGACTCTGTTACATGTGCGTCCCTTTGTCATTGCTGTATTACTTTACAAATAACTGTGTCATGCTTTGGCAGGTGATTCTTAGGAGTGTTAATATTTCTTGTGTGAGAAAAGAACGAGAAGAAAACAAACACGGAAGCTGGAGAGGAGCCAAAATGTCAACCAATGACAGTTCAACAAAAAAGAGAAAAAAAACCTTGTGTGGTTTGATTTATAAATGTACACACACACTGCAATTCAACTTTTAATAAGTGGGTCTGCAGAATTGTCACGTGCAAGATATAAACAACATGAAATTGACAGACGAGTCAGTTCCTTCAGATCTGAAGGTCAGAACCCAGTCCTGGCCACGTGCAAGAACTGCCATTATGTTTCCCTACAGTCAGGACTGAGGGGACTGCGGCGCATGCGCGGACACGCTGTAAAAGATATCTATCTTAACTTAATTTTAGCATTTGATCCAGTAGTCTTCAGATCCCATTTAGAATATGATAATAATATACAGGAGGGAATTAACTGCTAATCTGCAGAGATTAGATCAGATGTTTACACTGCAGTCACTTTAATTGAAGGATATTTATTTAGCTGGTTTACGAATAATTGGTGTTACCTGCAGTGATCTTCTTTTCTACTTCTATTCAAAATATGCATACTTCATATAAGAAAACAACATGATATGCATGAACTTACAATGGTAAGAATCTGTTAAGTGATAATTATATAGGAAAATGCTTTAACTTTTACTTTGAAAAACAGGATTCTTAGTCAATATGATTTAACTTTGTTTAATATGTTTTACAGTGGGCATACATCATTGCCCAGCCGTTCTGTGAGTCTGTAGTGCCGCTTCTGATGATCTAGATAGGTCTCCAAGTGGATAACACAAAGACGAGGAGAAGCTTCTCTGGAACATATTTAAACTAATCGGACTATCCTTGTGCATTTTCCTCTTCTGTAAGTGATTTAATATTAATTGATCACTTCTACTATCATGGAATGCCTCATATTTAAACATTTTCATTGCTGCTTATAATCTGGATCCCCTTCAGCTTTGCATATAGGGCTTTCTCAAATTAAATGTTACAAAAACCAAAGATATGGTCATTGATTTCAGATGGAAATCATCCCACCCACATTCTCAAACCTTCATCAAAGGTATACTAAATATAATAAATATTTGAAATTTGAGGTAAATTCTGATGCAGTCTGTAAGAAGGGACAGCAACATTCGTACTTCCTCAGGAAGTTAAATGTTTTGAACTTAACTGAACTGAACTGAACTGAACTGGCCGTGAACTCCTCCCCCACAACCTTCCTGCAGGCAGCAGGCAGCAGTAAATCTAATCTGTCTTCAGGATGTTGCCTGCCACCCCAAAATCTAGAGGTGAGACAACTGACAGGAAGTGAGCAAGCATTCTAAAAAAAAAGAATTAATGTTGTTCTGCAGCATCTTTCAGTTGCTGGTGTTTTTTTTTCTTTTTCTGTTACTCAGCTTGTTCTGCAATCACGCCATGAGCCGTTTAATGTTTTAAGGGATCAATATGTCTTTCTTTCATTTGCACAGATAAACAAAACAAAGCAAAGGACAAGGAGCCAAGGAAGGCATTCAGTCAAAACAGAGACAAACAAAAATGTTTGTAGATACAAACTAAATAAATGCTTTAGAATTAGGTGAAATTAAGTAAATTCAAACAGACAGACCAATATCACAATGCCATACTCATGTCCCCTCCCCTTTCTCCCCCATTCTATTTGCTGTGATCTTCCAGATTATGACGACATTATTCAGGTAAGCATTGCCTTTGGTTCCTACTCTTAACAGCATGCATTTTTTATTGGCAGGAATACCCATGTTTGTCTTATTCTAATAATACCCAAAACAATAAGATTGATTATTATAGACTGTTTGGAGTTGGAAAACTCCAGTTGTGCAAACTACTATAGCCATACTGAGTCCAGTGTTGCTCTTTCAGATGACAGCAACTAGAGAAAGACTCATTCTTGCTGTCAAGCAGTTTAGACTGCAAGGGGTTCCTGAGCAATGAAGCATGCACCAGTCCAGGAAGCCAGTGGAGTGAATCTTCCTCAGGTAAATGTTGCTAGTTGATAGTTCAGATGTCTCAAAATTAATCTGCAACATCATGTCTTAAGACACTCTCACACCATGTCGGTAATTTAGGAATTTAAGTGTAAAATCCAGACATGCATGTGTGTTTCATGGCAGGTAGCATGTTTTATTAGACTCTCTCAGCCTGATAAATGTCCATATCAAAGTCCAAGTTCATAACAAACCATGTGTGAAATTACCATGACATGATTATTTTTTTTTAAAAAAAAAAAATTAATTAAATTAATTAATTATTTAGAAAGC